>NW_020799107.1:34433104-34435327 GCF_003259725.1 Athene cunicularia | reverse complement strand
CAGATTTTAAGGAGAGAGTGAACTGCCAGTGATCTTTTCTCTGCTCTGGGAGATGAACGTGTACCACAGATCCATCATGACATAAAGATCTTATAGACAACTTTTTTTTTTTTTTTAAAAAAAAAAAAAGCCACCATTTTTGTAAGCCAGATTGAAGGAAAAATAGACGAGGAGAGTTCAATAAGAATTTACCAGTAAAGGTTAAATAAAGCTTTAACTCTAAAAATGAGTTTAGAGCAGGTTTTGAACTGAAGCTCTGCATCTGTGTATTAGGTCTACAGCAGCTTTTTTAGGGAAGTTTGAATCTATAGTTGCTATGCAGGGTATTGCTCAATTAAAGGAACATCTAGACAGCTCTCCTGTTTGGAACACTTGTAGAAATTAAATGGATCACATGCAGTTTGACATTTTGCAAAATAAAAGAATAATTGGGGCACTGTATTGGTTTTGCCTTTTAAAGAGAAGATCCAAACTCACCCTGTGAAGCTTAGCTGGAACCAGAATTTGGAATTCGGGTTCAGATTTCTTCCCCCCGCTACTTTCTCAGAAAATTAATGATGCTGCAGTTAACCCTCTCACCACCACCTACTTCTCATTGGATATTTGGTGCACCTCTAGCCTGATATTTTGAGGTACTGAGAACTTATTTAGTCAAATGGATATGAGGGGAAATAGTTATCTCATACAGCAGACCCTTCAGTTCAAAATATTCCTCTGAAGGCCATGACCTGGTTATGAGACAAGTCCTCTTCCTCATGTTCTTTGAGTTTCTGGAGGAGCTCACCTACTTGCCAACACGAGGTGGAGGGTGAGGGTGGGTTTCTCTGAACCCCCAGACTCCCCTCCAAAAGCCAACAAGCCCACAGACTTTCACACAGTCTATTCCTGTGCAAACTCTGCCAAAACCAAAGGGATTGAAACCTTGTGATCAAGGATTGTCTGGTGTCCTGGGGGACTGCAGTCCTTTCGTGTAAAGCAAGCTCATGCCGTGGTCAGAGCAGATCGTTCACCAGATGAGGAGGCAGAAACACTTATGTACGTGCCATCTTTTAAACGTTTTAACGGCCTCTTTAAATGCTGTCACATAAGGTAAAAATTAACCATGAAGATACACTTTTTATCTACATTAACTACAGCTGAGCCCTGAAACAAAATCCTAGATGTTCCCAACTCAAGTTCAAAAGCCATCTTGAATCGCTATTTTCCAGAGAACTGTTTCAAAATAAATCCAGCGAGATGCCCCCTGTCCTGATTTCACAGACACTGCCAGAGGCTGCAGTGGCATTTGAGGGATTTTCAGCCCAATCAACCACAGACCTTTACTCCAGCTCAGGACAGCCACTCCTGTACGCCTGTACGTGTGTAGAAGGTTCATGTGCTCCACAGGGTCCGATGAAGACTCCAAAACATGAACAAAACGCCCCAAAGACACAATGCTCCGTCAGTCACGGTGCCAGTGTTACCTGACCTGGATCGGGCTCACGGCCTGGCAAGGAGCCCAATTCCCTCTGTCTCGCCGAGTTACCTGAGCCAGAACATATCCCAGGTGGTTTCCTGTGATCACAACTTGTTTTTGAAAAACCACGCACGCCTTCTGCCTGCAGCTTCTTCCTCCTGGAGATCAAAGCCCTAAATTGCCTACAGTTCGCTCCTCTGAAATGCCAGTTTCCTTGGTATAAATGACATATTACACATTTGGTATAACTTTCATTTCATTTCATATTTTAATTTGCGATCTCAGATATCAAAGAAAGCCAAACTGACAAAAGCCAGCTTGTAAACCCATTCAAGTGGAGTTTTCAACGGCTTACATAAATCAACCCATAATCTACTTTATTTAAACCTCTGAGTGTGTAAAAGGCTGCAGTTTGTCAGAGCAAGATAAAATGCATACATTAATGGGAATATAGAAGAGTAACACGAAGTCACATTAAACAGTGTGCAGCAGTGGGACATAAGCAGACTTGTGTCTCTGTTAGTTGCCACCAGTCCTAGTGAACCCTTTTGGTTTAGCTGTCCACTGCAGGGGTGGATCGTCGGTCTGAAGGACATTTCAGCACAATGATCACTTGCAAAAAAAGCACCCCAAAATTAATCTGGACTTACCTCCGTGTGACGGGTGCTTCTCCAACCTGGCCATTATTTTTCTATATGTTCTTCTACCAGCTAGTGCTCCAAACTGGGAATATCATGATTTTTTTTTTTTTTTTTTTTTTTTAAAAA
>NW_020799107.1:34407775-34433054 GCF_003259725.1 Athene cunicularia | reverse complement strand
TTTACTTTTTTTTTTTTTTTTTTTAATATGAATTGTAGACACTAGGCCTGTCCCCTTAGACACATGAAGCATTTACCCTTGCTGGATAGGAAATTTTCTTCAAGCGGCAGGCCCTGTTGCAAATTCCTCCATGAATGATCAAGAGAGTAAAGGAAGCTCCTCATTGCAGGGATGATGCACAACCTGCTGCACAAGCATGGAGTCACAGGGGGACAGGTTCACCTCAGGTGCGTTCCTCCCACTCCCTTGGTTGCTGAAGCATAAAGACTCAGTGAAAGGTCTGTAGGAGAACCATTGCCAACTCTTCTTCCCCTTGCGTAATGTGTTTTAGTGGTACAAGGCCATATCATTCCGTGACGTGAGTGCAGAAAGGGCAAGAGACTCTTAAGCTATTGGAAACCTTGTGATGGAGCGAGGAGTTGCAGAGGTGCTAAGATGAGCACAGAGGACAGGGCTCCTTGTCTCCTCGGCTGTTCCACTCCCCATTCCAGCCCTTTGATGAAGCATCCCAAGGAGCAACCAGGCTGGCACTAATCTCTGGTTTTAGAGATTCAAGGGGAGCCCTCAGCCTCCTTTTGCTTATCAGCAGTCAGCCTGACCTCCCTCAGACACTCCCCTGACACTGCAATGCTCCTTGCTGCAGCTGAGATGGAGACTAAGAGGCTTTCAGCCTTTCATATCTCTATTTCCCATCTGTCCTTTCCAACATGACTTACAGGTGTGCTGAGGAGACCCATACGCAGTCAAGACAGTTTTGGTTGTTTTTTTCTGTTTTTTTTCCCCTTCCATTTCTCTGAAATAGGCTGCCCCATACATTAGATCTGCAACATGATGCTCCTCCATTAAACCACTTCAATAAGAAACAGGACTTCCACTGCTTCCCTGCAGGATCCTATCCCACTGCTAGGCATGTGCTTTTAAAATACCCTAATACAGAGACCGAAGAGTTAATGATCTCTGAGCCTACTGCTTGAGGATTATTTAGCACACCAGGTGCCTGCTGCACTCTCACTGGCGAGAAGAGCATGGGAACAGAGATGAATCATGGCTGCAGCTGTACGAGAGAGGGGTCTGGAAGCTGGTGAGGGAGCTGGTGAGACAATCGCAATCTCCCTGGGACCCTCCTCTATTTACACCAACACAGAGCACATGCCGAGCAATCCCGAGTGGACCCTCGGCCGTCCCAGCATCCACCTTCTGACCGCACAGACCAGTATCGCTCAGCACCAAGGGTCTCACCTTCCTGGGGAACACCACAATCCTCGCCGTCCTCAGATACATGCAGATGATTATCACCATCTTTTACACGTTGCTTGTAAAGCTGCTCTGCTCAAGTACAAAGACTTTCTGTGGTTGTAGGCAAGTGTAACATTTCACTACAGCTTTCAGCTCCTCTAATCTTCACAAGAGTCAATACTTCCAGCCACCTTAAAGGCTCCTATTGCTCGTCTTCAGAGTTGTCTTCTCCAGCAGCACCTTTCTCTTCCTTCAGGGAATGAGTGGTTTGATTTTGAGTTGATTTTTGTTTGTTTGGTTTGTTTTTTTCCTAACTAAATACATAAGAACATAATTTGATCCCATAAATATCTCATTATTTTAAATTTTCATTTTACACAAGGGTGCAAAATCAGGGGACAACCTGTCATGCAAAGAAAGGAAGGGGAGAAGCTTCACATGGCACCAGGGAGAGTAACTAGAATAACAAAAGGCATGACAATGGCAAGGAGCCAGGTGTCTTCCTTAGGTACCAACCTCAGGCACAAGGAGCTCAAGAGAGAAATGAGCCGTCCCAGCGTTGTCCCAGGGCAGTGAGACCTCACGTTATCTTTTAATCAGGGTATGCTGTCCTAGAGTCAGCAAAAAAATATCCTCAGATCCAGTCCGGTATGGTTTTATTTGTGTAATTCATAATGTAAACAACAAACAAGTCTGTGTGGTTTCAGTCAACTTGTCAAAGACATTTTTGCTAAAGAAAATATTAAAGGGGAACCGATATGGAAAGCACACTGTACCACTCTCAGGGAGGGAAGTTTTTGACCCATATGAGCACTTTTCCTGCGCTTAACTGTATCAGAGAAATCCATAGTGATAACCCCTCTCTCTCTATAAAAAGTTTGTTCTGAATTAGATAAACATGTTTCCTCTGGTACACCACCTCCTTTGTCCCACAGAGGCTAAATATGTTACAATGCATATCTCCCTTGCAACAAACGGCCTCGTAAAAGAGCATCTCTACCTACGGCTCCCTTACCCTGGAGGTAATAAAAAAGATTTCATGTCAGTGCATCAGGTATGTAGGAGGGAAACTATAACACTTCACCTCCTCTCTTTTCTGTTCCTTCCCTGACTTATGAAACAAACAAAGAAAAATTAATAATAAAAAAAAATATAAAAAAAAATTTTAAGACACTTACTCCACTCCAGAGGCGGAAAGAGCAGAAAAGAAGATAGCAATGTGATGGCACAAGTCCCCTGGGACTACCAGCACATGCGAAGGACTATACGTACTTTCCCCAAGTGCAACTGAATGACATTTGGTAGACACCCTTCGTTTCCACATCTGACACCCCAGAAAAGTGTTACTGCCTCCGCACTACCCCCACAATGGGCGCTGCTCTATCATCCCTTGGTTGCCCCGTTCAGCAGAAATTAGGTCCTCCCTCCAGCATGCTGCTCCAGCTGCTGCTGGAACTGAGGTAGGCATTCGTGGTACATCCTAGCATGATCCCTAAGTGACTCTTACTACCACGTATCCCATAGCCAACATTTTTTCCTTCACTGTTCTCCGCTTCATGAGTTTCTTTGCACTTTCCTCAGTGTTTAGTTATGTGGCTACCATCCATAGGAGAACCATGGGAACTGGCAGGCAATGAATGACTGGCATGCAAAAGGGTTTGTTTTTTTGGTTTTTGGTGGGGTGGGGTTTTTTTTGGTTTTGGTTTTTTCTTCTTCTTCTCCTACTTCTCTTTCTTGAAAACAACCTTGGCGAGCCATTAGATGAAAAAAATCTATTCTTCTGCCAGCTCCTGCCCAGTGCCAGTGTCAGGCTATTTAAAACTCTGAGAAGCGGTTTGGGGGAAGGTAGCATCAAACCAGCAGACCGAGCTGCATCTTTTCCCCCTGTATCAAAAAATATGGAAGATGCTGAGCTCTCCTTTCTACCCGGACTTGACTTAAGTTAAACATCCGAGCCCCTGACATAAATGTACACTGTAGGAATCTGTAATAAGGTACCGCAGTTAAAACTAGCAACTGCATTTTCCATGCGAGAGCATAATCCTCATTGTTACTGGGGAGTCTGGATCTTGCCACAACAGAGGTTTTTTTGTTATATTACATGCCTACCAACCAAGTCCTTTTCTTTTATAGCTCCCTATGGTAGGGAAAGGAGAAAGAGTGGATTTAAGTTTCCAGGGAGCTGTCGGCCTTTGTAATAAGGTACATGGCTCACTGCTAGTTCACAAAGGGGGTTAGCACTAGAACCGCGGTGAACTATTCATCCTGCCAGCGAGCTCAGGTGAACAGGCACTCGGAGCCAAACGGGAACGCTCAGTCCCATTCACCCGGTAGCTATATAATGTACCACAAGCTGAAAACTGTTCATTGAGCCAGCAGGAAATTCAGACGTTTAGCAAGCGCTGGAACCAGAGCTGCTGTGATGGATGGTAATATCCAGACCTCGGGAACTGTGTAGCGATGCTGAGCCGGGCGTGGGGCGGGCGAGCTGCCACGGCAAGGGAGCACATCGCTTTCAAGATGAGTGAGCAAGGCTGGGAGTCACGGGAAAACGGGCTGAGGTGTTCCTCCTCTCCTCCTCCCTGGGAAACAGCAAGCAAGAAGAGACAAATTTGATTTATTTCCCATTGTCAGCTATGGGGAAAGGAGCAAAACTAAGAGCAGAAGACAGAAACAAAACAAAAGACTTAACTCTAGGAGGGAAAATGCCCATTCCCAGGAGAGAAATGTGATACTCCCCAGCTTGCCCACTATCAGCACTCTGAGACCCGCTCCCAGCTGCTCTGCATTCTTCAGTTTCATCACTCAAATCTGAATTACAGGAGAGCGTTAATGCTGGCCGTGCTGCGCCTGCTGCTCTTCTGGTGCTGCCCGTCACAACGATGCTCAGCCATCACCAGAGCGATGCAACCTTGAGAGGTCAGCACCTACCACGGCAGCAGTAGACAGAGGGGCATGGACACCTGTGAGGGCTACTGGCAGAAGTCCAAAACCTGGGGGTCCCAGAGCACACAAACCAAAATTTAATTTCTTGCAAGGTGAAATTGGGTCCAAAAATGGCCAAAGAGGAATTTCTAGCATTTTTTGCCCCCATGAGCCATTGAGTGCAGGTGGAGAGCTAACCCATCAGCAGCCCTCGGATCCACCCCAGGAGCCCCAAAGGAATGGGGAGAAGAATTTGGCCTGTCCACTGCAGCCCATTAAAACCTTTCACGTTGAGGTGTCCGGAGTCACTCTTGACATCCCTGCTTCATTTGTTAGCCCTGAATGGATCCTTAAAAATACAAAGCCTTATAGATATTGGTAGCTTACAGAAAATATAACACCCTGCCCTGTATCTCTATAATATTTGTCATCTGATGAAATCAAATAGCTTGCTAGTTGGGGAAACTGAGGCACAATTAGATCAAGAGGCTTGCAAAAGAAAAAGGTCAAATCACTGTCTGTCCATAGAGGGAATTTGGTAGGAGATGGTGATATTTCCAGTTTTCACTCAACTCAGATGGGATCTACCCCAACCAGACGCTGCCCAAAGCCACCGTGCTGGCATGAGCTCTAGGTGAAGGAGCAAGTACTGCACAGCAAGCTGCCAAAGCTCCATCTGAACTTTCTCCCCCACTGCTGATCTTAAAGCTTTCCACCAGGACTTCGAAAAGCATCCCTGTATCTTCAGCATCACCTCTTGGGTGGCTCGGCACGGCCACCTTTATCTTCCCAAAGATCCCGTGCCTGCTGAGAGGGACTGCCGTTGCCCCAGCTGCCCTTGCCTTTGCCTCTCATCGCCACTTGACCTTCCTGCCTCTTCGCTGTCGTGGTTGTCCCTCCACTGCCAGCTCACACACGGCACTAAATGAAAAGGGTAGAGCAAGGAAATCAGACAGTGACCCAGAGCTGGCAGGGAGAGGGGGGAGACAGAGTTCTGATTCCAGCTCTGAGTCTTGGCTGTGGAGTGGGATTTACATAATAATTAACTCCGGTATTCTTGGACAACTCACTTTCTGTGCAACAACTGCAGATGATTCCCCCGTACACCCTTAAAAATCTGTCTAGCTAACGAATCCAAAAATCAAACACCTGTGTGTCAGCACGAACAGCTGTACACTTGCCACTGCTCCTCGATCTGCAGAAGATGCCACATGCCAGTTGCTTTACTTAGAGCGTGTGGGGAGGCCAATCCATTAGAGAGAGAACACAGCATAATTAAGAAGCAACATGCTTTCTTGTTCCTGCTGCTCTAATTTTTTTTTTTCCTCCCCCTACTTACTTTGTTTAAACAACTCCATCAACTTTATTATGCTGATCTTCAGGCTTGCAGGGCTAGTGAACTTGGGAGGCAGGGTCTGTTTTCCCAAGTTCTCACAGCACTCATCAGCTGGCGTGTTAGGGTAGAGAAGCTTCCAGTTGAAACACATTTTTGTCTTCTTTTCTTTCCTTTTTTTTTTTTTTTTTTTTTTTTCCTGGTGACTTTGATAAGGTAGGGTTTGTGCAATAGAGGGAAACTCTGAGAAAGGAAAACAAGGTGGTGGGAAAGGTTAGGAAGGATTGATGGGATGCTCAAGGTAGCAAGAGAGAGAGGGGGAAATGACCTGTTGGGGTTGCTAGTAAACTAATATTGGGTGATAAAAGCAGTTAAGAAAACTACGTCTTTCATATTCAGAAGAAAAGATGTCGTGAGGAAAAAAAAATGCTGAGGATGAGTGTGTCAGGAATGCTGGAAGAGGGAAACTTGAGATTAAGAAACAGGTGAAGAAAAGCTTGGCAGAAGAAAGGAGGGAAGTTTGAGGGCTAGAGCACTCCTGCCAAAGCACAGGAGCTTTTGCATAAGTAGCAGAGGAAAACAAATTAAAAGAGGACTTTGGAATTTTGCCTCCTTACTATTGGTAAGATACTAACTAGAGGAAGCCCCAACTTACTTAACGTGATGTCCTTCCAGTGATGTGCTTACCAGTCTGAAGGCAGAAAAGCTGTTTATGAATCTTTTGGCCATAACATCTGCAAGCTACTACAGTTGAGTAGTTCCTTCTCATTTCCCAGCTGAGACAGCGTTTCTCCTGAAATAGGTAAAAGTCCTAGCCATTCTTCCCGATTAAGGCTTTCAAATAAACTTCTGAAAAAAAAAAATAAAAATAATTGTTTGTGACCAGCACGTTTGCCTGTATGTGAATGATATGTGTTGGTTCCTACCATTGCAACCTGTCATGGAGAAATCACTCCCACGGTGGGTCAGATGTCACATCTATACACATGGCACTCCCAAAACACTTTTAATGCTACCTCAAATGCGGTGTTTAACTTTGTCTAACCAAATACTGAGTAAAACTTGTGAAGGGCTTGGCCTCGTAATTTAGAGTCATCATCAGCAGCAAGCCTTCACTTGGATAGCACCTTTCATTCAAAGATCTCAGAACGCTTAATTTAATTAAGCCTTTCAACAATGCCATACTGCAGCCAAATGTTATAATAACTGCTTGTAGAGGTTTGAATCTGAGACAAAGAGAGGTTAAATGAGTCTCCCAAGGTCCCAAAGCGAATTAATAACATCGCCAAGAAGAGGCTGCAAAGCCAGACCCCTTACCGCAAACCATGGCCCTTCCCTCCTCTCCCACGCCGACACACAGACATGGGTGGGTTTCTGTGCCCACATGGCTGAGTTGGGGATGCAGCTGGACCTGTCTCGGCTTTCCAGGGAGGCTGGGAGCACTCTGTGTGAAAAACAAGCGGCAGTTTCTCAGCAGGCTTAGCTGCACCCTGTAAAGGAAGGTGGCAATGAGAATGTCCTCCCCCCAAAAACAAAATGAGAAAAGCTCTCATGGTGCTTTCCCCCACACCACCACTTCCTCTGGGTTACCTTAAGAACTGGGATTGTTTGCTGTTTTCCCATGGCTAAGATCTGCGAGATCTTTTATGGTACATTAGTGGTCTATTTTATAATCCGTGTCATCCAAAAGGCTAACGCCGGGAGAGCACACAGACACCTTAGCCCCGCGTGGAGAATTGCTTCAGCCCGAGGAGAGGAACATCTTGTCCTCCTACTGGCACAATACTCTGTACTCTTTTTCTAGGAGGTCCCTCGCATTCAAATACTGACTTGTCCCGATTCCCTTAGCCTGGGAGATCTGAGGAGCATACAGGCTGCAGTGGTATGGCTCCAGGCCATACAGCACACACTAAGCATTACCATATGTTACAGAGGCAGCTAGACAAAATCTTCCCCGAAATGTGAAGAGGAGTGCTGGATACACGCAAAACTTCGCTAGTTTAAGACCAAACAGCAAAGGTTTTGTAAAACAAAATCGGTTTACTGCTGAGCATCAGCAGCTGCTTTCAAATTTACAAATACATTTACGTTTTACAGAACATAAATGAGAGGCAATTGATTTCCTAACCTGCTGCCAAGACCCAAGATGGGGATTTGTTTTCTCCCAGGCGTTGCTGCAGGGTTTCCAACACCACGACCCGCAGGTGGAGCAACCGCTGGAACACAGGGCTCAGAGCTGGAGCTCACTGATGTGAATTGCCCAGGGCTCTGCGGGAAGGGTTTGGTCTTCTTTACACCCAGGATTTCCCTGGCATGAGGGAGCTCCAGGATTAAATATTTGACCCTTTTGTTCTGGGGACTGACACAAGGGAGGATGCAATGGGACTAACTGCAGGAGATGCATCACGTGCAGGGTTTGTGGGGTCTCGTCAGAAAGGCCACATCACATATTCCAACTCCATCACCTTATGAACACAAATATTTAACGTCCATCTCAGCCCCAGATTTATAAAAGACCCTCTGTTACCTGCTGTCACTGGCTCCCGATGAAGCTATCTCCACAGGTGGATTGATGCCACTCATGACTGACACGATACCTTCAATTTTAGGGTAAGATAGTTATTTGGCCTAATTTCCTTGCGAAAAAGCCCTGTGTAATTGAACAGCGTTGAAAACAAGCGAGGCTGGGCAGAAATACAAACAAAGCCTGCGTTGCTGATGGTACCTATTTCATCAGTACCCTCTAACTAAAGCACAAGGCTCCGGGAATCATATGATGCTTAAAAACATTGACTTTTGCTTTTAACCACCAGGCCCTAAAAAAAAAAAAAAAAAAAAAAAAAAAAGCACAAAGAACAATTCCAATTGTAATTTTTAAATCTAATTATTTTAAGCGTGATTTTGGAATGTTGAGAGCTGAACGCAACAGTGTAAATTACACACAAATTCCTACAAAAGGGAAATGATGTGGGTTTAAATGACATTATAATGGCTTAAGCTTATCTGTATTAATTAAGCACGTTAAAATAATATGTGACTCTTAATACAAAAAAAACCACCCAACATTAAAATATAATAACTGCTTTCTCTTAAAGGTTAAATGGGCTCGATTCTTTGCATGTACAAATGAGTGTCATTGCATTGCATTAATCGCCCTCATCTTACTTGCTCATGTTTCTTGAAAATGCAAGACTGGGCACTTTGAGCACACTGATTTAGCTTTAAACTCCTCGCCATGAAAATCCTTGCTCATGACACAACGCACGCAGGTAGAGCAGAGCCTGTAGATGGACCTTTGCTATCACACAGGCCTGGCTCAGCTTACAGGCTGGGTGGAAGGCTCCGAGCTCCGCAGATATTTTCCTCCAGCATATTTCATAGTCCTTACAGCATATAACAAAACTTGCATTTTAAATTTATTTTAGTGAGCTGAAATCCGTGGTCCTAATTGGTGTACACACAGCATGTTTTTAGTTACGAGATAAACAACTTACTCCAGTATCAAGGACACATCGGCTAAGATTTTATTAGGCTCCCAAATATGTTCAATAAACCCACTCCTCTGTTTGTTGCAAGAGTTATGGTAAAACAAACTCCCAGCGCGTTCTGCAGTGACCAAGCCGAGCTCTTTGTCTCAGAGTGTGGAAAGATGCCCCGCTCCCACCCACCGGCCCCGCCGCCTCCGCTTCGCACCCAGCAGCCGCGCGGAGCTTGGCGAAAATACCGTCTGTGCTCCTACAGGTGTTACATTTTTTTCCTCCCCCCAGTGACCAGTAACAGTACTATTGGACTAAAATAATATATCTAAAAACAATGTGCTGGCATTGCTGAGAACATACATATAAGGCCACTGAGGTCCACACAGCAAGGATTGCACAATAACCCATTAAAATAAACATTTGCAACCACAGATAGCTGGACTGAAATCCCTGCTCTGATACAAATAACATCTGGACAACTTTTGTATGCATCTTCCAGCATAAAACACCCTTGAGAAAAAATAGAAGGCAAGCTAAAAGACAAAGGACCACTAAAGATTTTATTATGCTATGGGTGTGGTGCCATAAATTTGAGGGGATTCAGGCAAGAGTTGCCAAGCTTGAATTTAAACAGCATGTTGTTTTTAAAAGTTGTAACATTAGTGACGAACAAGTCAGTATTCTTACATAATTAATCCAGTGTGAAATAGAGTGACTGGAAGACATCCAGTGGTTTAAAAATAACTCAATCATTTATAAGATCCACAGTACTATAGGATTTAACATTAAGGCACAGGAAGTGAAGGCATCTTGGTACGGAGCATGCTGTTTTAATTCCACAAAGGCTTTATGAATTCAGCTTAACTGAGCTCACTGTACAACAGCCCTGCGCCATGCAAAGCGAGGGAGGTTCCTTTCTAGTGGATCCCGGGTTTAATGACTGGGGTTTTGTGACTCTGATTTTTTTTTTTTCTCTCTCTCTCTCTCTCTCCACCATGTAGAGTTGTCTCTCGCTGGAGATGCCATTAAAGAGGCAACAATGAGAGTGCTTTCTTCAAAACAGTAATACTTAACTGGAAAGACTGGGAGAAAGACAAAGATATGCAGGGAAGCTAATGAGCATCTTCGGAAGGCATATAATCATGGTAGGAATTTGAATGGACTTTAACATCCAGAGTTATTCGTTAGTGGTGTTTCCAGCTGGCAACAAGCACAAGTAAGTGCAAACTGGAGACACAGCATGAGTGGGGCTCAACGTAATGATAAAGAAAAACAGCCAAACAAAACCCTTATTCACTGTGCTGACCCGAAGTCACCACTTACATTTATAAACCGAGGGCCTGATTCTGCAAGTTATTCTGACGCAAACCTCCGGCAAAGCTGCCTGTGGAAGGAAGACCTGGTTATAGTCACTGTTCCTGCAAGCTGGAAGCAACAGACATAGATATATTTCAGCCCTCCCTGTATGTGTCCAAAGTTGGAGGGAAAGCCCAGGCAAAACTCTCTCTGTCTATACTATTTCCCAGTTCCTGAGTAAAACGAGTGAACCTTACTTCAGGGCCAGCACTGCGGGGCAAGCTGCTGCTGCAAGGTGAATATCTGAGGCAGGGGTTAGTGAACTGGTAAACCCTACAAAAATTCAGAGGGCAAATTGACACGCAGAGCGTCATCTCCGTGCCAAAGATGGGGTTGGGTCCCTTACGGCATGTATCACTCTCCTGCCCGGCTCTGCTTGGTGAAGTGCTTGATATTTTGTGCTCACTCCAAAATCACAGGTGGCACCAAAGACTCGTTGAGATCAGAACCCAAGTGAATTTACGTGTCACAGGCCTGCCCCAAAATCCCCAGTCTGAACAAGGATAGCATGTTCCTTGCAGCACGGAAATTGGCGGGGGTTCAGAAGAAGCCAAACCCTTTATTTGGAACCATTTTCCAGATAGTTGCTGGTTTGGATGAATTAACATCCAAATCTGAACCACTTTTGAAAACAATGGCGCTGAGCCAAATTTTGGGCCAACTTTCCTATATTTGTGTCTAGCTACAGAACAGGGAACCTGTATCGCCTACAGCCACACGCCTGGCATGATCACCGTGCGGTGTTTCCAGGTCTAGCTGGACATCTTGATGACATTTCATCATTCACTGCATCATCCCACTCTGTGAAAGCCCACCAGAACTAGGGTCACCCCCAAGAATCTGTGGATTCCTGATAAAATAAAGAATAAATGGAATAGATAGAAGGTGACTCTTCTTCAGCAGTGCATTTCCTCTTCGCCTGGCTTGACATACAGGATGAAAGCAAATACATCAAAATTGTAATCTTGAATGATCAAAATAAATCACATACAATTGATTTTGACTAATGTAAAACTAACTGAATACATTTCTGGAAACAGTACTTATGAATTAATAATAGTGATTAAGATGAATTAAACACACAGACTAAAATTCTGCCCTACAACACGCTGACTTCCATGGAAACTGTGCGTGCATTTAGGGTCTGAGTCTAGCAAGTTAATTCTGAATTATTTTTATCTGTTGAATCAAAGTAGTACGTTAAAAAGAATTTATGTGACTAAATAACATGCTATACTTACCAATGTTTATTGAGCTTTGAATATTATTTTCTCAAATTAACAGTGTCTTTGCTTAACAATGCATAAAGTGGCTTTGTAAAACCCATTACCACCGGACTGCAACAAGTCTTAACTAAACAAAGGTACAAGAAGTGTGACTCAAAGCAGTATTTTTATTCCAGTGAGGAAGGACAAATTCCAAGAGTCATTAACTCCATCTCCTGTTTTGCACTTCTTCCCTTTTACCTATAATGAGAAGTCTGATCCACAAATTCTCCCTCCACTCTGATAGTATTACGTCCCAAGTTTGAGTCAGTAAGACAATTTTTTTCCCTTGAAAAATTCACTTATATATTTGTTATATATTTCTCTTTATGTAAACCTGTCCTTCTCATAAATATACGTATCTTTTTATGTGTGTGCATATTTCTACACATGTGAGTTATTTTATTTCTCTGTGTATATACACGTGTTTTCTCGTGTATTTGTCTGTTTCTATAAAAGACATTTCTTTATGACAAACTTGTTCTCGGACTAGAAACTGCCTGAAATTTACAGTAAGGGAAATGGAATAAACTGAAATGTACTGTGTGGCATTTCCTATGAAAAATTACAGAGGCATATTCAAGAACAAAAAACCTGATTCAAGCAAGTTCAAACCCCTTAGGTGGATGAACGGTGCTTAAGATCAGGCATAAGAACAGAAAGAAGGAATAACTATGGATGTGGAAGTAAATACAGAATGAGCTACGTTGCCATATGGGTTTCTTAAAGGTAGCATGTGTCAGGTTACCTTTCTTTGCCCGGTATCTGTTCAGATTAATTCAGACAAGAAGATCTGCAAAGAAGGACTTGTAGGTGAGCGGAGGAGAGCCTGTATTATCAGAGGAAATTAAAAATAGCTAGGCACACTCAGCCTAATAGAACGAAGGCTGAGACGTAATTTCTGTCTATAAAAAAGCCAATGGGGTTAAAAGAAGTGAGGAGAAGATTTGCTATTAACACAAGTATGAATGGATATCATCTGGCAGTTAATAAGCTTCGGGTAAGCTTGATGAGGGGACCTGATGGTGAGAGCTTTCCAGCGGCCGTCCCGTGAGGACACGGGCATGGGGGAAGGAGAAAAACAGCCCCAGAGGCTGTTTAAAATGGAGTTTGATTAATTCACATACAGGATTATGAGATGTGCGCATGAAACCCAGTGCTCAGATGGTCCCTGCCAGTCCCATGTTGCTAACATTAATTTAAAAAAAAAAAAAAAAATTTCAAGTATGGATCTGTAAATTTTGAACACAGAGAAAAAACAAAACAAACAAACAAACAAAGCAAGAAAGTTTACTGAAAATGATGAAATCAAAATTTTTCCATCCAAATATTCCTCCTCCCCCAGTATTTTGTTTGCTATAAAATATTTTTTGAGTAGAAAACTCTTTCTTGCATTTGTTCCTAGAGGCTCAAGGCAGAAGCAGGCAGGACGTCTGGAAGGGACTTAGACATTTATGCCTCACTGCCACTGGTTGACCTCCTCCAGAGAACCCAGGGCATGCTTGGGTTAGCCTTCATGTTTCTGGTGATTAAACAGCTCTTGGTCTCACCTCTTGCTAAATCCTAATGACATACAATGCGGTGTCTCTCTGCTAGACAGCAACAGCAAAATGCTGTTTTCTCATCCATAGGCGCCTGCCAAAAAGGAGGTCCCAGTCCTCCTTTTTGCCACAGACTGGACAAGGACAGGGTCTGGCTCATGGCAAGGACATTTGGGGCAGGCACTGGAATAGTTTCTTGGAGACACCGACGGCTCTTCTACGTGTGATCTGAAACAACACGTTGGGCAAATATCTGCTGCTACATACTCATAGTTGATCTTACCTTAGGCCAGCTGGGTGCACCAGATGCTCTAATTAGTAGACCATATCAGAACTTTTCTGTTGAAATTGCTTTTCTAATAGAAAATATCCTTTCCAGGAAAAGGTTGTTGGGAAAACGCTAGCTGGTCTGAAGAGTTTTCTTTCTGCGCTGTTAAAATGCAGCTTTCTGGTTAATTGGTTAAAAAGATTTAATCTATATTGTTTTTATCACCATCGAGAAAAATCATTGTGAATTTCTAAAAATATGATATTTTTGGAAATCCTTTCGTATGAAAAATGTTGTGGTTTTAAATTTTCATCCAAGAGTTGGATTAATTTCTGTTCTAAAAACAGAAAATATGTAATGGGAAGGGATTTCCACTTTCTAGCCAGCCATGGCATTTAGTGGTATTATTATAATTAGTTATTTTCATTCCTTTTATGTAGAACCATTCATAAATATCCTAAATCATGGCAAGGACTACACACAAGTTAGTTTTTCCAGAACAGAGCAGAATCCTATTTTTTAAGAGATCAGAACTTGTATGCAAATACAATTACTGGACAGGCCAGGACATATCAAAAGTAAAGCTTTATACTGAAATAACAAACATGAAAATAATTAAATGCATTTAAATGTTCCCAGCTTTTGGAAGTTGTTACCAGGTAGCATAAAGCAAGGGATACATTCAAAATTTGGCCCTTGTTCTTCAAGACACTGAAGGTTCTCCAGTGCAATCTCTAGATGGATACAAGCTGTATCTGACACAGGAGCTTGCTGCTACTGGGGAGAAGCCAATGACAAATTAGAGAGAAACATTTCACGTCCTGATAAAATAATTTTCAGTTTTCGAGACTCTGATTTTGATTACTCCTTGGAAACTTATAAGGAGAAAAGAATTTCCAAGAGCTGTGACCTGGTGCTTGCAAGTAAACAGCTCGGAGTAACTGCTTGGAAACAAAATTCTTAACACTGACCTAGAATTCAGATGCCGTCGTTTGAAATTCCTGTATCAAGTAAAAGTAATCCAGGATAAAGTTCCCAAAAGCAAAAGGTGCGACATATTCGGAATGAGAAACGTCTGAGGGAAAGTGTCAGGGGCTGGAGTCTACATGTTTGTGGTGGGTATCTCAAATGTTAATCCGAGTCCCTGCCGTGAGAGTCAGTGATAACCCAGGTGCGGGTACTGAATCTGTATTCTGCTCAGCATCCTACAGTGGTTTAGTGCACAGTACATGAAGATAAACATATTAGTTATAGAACTGCGTAGGCTGATAGCTGGCATGACATATAAATATAGATATTTTTCAATAATCTAATTTTTTTTGGTGATTCTGTGAGGCCATAGGGTAAATGAACTTTCACAAAGTACGTCCATTTTAAACCAAAAGAACAGCATTAAAGGGTTTGCTTAGGCTTGTAAAGGCAAGCTTTCTTTCCCGTTACCTGTGTTCTTCTTATCAGAGAAAACTTCCCCTTCCCCTCTTTTGCCAGAATTTCTAGGCCACAAATGTTATCTGCAGCATAATGAAATCCATCTGCTATCACCTGATGCATAGCAGCTCAGTTGGCAACCTATGTCTCGCATTAACATAAAGATTAAATATTTCTTTTTTCTGATCAAAGCGGCGTACATCTATCATCTCTCTGAATTAACGTGGTCAGTATGACTTAGAGGATGGACACTCCTATGTTGGCACTGGTTTCGGTGTATAAATTATTCACTGCACCTTTTATACACCAGGAGCTGGTGCTACCAGGGTTTGTGCCTAGTAAAGAGGAGCTTGAGAGCCTCTAAAAGATCGAACTGCTTTAGAGGACCATCTAAATTTCTGGAGTCATGGGTGAAAAGGAAAAGTAAAAATGCCAATAGTCCCCAGGATGCAGAGGAAAGATTTTTGTCAGCCCTCATTTACAGTGGGAAGACAGGCCGCGTGATTCAAGCTGCAGCATCCCCATGTGCATTTTAAAAGTTCTGCCCCAACCTTTGTTGAAACCTGAATGAAAGAAAAAGATTCAGTCCAATCATTTACAGATCATTGATGGGAAATGTGATTATTTGCCTTTAGAGAAGATACCCACTGGAAAATGATGACATTATGCTCTCTTTAAAAGAATGCTGCAGCTTTTATAGATGCTCTTGGTACAATTCATTTCTGTGAACTGCATGTGAGAAGGTTTTACCGCTGTCATTACAGATAAGTGCTGGGCTGGGAACACCCGCCTTGGTGCCACGGCATCTTTTGGGTTGCATCCCCTAAATGCAGCTGAAGAACAGCTGAAGTTAAGCCGAAAGTTTAGTGGAAAGAAGGAATGATAGGATTGCTTCTGCCTGGCTGAAAGTGAAAATCTGAGAGCTCTGAGCACTGAAGGTGCACAAAGGGAAATGAACTTGGCCTGTGAATTGGGCCCTGGGGTTTGCAGTTCACTGCGACTGCATCAAAAATTTCAACAATGTGGCAGACCTACTTCTTCTGCCTGTGCGATCCAATGCTCTGTTTCTCTGAAATAATGCAAACACCCTGTGTTTGTATATTATCTAACTCCAAGCTATAAAACTATATATTTGGCTCACATTTAAATATTGCCCAGGAGAGCCATGCTATTCTTTCTAAAAGT
This sequence comes from Athene cunicularia, assembly GCF_003259725.1. Classification (NCBI taxonomy): domain Eukaryota; kingdom Metazoa; phylum Chordata; class Aves; order Strigiformes; family Strigidae; genus Athene; species Athene cunicularia. Next base: position 34,417,038 of record NW_020799107.1, on the reverse strand, counting down.
GATAGCATTTTTTAAAACAAAATTGCATTATTATCCTTCAAGTTACTCATATTTAATAATCAGAATAGGGTTTTTTCCACCTCCAACACTGACATTTTTTACACTCTAGGTTTTCACTAATACTAAAGCTCATCGCAGCTGAGATGAAATATTTCATGCGATATCAGCTTTTTGGCAGCCATTGGATTTGTGTACCCATCAAAAATGCATCTTCTGAGAAGAGAAAGAATTAAGAAAAAGTCATTTACCCAGTTAATTCTGTAACTATCGATTTCAGTGTAAACCCCTTCCTCTTTATAAGATTAATTTTGTTCTTCCCATGCCCCACAGAAAAAGCTTGTGCCCAGAGAAAAGCTGCTATGAAAAGGATACAAATGAATCTACTTAGATAATTGTAATTCCAGTCAGACACTGGCACCATGTAGTTCATGTTTTATCATAAGGGACCAATTGCAGAGGTTTAGCCATCAGTCTAAAGAGTTTCAGAATTTCATCCCCACTACTGCAAAGAAGGCAGGGTTGACTCTAGCCAAGGAGAGGTACCTGGGACTTTACTCAAGACCTTCGAATAAATTAGAGTTTTCACACTGCGAAAATAATAGCATCTGCATCAGTCTCTTGGTGCGAGTGTTCAACATATATTTATCTACACAACGAGGACCTCTCACCCCTCTGGTCCATCAGCAGTGGGTTTGGAGGGGGTAACCATACAAACCTGAATGCTGCCTTACAAATGCCTGCCCTATATTTGAGAAGTAACATCAAATAAAAACCTCTCCAGTTCCATGTATTTTTGTAGTGGAATCACAGCAGAAGGATTTTCCCCCTCCTCTTTTTTCTAATCAAAGACTGATTAATTAATTCTCATTATCTCCATCTCTGTCACAAAGATAGCATGGTGACACTGTCAGAAAGCTGTTGTAATTTGCCTCGGGCATGGCTGTAATTTGGTGGTGGTTGAAGTGATCGCTTGCTATTTTAGTAGGTCTCATCACTCCCATGCCCACAGAAACATGCTCACAGACAAGAACTGTGTACGCCAGTAGGATGGAAATAGGTGGTAAAGTCAGTAGAGCCTCACTGTGTGCAACCCTCAAATGAGCAGAACTCAAGAGAATAAATCACGCCCTCAGATACTTCCACAACAGCACCAAAGGCAGCTTCAGACCAAGTCAGGACAGAAAACAGCCTGAAAAAAAAACCCAAACCAAAACAAAACGACCCAAAAAATCTCTTTTCCACAGCAAAGTGTATTCAGGGAAAACTTCTATGCAGCAGCTGTAGAGGGAAGAGTGAAAAAAAAAAACCCTCTCGTAACAGACTCGCAGGGCAGCAGCTCGCTAAAAGTGCCCACATCAGGAAACAGTCCTCACCACAGCTTCATCAGGCTGAGCTGAGACAACACCACGAATGTGGGAGACCAGTAGGACCGATCATTACTGGCAGCACGCAGTACAAACTGAAAGCATCCACGGACAATTGAAACCACATTGCCTGAATCCCCCTTCAAATCACAAGGTTAATGCAGATCCAGCTTTCAACTCAGCGAGCTACATAAACCAGACGAGGTACAGCGAACAATGGCTCATGCGGGTGTCCCAGTTTCCACCAACAATGTTAGCCACATTGGTGGTGACTCAATTTGTTTCCATCATATGCTCTTTAGAGTCGCCTCTGGCAGCTTTGATTTTCATGCTCCTTTTCCAAATGAGCATTATCCAACTGCGGCGAGATGAGTTGGCACCCAGCAAAAAGCATATGAAGCTCCATTTTCAGTTCCTACCTAACGATTCCAGGTTTGAGGGTTGCTCCTCTTCCTCTTGACCCTTCGGGCTCAGTTTCAGGGTTCAGCTCCTCGCATGGCATCTTCCTGCGCCGCTGTTCTGTAAAAGCAAAAGGAATCAGCAATAAATACATATAACATCCAAAATTATCCTACGCATACGTGTACCTGCCTTTTATATGAAGCTGTGCTACATCGTCTTTAATGCAGAAGCAGCGCTCAGAAGAAATAACATAAATATACATCTGACCTCAGTGAAAAAAATCTTCTCAGTGTAACATACCATAACTTGAAGTTTGCTCTCCCAGCATTATTTGTTTAATAGAAATATTTTCCGTACCACCTGGTTCTGGCAGAAAGTCAGAATTTGCATTTATATGAGGTAGTTTATCAAATATAACATACAGAAGTCTGTTAAGTACACATTGCATTTTGTTTGTGAGAAAATCTGTTTGTATTTAATGTAGTTTTTAAATTAACCTTAATGAAAGCTTCTGAAAATTGTTGTTCTAAGCATTTGAAATATGCAACAAGAACTAGTCGAAGACATAAACATGTTTTCCATTATATGTTATCAGATAGTCCAAAATTACTACAAAAAGAATGTGGGGCTATGTTAAATTAGAAAGATAAGCCAGCATTTAGTTAAAAGGCAGAGGTCTTTAGAAGAGTAAAGCATCTGACAGTTAACCCCAACATCTTATGATCTCCTACCAAGAGTGGTATAGCACTCGCAGAATACAGTAGGGTGTTTTAACCACATCCAGGGCTAAGATGAAAAACAAGGCCTGTCGCACAGAAATCCTGCGGTGGGTGTTTGTTCAGTCCAACATTTAGAGAGCAGCTGTGTACCCATGGCCATTTTTGAAGATCTTACTAAACCAGTATCAAATGTGATTTGCCCACAAGTTTTATCTTTTTGGAAAGGACCAACCTCAACATATGAAGCTTTACGAATGGCCTTATAAGAGAAAATTTATAGTCCCTTCAATTATCAAAACAGTGTTTTCTGTTGTCCTCTGCTGTTTGTTGATTCAACCTTGTCCTTTTAGCACAAGATGGGCTGTTTTCCATTGATAGTCACACTGGTGACTTCATGAAGAACTTAACATAGGGAGAATAAAACCCGTTGGTGTTATGACTTTCTCTCCATCTTTGCCTCATGTATTCAATTCAATTTATTACAAAGAATAAGAGAGTAGTGTGGAAAAATTGCCAAACAAGGACAGATATCACCAGGACATTTAACATATCATGTGAGAAGTGAGACTAGAGAAAAGCGGTACCTAAGTAGCTCACTGAGGAGTTGTTGTAGCAATAATCATTCAAATAACAGCAATAAAAGCATCACTGGTAATGATCAAGTAAGGGAAGGAAAATCTGACTAATGACTTTGTCTTACTATTCTGGTAACCCTTTACATAAAAAAAAAAAAAAAAAATCCAAACCCAACAAAAAACCTAACTCAGTAAAATCAGGTTTTAATCAGGGTGATATTTTTCTGGAAACTCTTTCTTCCCAACACATTCTGGCACTTAACCAGTGCTTGAATAACATTCCCACAGCAAGTCTCAAGTCAAACTTATTTTTTTCACAAGCAACTGCTCCGGACAACGGGAAAATTGAAGAGTTTTTCTCAGAATGCCGTTACTTTTCTGAGAGAGATAAAAATGGGGTAACACCCAATTAGCTGGTTATACAGTCACATTTTTTTAGAATGAAAAGTTTTCAGCTATGAAGAAGAATCTATCCAATGTAAGAGCCTACCCACAAGTGCCAGGTCTTGTTGAGGTGCAGCTGTGAGGGTGACCGGGATGTACAATCCTTACAGACCCCCTGCACAGGCTGAATTTCAGACCAAGATGAATAAGTCTGCATCTACCTGGGCAGCCCATCTCCACTGAGCATCTGAAGCTTCCCTTTGACTGCATTTAATTAGAAAATTCGGTTATTTTCAGTTTTATTTTGAAGCGTAATATAGGCAGGGCAATCTGGCTGTCATCTAGTTTGTGGAATACTGGAAATCCTGCTTTGGATCACATCCTTGGTATCTTGTTTAAAGCGAATGATTTCCTATAACTGAGTTACAGATCACTGTGCTCATAGGGTGGTCACAGAACACCGGTTCTGCTTCGCATTAAAAGTGGAATTTTTAATAGCTGTAGGGGAAAAAAAAATGAGAAAGAATTGAAAAGTTGCAATATGAAAATTTTGCAGTAGAGTAGAGACCAATCCTAAAAACCCCGTCGGCATGTTGCCTGTAATGTCCAGGGTTTCTGGGGTCCTTTTCAGCTTTATCACACCAAGGATAGGTCAAAAACAAAGTTTGGGAGAGGCAGCCTCCCAGAGACCTTCAACCTTTGGCTTTCCTGAGATTTCTTGGAGATTATTAACCAGGCACCTACAGAGCCACGTGAGCTCTTTGATCCCCTTAAGCTACAACTTGTAGCTTTAATGTAAAGAGCAGAGAGACCCTAAAGGCTCCCACGTTTCATGCTTTTGGCTTCATAACTGGAAGCCTGCAAGGTTTAAGAGCTCGACTTGGTTTTCTGTGTTTGCAGGCTCCGAAGCATAGAAGGGATGATGGGGAATGCTGACTTCTCGGGCATCATAAGGAACAGAGCTGTTGTAGGAATGCTGAGAAGCCAGCCTGGGAGAGGGGAAGACCTCAGAACAATAGCAAAGAGCTTGAGGACATCTTCCATGAATAAGAAAGTTCTTGGCATACATAACAGCCACATTTAGGAAAGTTTTCTGGGCCTTTCCTAAATAGCTAAAGGAGATTCTTTTTAGGCTTTTTTGTTTTGAGAGCTGGAATGAACAGAATTTGCGTATTCTTCGGACACTTCGGGGAGAGAGATCAAACCAGGCTTTTTGTGGATAGGTGAAAAAATAGTTAAGGCAGTTATATATTGTATAGGAATACGTTATGCTGTTCCTAAAGGAAAACTTTTGGCCAGATAGAACTGGTGACAAGTATTTATTTTTAATTTATGCATTAATAGTCCTAGTAGGCAGTATTAGAAACACTTTTTAGTACTTATATATAGTATTTAGGGTGCCATTTTGGTTATCTTTAGCACTGAAGTTTTTCCCACGTTAATACAGTACACACAATTTGTTTTAAGAAGATATTAAAGCCTGCCTAATGGCAGACTGTGGAAAATAGGATGAGCAGAGGTTTGGGGCAACTTTGAAAAGATCTGGGGTTGTATCACTAAAGCCAAACCAGGTAGGTTCTATATAAAAGGAAAACTATACCTGGGAAAAAATGGTAGAGCTGCAGGGTTATGGGCCATGACACAGAAGTGATGCAGAGATCTTTGAGCAGAAAAATATTTGGCAGCCTTTCTGCCTTAGCTGGCTGAGAGCAGTGAGGAGCTAATTTAGTCAGTGGGTAGGAGAGGCAGCTCTCAGCGAAGAGTTGAGAAACCGAAGGCGGTCCCAGTGAACTATCAAGAAATATAGTTTCAAAGTTATTATGTAACATTAGGGTCAAAACTGAAGATAAGAGGCTGATGCATCACATCGTCAGCAAACAGTCAGTGTTTGCATAGATAAGGAAGATTTGGCGTAGTATTCGGGCATAAAAATGAGGAGCCAACATGAGCTGAAACTGAGCTCAGAGCACCACTGCCAAGAGATGTAATTCTTGTCTTCATCTCCTTTGAATATCAAGGTTTATTTAGTTTACAAACATATGGGTTTTCAAAGCTATTACAACTGTGACATTGATTTAGAAGCTACAGACATGCAAAAGGTTAAGATTAGAGCTGGCCAGAAATTTTCTTACAAAACAGAATTTTGCGTTTTAGCCAGGATTAGTTAAGACAACTGAGCCTTGCAACATCATCCTGCCAGGTGAAAAAAAATGACTCACTTGACAAGCACAGTACTGCTGGGATGAGTACTATTGAATTGTGTGTTTATATAAACATTTATGGAGTGTTATTATTAAGAAAAGATGTGATAGGGAGAATCGTGTCTTTCAATTGGCTCGGGCAAGGGGAGGGCACTTTGGGAGCCACTACCTTCTCTGGATTTATCAAAGCCGTGAGGAAGAGCTTGCTCCTCTACAACAGGGTTGCTTCACGTCATACTCCATACCCACTCTAATCTCTGCTTTTTCAACAGTTCATCAAAACAATGCAAATGTCTGATATCTGCAGTTAATTAAAATTAGTGTCTAAATAATAATAATTTAAAAAAAGCAGCAGACAAAGTCTTGCTTTGTCAGAAAATTGCCTGTTGGCTGTGAAAGTAATGCCCCAATATAATAATAATAATAATAATAATAAAATAATAATAATAATAATAATAATAATAATAATAATAATAAGGTAATAATAATAAAGTAGTAATAATAAGTAGTAATAATAAGTAGTAATAATAAGTAGTAATTGTAGTAGTAATTGTAGTAGTAATAATAATAAGCTATGATAATAATAAATAGCAATAATGATAATAGTAAACAATAACAATAACAATACCCATGTCTGCAGACCTTTTTTTCACAATAAAAACCCTGCCACAAAAAAGTGAAAAGTCACACGGATCAACAGCACAATCCTTTGCCCAATCACTACTGCATGCTCAATCAAAGAATTTGGAACTTCAGCTGAATTCACTTAGATGCTGGGGATTATATGGGCAGAAACCTAGATTACAAATCAAAGAGCGCTGAGTAGCACATGTATATATGTTCCAGTTATGAAAGCTGCTTAATGATTAAAGTCATCTATGCTTAAAAAAAAAAAAAAAAAGAGAGAGAGAGAAAAAGCTAAACTGATGCTGAGATCTGAAAGTATGTCTCTGGATTGACAGGTCAGAGGTTAAATCCAGATGAGGGTCACTCAAGCCTGGTGTTAGTCTAAATGAGAACAGCATTAATGCTGAAAAATCCTCGCAATGAGCTCACCACCTGTCTGCTGCAGAAATCCCACCAGCGTAGGCTCAGTTTAAACTTGATGTTTACTTGCTTTGACAGTACTTACACACTGCTAACTAGGGAGAACCAAGTAGGTGATCTGGCTTTTGATTTCATTCACTATTACTAGCCTTAAATTACTTTTGTGCATTTTTCATTGCAAGTGCAACAGGACGCTTGTACTTTGTAAATATGACAGAGGGCAGTTTCAATCTAGCATGACTTTAAGTGGTGAACTTTGTCAGGAAAATAGAGCACAAGGTTGCTTTCTTTTTTTTTAATTATTATTTTTTTCTTTTCTCATTTACAAGATGTTCATATTGCTTTTCCACAAGAGAAATCTGAAAAAGACAAAATAATTTTATCTAAAAAAAAGATAAAGAATTTGTGCAAACTGTAAAATGGTAATCACAGTGGTGTTGAAAATATTAAAATTTAGGTCCTGATCTCAAATAGAAAAATGTCTTACTGCTTCAGAGCCGAGCTTTCCATAACATCAAAGGGTTAAAATAACCAGCACTTAAAGAGGAATAGATCACTTACTACACATATTCTATTATTTGCTTAAAACTCATAGGGTTGATATAAGCTTGTTATCATTCTCTAAAAGATAAAATTTCCTGCACAAGGTACACACTTAGCAAGTATATAACAGCTAATCTCGGACCACTAATAGATTTAACCTTGTATATTCACAGATATTTAAAAGTGTTATGGTTTGAAGGTCAACTCCGCTGTCTTACAGTAAAAGGAAAGCAAAGAAAGGAATAAAAATTAGAAAGAATTAATTCTTCAAAAAGTTTTTACAAATCAAAACCCTGCAGTTTCACACTGAGAACAAAAGCAGCATATTAAACACCAAAGTTTATCAAGACAAATTAGGTCCCAGTTTCAAATTTTCTTTAATCTTTTGCATCTGAACATTTTTTTGCCTCATGCTGTTTTCCCTAGTTAAATGTTAAAATGAATTCTAGCCAATACCATTGACTTCCTCCCTTAAAAATATTGAGACACATAATAAAAAATTAATTACTTCCCCTAATTTCCGTGTGATTCTTTAAAAAGATGTAAAATTCATTTAAAGTAAGTGGTGACTTTGTCTTTGAAGATCACGACAATTAACATGGATCAAAGCTTAGGTTCTGTAACGATGATAGCTTATTAGCATAATGAAATTAACTTAGAGACAAGAATCTTTAATAGGTACAACAAAAACGCTTTAATAATACTTGAAGAAAATTATGTATTTGCTACAAGTACAACAGTTTCAGACTTTCTATCCAATTAATAAGTTGTTAATTAACTCCTTTTCCAAACAATGTGCACTTTAAGTTAACATCTGCCCATTGGATAACACTTTCTTATGGTTTGGGTTTTTTTTAATTTTTTTTTTTTTTTAATATACTGCAGAACTGCAACACTGTTTTACTGGGAATTCCTTGTGGGACTATTCTTATACTAGGGAAACAGGACCCAAATATAGTAATATGCTTTCTATATTCAACCAATTAAAAAAAAAAAAAAGGCTTATTTCAAAGATGGGGAGGAGGAATGGATAATTCCTTAATTACGGCTGCATTGTTTGTGGCAGTGCGTAGTTTCAGATTTCTTTGCATTTTCAATAGAAATTATTTTCTACAATTTATATGCCTCTGCAAAATGGCCCTCTGCTGACTAGTGCCATATATGGACCTGATTTGGGAGCAATTTCCTTTTTTTTTTTTTTTTTTAAATATCTATTTATAGGTCCATGTTACAAGATTTTAGAGTCTCATTTACAAGATTGTAAATCAATAACTATTGTTCTTGAAGATATGGAGTGGGAAGGTTGTCCACCAAAAATGAAAATAGAACCTTATATATAAAAAATAATATTTTAATAATCTTTAATTCGTAGTGCAGAATAATAAGGGCTTTCAGCACTTTAATTATTTTTTTTTTAATTCAAACGACACAGTTTTGTTTTGGGGGGCTTCTGCCTACGGAGTGGTTTGGGGATCAAAAACTTCACAAAGCGTTTTGCAAGTGGATGTGGAGAATACACGTGACTGTGCACTGCACTGATAGTCCTCCAAGCCTCAGCACAGCCTGCTTAGGCCACTGATGGAACAATTAAGTAGGTCTTATTTGAAACAAATGAGTTATTATATTCTGTTGGGTCAAGGATTCATGTTTTAATAAATCCCTAATTACAGTAACTTTTCATTTAATCTGGCGAATTCTAAGCAAGTTAAGAATTTATGAGAGTTGGAATCAGCAATAAAAAATATGTCTGTCTGCCATTCTGCTCAAGGCCACACAGGTTGAACTCGTTTTGAGTAGCATGGAAGCCAGGAACGTATCTCCCGAACAGGGCACTAGGACATGATTGCGTTTATGTATGTTTAAAATAATATTATATATGTATGTATAAAATAATATTATAGATGTATGCTTACAATAAAATTATATATTGAATTATATAAAAATGTGTGTGGTTATTAAATTATTAACAATAAAATAATCTGGAAAATCTTATTTCTTTTCTTTTTTTTTTTTTTTTTTTTTTTTTTT
>NW_020799107.1:34390439-34407725 GCF_003259725.1 Athene cunicularia | reverse complement strand
AAAAAAAAAAAAAAAAAGAGAGAGAGAGAAAAAGCTAAACTGATGCTGAGATCTGAAAGTATGTCTCTGGATTGACAGGTCAGAGGTTAAATCCAGATGAGGGTCACTCAAGCCTGGTGTTAGTCTAAATGAGAACAGCATTAATGCTGAAAAATCCTCGCAATGAGCTCACCACCTGTCTGCTGCAGAAATCCCACCAGCGTAGGCTCAGTTTAAACTTGATGTTTACTTGCTTTGACAGTACTTACACACTGCTAACTAGGGAGAACCAAGTAGGTGATCTGGCTTTTGATTTCATTCACTATTACTAGCCTTAAATTACTTTTGTGCATTTTTCATTGCAAGTGCAACAGGACGCTTGTACTTTGTAAATATGACAGAGGGCAGTTTCAATCTAGCATGACTTTAAGTGGTGAACTTTGTCAGGAAAATAGAGCACAAGGTTGCTTTCTTTTTTTTTAATTATTATTTTTTTCTTTTCTCATTTACAAGATGTTCATATTGCTTTTCCACAAGAGAAATCTGAAAAAGACAAAATAATTTTATCTAAAAAAAAGATAAAGAATTTGTGCAAACTGTAAAATGGTAATCACAGTGGTGTTGAAAATATTAAAATTTAGGTCCTGATCTCAAATAGAAAAATGTCTTACTGCTTCAGAGCCGAGCTTTCCATAACATCAAAGGGTTAAAATAACCAGCACTTAAAGAGGAATAGATCACTTACTACACATATTCTATTATTTGCTTAAAACTCATAGGGTTGATATAAGCTTGTTATCATTCTCTAAAAGATAAAATTTCCTGCACAAGGTACACACTTAGCAAGTATATAACAGCTAATCTCGGACCACTAATAGATTTAACCTTGTATATTCACAGATATTTAAAAGTGTTATGGTTTGAAGGTCAACTCCGCTGTCTTACAGTAAAAGGAAAGCAAAGAAAGGAATAAAAATTAGAAAGAATTAATAAAAAAAAAAAAAAAAAAATAGAGTCCTGTTGTATGCTTTCATACAACATTATTAACATTAGCATTTGCTGGTTCAACACCACCTTGAGTACATCTCTGCTCGCCACGGCCAAACCTTGTCTCCTGTAGAAAACCACCTTATAAACAATTAATACTCAGTATACAGACATAGCACAGGCTTTACTGTCCACTGCAATGCCATCCTCTCCGGAACAGAAACAAGATGCAACTAATAACTCACATGGAAACTTCATGACAGGAGCATGAAACTGAGGAAACTGCAGTTTTCTGCACACAAATGGACAATGCCTCTACTTTATCTCTTTACGGAGTACAAATAGGTGAAATCCTGACAATGACACCCGTAGCTGGTTAAATTTTTTTTTTTTTTTTTTAGTTGCTGTTGTTAACTTATAATTTAGAAATTTGTTGTGGTATTTTTATTATTGTAAATCAGTTTTTACCATTTTTCAAAATTTCTCTTAAAATATCAAAGGCTGAAAAGCCTCATTTGGAAACACCAAAGAGCAAGAGCTGTGCATTGCAAACCACTCTCTGGGTCCCAGCAACAGCCCACTATCCCACCACAGCCCCCCACATGAGTCATGACTAGCAAGAACGATGGGGACAGCATGAGGGGTGGCAGATGTGGTCCCCATTTTGCTCAACAGTTTCCAGATCTACCTTGTTCTCCAGCTCTGGGGCAGTTCTGCCACCAAAATTGCTGTAAAGATAAGTAATATTAGGATCTCTGTATCCAGGACACCCCTCTCAGGGGAGGCTAACCCAAATATTGGCAGGATTTTGGGGCCATGCCCCGGGGAAGTCCCCATCAGTGACCAGCACAGGTGGCTGAGCTCTCCAGAAACTGAGTTCACCCACTTCCAGCAGAATCTTTCTAAAAACAAAGACATTTCCTTTTAACTACTTGCTTTTGGCACATCAGGATTTTTGAGGCAAAACATTTCCAAATTGTAAATCCATCAGATAGTTTCTCAGTTCCAAGTTCCTCAGTATCCAAGAAATATAATATGACCTTGGCTGGGAAGTGCAGTCAAAAGAACACGATCACCTATTGCCTTTCCTGCATACTTCCATGGCATACCTATATTTCCCTGGATGACTCCCAAGCTAAGAAAAGTCTTTCTCCTTGCTTAGTAAAATCCAGTGTCTAAGCTGTACAAGACACTGTGAGTGCAGGCCAGAAACATTACACTTTCAGAACACTGGAGTTACAGAACATTACAGGTTCTTCTAAGATGACATTATTCTTTACAAGAGGGAAAAAAAAAAAAAAATCAGGCTCATCTTTAAAACTAATAAATGTAGTTATTGTTCCAAATTTTGAGGCAATCTTCAGAGTTAGGTTATATATAAGGCTCTTCTGGAGTTTTACTGGAGATTGATGCAATGACAGAAGATACTAAATCCTCATTTTTAAGCGAATGACCGCTGCACAGAGCTGCCAACCAAGAGTTTCCTTTATGGTAATAAAGAGCTCGCCAGGATAACCTCAGTAAAAAATGATGCTGATAAATACATCAGTTTCAAGATAATCAATACAGCACTTCCAGCGTTCACACATGGTTTTATTTTTTGGTCAGCAGAATATATTTTCCTTGCCCAACCTCCTTCCAACGAGGTATTCCAGGTCTTTTTCCTGCTTTGGAAACAGAATACTCTATGACTAAATCATGAGTACACAAACAATGCTGTCAGTCGGCATGATCCACTGGACACTCATGAGGGCAGGATTTGGCTGTTGGAAATGGTGGCGTAGCATATTTTTCAAATTATATAACAGCTTTCTTCATCCATTCTAGTCCAAATTAAAAAAAAAAAAAAAAAAAAAAAAAAAAAAAATTGCACCTCCGTTTTTCATTGATTATTCCCTTCGACGTATCCCCCTTCCCCATGCACATGGTGGTGTTAGTCCCAGCTTTCTGTGATTTCTCTCAGTTGTGCCCTGGATTTGTATTTCCCTTCATGGTCCGGTTCTTTCAATGATGCTACTCCTGTCTGCTTTCAGAATAATTTCTGTTTCACCCAGTTTTCCTCACTGCATGGGGAAAAAAAAAAAAAACAAAACAAACAAAAAAACAACAACACAAAAACACAACTAAGCACAGGTTTCCTTGTCTCCAACTTCACAACAAAGCAAAAAATATTTTCCCCTTTGTTCCCATTTCCCTTACCTTGCTGCTATGGGCAACTTTTTGGAAAACCATGAGCAGAAAGCCTGGCTATGAAGTGGGAAAGTATGAACAGGTGGAAGAGCAACAGGTAGTATCTCTGTGGTATCCCTGCTCTGGGATTGCTGCTGGTTCCTTTCCTTCTTTTAGAGGAGCACATGCCACAGAGGCAGAAGACACAGCAGCTGAACCACCATAGATGATGACCTGAGGAACATAAACCACTAGAAGGACACAAGCCACACAGGTAAAGGCATAATTTAATCTTTTTCAATTCGTGTTGGTTTGAAACCTTTAAGTTTTACTTGTAGATTTGGGTAAGTACCTACTAGACACCACCTTTTTAACCAGATAGTTTTCTGCACTACTTTTACCTGCATTGGCAAGTCAAGAACTTCTTAAATTTCAAGTACAAACACAACAGACAAACTGACTCAAAGGATGAGCTCCAGTGGGGTCACTCCCAGTTACGCTGGTTTTACTCACCACTTGCAATTTCACCCTCTCTCTCCCTGAAAATGCTACGTAGCACACACTGAAAACTTCACCAAGTCAATGATCTCACGTGGCCTTAGAAAAATTAAATCACAAATTTATTAAATAAATAAATAAATTCAAACCTAGAAGCTAAGGTACGATGGAAGTGTTCCCTGCCTATGTTCAGAATTGTGTTGTGTCTCGAGCAGCGGTACTTTGGTTGTTGGCCCTTTGGTTGTTTAAAAAAAATTGTTGACAAATGATGAAAGATCATAAATATGAACACAAAATTGAGGTGATGAATAAAGCCACAGATATCACTGGGAACGTTGCCTCGTTCCTCTCCTCCCTTACAAACCTGAAACTGTTAGTCTGAGCGGAGAATAATTTCACCAGGTGGGGTTTCAGGGTGCTGACCAGCGGTTATTAATTGTTCCTTGTATTATATCGGCAACAAAAGGCAGGCGGGAGCCCGCTCCATATAGCACCCTCCCTCTGCTCCTGAATTACAACCCAGTAACACAACCCACAGCATTATACTACTCCTCTTGGCCCTCATTACTGAGCACTTAGCATTCACACCCCAGTTGTCTGGTCTTTAATAAGAAATGAAGTTGTTTGTTTATTTTATACCTATTTAACTTGTCGTTTAAGATTTGCGGAATGCCATCAATCTTTGCCTCTGTACATTGACCTCACTTTAATTGTTGGGACTCTAAATTCCGCACAGATGTTATTACTATGAATTTAACTTTATATAGCAAGAAATTCAGTACTGCCATATGCCATCTTTTATGAGCTTGCAGTTTGTAATGAATATCCATGACTAACGCTTTTGACCCAGGTAAGCCCGTGATTATGGGAGGTAAAAAGTTTACTAAACTTTATTGCAGCCCTTTCAGTGATTTCACAAACAATTAATGGACACATCTCCCCCGCCTCTGTGTTGATATAAAAAAAATATGTAGCTGCTCTTAATATATCTGGCCACATCCAGTGTCATTCAGGGACTCTGATGAGTCAGACAAAATCTTCTAGATTTGTGGATTGCATATCAGAGAGGATAAGATGATTTTCTCTGATATCCCGTTCAAGCCAGAGGTTTTTTTTTTTTTTTTTTTTTTTTTTTTATTAAATAAATTAGGACAAAGCTTTCTGAAACTTGGTAGGAATTAGCCAGGTGCTAGGATTCAAATACATCTATTAAGTCTGTGGTTTCAAATATTTTAAACAATTGCTATATAACAGTAGGGAATACCTATTTGTAAGTAACTCAATCTACATTAATCCTCAAGGATATGAACCAGATATTAGTCACTGTCCAAATTAATTTTCAGAACTATAAAGAGCCTTAGCAGATAGCAAATTTAAAACTGAAGAATTAACCTCCAAAAGCAGAGAAGTGAATCAATCATGCAGTCCATTTAGCTATTCCCCAAAACACGGAGAGGACCTCTCTCTGCAGAGAGGCACTGAGCTGTGGACTGCGTATGGACTGCGTGGTCTAGCAGGGCTGGTGACGGTCACAGTGACATGGGGGCCAAGGAAATAGAAGGTGGCTGAGGCTGCAAGGGTTGTTGCAAGGTCATGTTAAGGTTTAAATGAAGGTGATCTGACTTCAGCAGTCTGCTGATGTACACAAATCCAGAGCTGGATCCTCTTTTGAGGGGAAGATGAAATACTACTGTCTCCAAAATTAATTTGGTTCATATTAAATAATGCATCTTTCATAACTGTAAGTACCTCCCTTTCTAGAATACGGACTAGCATCCTCCTCTACATGGGGAAAGTCCACTGCCGTGGGAGGCCGGACTCAGGGTGAGAGCAGGAGGCACGTCCTTCTCCTGGAATTATTTGTTAGGCGAGTGGTGAGCACCCAACTTTTTCCAAGGGTGTTTAAAGTAACTCAAAAGGCATTACCTTCCTGTAAACCTTTTTGGTAGGTAATTAGACAAAAAAAGCAAAACAGTAAATAGCAAATTACGATGCCTGAAAGTCAAATTTAACCAAGTTAGTATTAAACTGCTGACACCTGAGTGTACTAGAAGTGACTTACCAAGGCAGCTGAAGGTCACTGTAGATATTCTAACTGCCGTAACATCCACAAATAAAAATCAATGATACATCTTGCTAGAAAACCATACTGACAGCCAAAAGTATTAAAACTCTTTACCATGAACCAGTTTCCATGCAACAACTGAATACTAACATAGTAAAACAAGAGCACGGCGAGGTGATATTTTGTGTTTCCATTAATCAGTAAGAGATTGAAGGTGAGCTGAGAGTAAATACTTGACAGTGGTAATATGTGAGTCCATTTATTCAGTGCTGAATAACACTGTTCATCTCAAATATCAATTAAAAAGGACCTAAGTGATAGCAAAGGAATACTGGCCCTGCATCATTAATTTTTTGTCAGCATTGCAGGCAGTGTATCAGCTGACTCTATTACTGACATTTTTGAGTGTGCTGAACGTTAGGGAAGGGATGCTCATCTCATCATACAGCTAGCTGATCTCAATCCTAACATGCTCAACAAAGTAACGTGGAATCAAACCAGTACGAGGTAAGAATTAAGTTTTCTGGGCATGTGTCTTCCCTCTCCTTTTTCCCACGTAGTCATGTTCACTCTGCAAAGTAACACTTTACAAGATGATAATAGAGGTTGAGTCCTCAGACAGAACCAATGAGCAGCCAGGCTCTCTCCAGTTCACCTAATCTGAAGGTATAGCCTGTAGAGGATTTTTTTATTCATTTTTTAGGACAAATTTAAGCCTTTTTTTCCTCTACATAGAACAAAGAGAGCTCAGACTCGTAGTGATGAGTGGCAGAGGCCCCCTGGGACATCCTTAGCTAGTATTAGTACCATAGTTTTAGAAAACCACTCTGCCAGGAAAGAGTTACCACCATAGCACCAGAGCCATGGCTCCCTTGGAAGGACTTCGCCACAGCTACAAAAAGTCTACCCATGTTATATTCAGGGATTCTTCCACTGAATTACATCAACTAACATTTGAGCCTAATCTCTTTTTTTTTTTTTTCTGCCTCAGATACTCACTGCAATTTTAATGTTTTTTGTTTGTTTGTTTGTTTCGCTGTAATTTCACCCTTTTATCTCACTGCTGTTTTGTTTTCACTTAAAGATATATATTTATTTTCAATTAATTTATTTTCAGAGTTGATAGTCCTATCTCACATGAAGTCAATGGTCAAATGTACCAAAATCAGCTACTGAGATGAGAGATGTGTAGTCAGTACATGTGTTAACACAGTTTGAATTTACCATAAGAGGAATTTATGCAGGACTCTACCGCCTTGACTATGGTTTAAAAGACATTTTCTGATTTTGGCTAAATAGCAAAATGGCTTATTCCATTTAGAGAGAAAAGAAAAAAAAAAAAAGTGTAAATTTTCTCTTAGGTTTTTATTGCTGGGAAATAAAACCTGAATTTGATATCCCTCTACAGCTGACAGAAGTTTTGGCATCTAAAACAGTGAAGCTCAAGTCTCACCTTTGCTCTTGCTTGTGACATTTCCATTGGCCTCTGTTTCTAGAGATATACACGGGAGATACCACCACACCAAGAACGAACAATAGTGCATTAACCTCAGCTTAGGTGAAGGGAATGGGGGAACTGACACACCTGCAGAGGCAGGAGGAATCCTCACTGTTATGGGACAGAGTTTTATGTATTTCCCGGCTCCCGGTGGAAGATATACACAGAAAAGAATAAAGCAATTCTCCATTTTGTACATGATTTTACAATTGTTTTCATCATTATAATCAATGATGTAAAAAGGCAGCATGATCTCAGGGTGCATCAGGTGAATTATTTCCAGAAAGAAGTGGAAATATGATGGTAGAGAGGGCTGGTAGAGCTTGCTCTAAAATACAGTGTATGGTGAAGTTTAGCTGAAGTACAGCTTCAGTTTAGCTGAAGCTCCAAGAAAGTGGTTCACTGTGAGTGAACCTATCAGTCTGTAAACACCAGGGAGGAGAAAACATTATTCCAGCTAAAGAGCAATCTGAAGAGGAAAGAGTAGGAAAAAGAAAAAAGTAAGTCGGTATAAATTAGTCATACATATATTTGCAATTCAAAGTAGGAGAAGGTATTCCAACAACAGGGAACGGAGGCTGCGGTGCATTCCCACTGAGGGAGGGAGTCAGGAAACCCAACTTATCTCAAGATGCAACTAGCTACGTTTCCAAAAGCGATTAAGTGCAGCAGCAGGTAAGGGGGCCTGAAGACCAGAAGTTCCTTTCCAGCCTTATTTCTACATCCCTACTCAGCCAGTTTCCCTCACCACTGCTAAACACATTGCTCAGCTATTAGCAGTCAAACAATAACAAACTCCTGCTCGCTGACACAAAGCACAGCCCAGACAGAAGTATAGGGAAAAAAAAAAAAAGATTAAAGCGTCAGTAAATCTGAAGCACCAAAAAGTTAAAAGATGCTGGGTAATAAGCAGTACTCTGTCTGTAGCAGCTCCTATCTTCCCAGAAGCTCAGTGCACATCTACTGAGGCAGCTAACGAAACAGGAATTGGAGCATTGCTCTTATGAGTCAGACTGTTTGGAAACCTTTACATATTTAAAAAAAAAAACAAAAAACACCCAACCCCAAAAAAACCCCAACACAAAAACCCAAAAAGCCCCCTGTGTTAAAAGTATCCTAGACAAACATGTTATTTCTCTTAAATACACAACAAAACACAACTGTCCTCAAGGTAAATATCCTCTGTTTTATTACTTTAGATCACTTTTCAGCGCTGTAATCATGTCATTAGGATTTCAATTCCTGGTTCCAAAAGAAGCAACCATCTAACTATAAACTTCTGGTTTCCCAGCCTATTTTGTCTGTGTCAGTTTGAGGGGGACAACCAGAGTTCAGTGGGTCTGAGCCTACCACTGAAACCAACGGCAACAGGCTTAAGTCTCCTTGTCCGTGGTGTGTCCAAAGGAGACTTAATTTTTTTCTCAGCACTACAGTTTCTAACAGACGTTCAGGCAGCTCAGCTCTTGCTTATGAACTGGACAGCTGTGTCAGGAAAAAAGTCTGGACGGTCTGTGTTGCCCACTGATGTACCAGCAGCGTTTCAGCTGGTATCATAAGAGGCTTCTGTGCTTCTGGTATTTTTCTTTTCTATCCTATAAAATATTCGCACCAGGGAGGACAGGGGATGTTTCTTCCTTTGGTCTATAGGTGGAAAAGAATTTGAATAATAAATCACTGAAATCATTCTTCTACAGGTCTTCATAAGGCCGCCACAGTGACTCCCAGGATCAGACAGGTTCTTAGCTTTTACTCTAAGATTTTGTACCTTACTGTGTAACATCCTTGAGGATACAAGCTCAGAAACATTGGCTTCAGCCTATTACAGCTAGAACAGGGTTATGCTACAGGGATTCCAGTTGGTTTGTTTTCATAACTTTTTGCAATACGTTATGTTTTATTTTTACTACCTCTGCAGCCAGGAAAGTTGCACCTGTCATGAGTAATTTCTGAAAAAAAAATATGATAGCGGAGACCAAAGAATAACTAAAATGCTTTCACACTAAGAAGCCTCTCCCTATTATAACTATTCATCAATAATGATAATAACAAGTAGCAGCAAGACTTAAGTGTCCTTAAACCACCTCCATAGCTCTCTACACGGTTGTACTATCCCATCCTGCAGACAAGGTTAGGATCTTCCTCATGGTGAGGCACCTCTGGGCCACCTATGTGCAAGCCCTATGAAAGTAATCCCCCAGGCAGTCCAGATGCTGCGAAAACTACATCAGCAAGTGTTAAATAACATGCCCATAGACCAAATCGGTGTAGCATAGCCTCAAAAAGATGCTTGAAACTACTTTTAAACATGGGCACAGCAGCTCACGCTGGGCTTGCCAGCTCTGACTACCACAAATGTGTAGACTAGAACTCCCATGGCGCCTAAATAATAATTATTTTATTTATTCTTATTTTTAGGGATAAGATTGCAGATATAAGACGATACTTCAAAGCCCTTTCTAGGTTATTTTTTAGCTCTACGTTACACCTCTATATCTGCCATGTTCCTTGAGGTCAGATCAGTGGCAGCTTTAATTGCACTTACAAGGAATGTTGCTATAACGGGCACGAAGTCCTAAACTCAACCTTTTCTTCATTATTTTGCAACTCTGGGAGCCTGCCAACATCGTTGCGAGATTTGGCATGCGTTTACCTGGAAAGAATGAGGGACTTAATATTTCATTTCAGCTTTGCAAAGTTTTCTCCTCCCTACCTCCCCGCAAAAAAAAAGAGCAAGCAGAGGAATCAGAAACACAGTCAAAGGGCAAGGCTGGTCTCTCTGAGGTTGGTATAGATCAACACGGCTCAACAAGCTTGTGAGGAGCTCTCCTTGAAAGCAAGAGCAGCTCCATCACCAGTGACTGTACCTTTGTGGGTAGTTGTCTCTCCACTCTCCACAAATTTGGGTGCATGGGGGATATTTTTACCTGGTCTTCTACCTAAGGCCAGTTTCTTACATGAGAGGTTCATCACACTTGGACTCAGTGTGAAATGTAAAGGCCAAGCTGATAACCTTACCTGCAGCCTAGTGCCTTAAAGCCTGACCTGTGTTTAACTCCTGGTTTAGACCTTTAATAATCCTTGTACAGCTGTTACTTGGAGGTGACTGTATTGACACACAAGCTTGCCAGCCAACTAACAGAGTTTTGTTAGATACAGACATTAATTATTTTAATGTAAAACATTTTAACAGCCTCAAAAAAGGGATGAAAATAGAGGTTACCACCACCTACATCCCACCAAAGCCGTTGCCCCACTGATAACCATGGTAAGCCATGCTTCTTTTCAGAGATGCTTTTGCTCTGGTCTTGGGTCTGCCTCGACGAGGATTCGAGTCTACCCACATAAAGCGAACGCTTCCCTTTCCCTGGGTAAAAACAAGGACTCTGTAGGGTCGAGTCCTCTCTGGAAAATCACAGAATTTATTGGGATGATACTTACAGAGTGAAGATGCTGCACAGAAGAAGGTCAGCTCCTGCCAGCCCTAAGGTGCGGGACCCAAGCATCCTCCCTGGGGGTAAATCGTGAAGAAAGGGATAACCATCACAGTGCCAAGGAGCAGATGCCTCCCCCATCGGGATGCTTTAGCTGTGGAATAAAACTGTTTTCCTGGTTAGATTTCTGGAGCTGTGCTTCCCCCGTCTGCGATGTCTAACTTCCTCCATACACCCTGCAAAGACTCGCTAACTCCTATCTCAAGCTACGGTACCAGGCCTACAATTTAAGCATAGCTATGTTAAAACCCTTTTGTGGATCCGGTCTTCCCTCTGCAGCCACCCCACTGAAAGGATTATGCTATTTGGGAAATGAAGCACTGTTCACTGTGAATAAGGATGTCAGATACTGGTCCCAAAGAAGTGATGTCTCGGTATATTTTGGTTTAATATTCTTATGTCAATGACACTGGTAGGAAATGGAAAAAGGTAAAAACTCTGTGAGGCGTGTAAAACAAGCGTGGACAAGGCAAAAGGAGTGTGACAGTAGGAACTGGTTGTGTATCAGCACAGGGGCCGGCACGGCTGTCACCGGGGCTGGCAGAAAACGCTCCCCACAGACCTGAGGCGCTTCCAGCACTCCCGACGCGAAGAGTTAAATTTCACTGTTCGCCTCAGCAGTATAAATCCGTAGCATTTTGACTGAATCCCATAAAAGTAAATCAGTGTAAGTGAGGCCAGGCTGTGGCCTAGCAATCCTGCAGACCAACGCTGAGAAAAAGAGATGGCAATACCAGTTAGCAGCAGCTCCTGCCACGCTGGTAGCAGAATAGCACAGAGTCAGCCAGGGAGCAGCTGGGAGGCAGCCAGATGGGCAATGAAAGGGGCACAGCGAGCTCCTCAAAAAATAGTTTTTTAATTGTAGGAAATTTTGCAAGACATCCCCGACATAAAGTTGAATTATTTTCATTTTTGCTCAAACAGCAAAAATGTAGATGCTGCCGTTTGCACAGAGAGGGTGTTTTTTTTAAGTTGTTGTTGCAAAGCTGCACTTAAAAAGGGGGCTGGTATTAATCATCTCTACATAAGGCAAGTTTAAAGGGGCATATCAACCAATTATTTGGAGCAGCTGATGGGCAGTGGTCTATTTTGCTGGCTGGTGCTTTTTCGGAGCGGGTATCAAATGGGTCCACGTGGCATGAACAGAACATAGCTCCAGATGGGAGAGCAGTTCCCATCTTTTGCAGAGTAAATCTGCTGTTTGAGACTATATTATATGACTGAAATTTTATACATATGACTTTGTTGGAGCTGGGATCTCTTCCTTTGAAAATGTGCTACAATAATAATTGCATTTACCAGTTGCCAGTCCTTCTCGCAAAACATTTTTTTTTTTTTTTGTTCGGATTGTGAAATTAATTGTCTCTAGCTAATATAATTAAAAACAAACACTTCTGATTTCAGCGGAGGGAAAGGGGAAGGAGAGGAAAAAAAAAAAAAAAAAAAAAAAAAGGCGAACTGCAGCCCTGATTTTCTATTGACAACGAGAAAGCTCTGCCATCCCTGAACTGTTTAATTATTGAAATGAACTGTAACAGTACACTGGATTGTTGCCGAGGTCACCGAGTAGTACTGGATGTCAAGAGGAAAGCAACAGCTCCGAGAGCCCTCCAACGCCCCAGGCTCCGTCTAAAAACCCACACACTTTTTCTCAAGCATTCAGCCTCTGATAGGTAGCCTGATAGCACGGCCGATTTGCTAGTATTACAGAGGTCCAACGGTGCTTGCTTGTTTTAAGACGAGCCAAACTATGCTCTGGTGACCACCGTGACGCTGTGATTCCCATGCCCTATCGCATTCCTCTTTCTCAGATCCCAGGCATTTTTTTTTTCCCCTACGTGCAGTCCAGGATGTAGACAAATGAATTCCAAGTGACCTATGTGGGGGTGGACTCTTTGGAAACAAACAACAAAAATAAGATATCTCCTGTCCTCACTTTTTCATTTGCTTGTTCCCTGGATACAGTTTATTCATGGCAATGAAATACACATTGTGCCTCTGGAGCCAGATCCAGCAGCAACATCTTTACCACCCCCTAACCTTAGCTGTTGGGTTTTTTTTCCCTTCTTTCCTTTTTTTTTTTTTTTTTCTTTTCTTTTCCTGATTTCCTATTTCAGCCTTCACAAAAGAGATTTTGTTTAACATTATCTACTCTTTTGGAAGTCAGTCTGCCTTCTAAAGCCTATCACATCAAGGGTTGCTGTTAATTTAAATGATGGGTTTTTTTTCTATAAAAAGTTTAGAAAACTGGAAGTTTTGAAGCAAAAAAACACCTCGTACATATCTGCACTGGTAGGAGGATCTGCTGTACAAATAATCAGCGTGTTTGCAGGGAAAAGGAAAAACTTCTTTTGAAACTTCCAATGTGAAGAAAATCCTGTAGACAGAAAAACTGCTAAAAAGAAATAAAACTGCAGTTGGGGAACAGACAATAAACATTTCAGATTGCTTTATGGCACACTATTACAAGCAACTATCTTGCTTAAGTAGGCATAACATTTTTCACAGTATATATTTAAGGTTTTATTATGGTTCAGATTAACAGCAGGAAACCGTTGCTTTTGAAGGGAGGGGAGAGATAATTTCTGCTAGTCCAGTGGTCTGATAGGCAACAAAAAATAATTTTAAAATGGCCCGAGAAATGCACTGCCTGGTTAGCAGCTTCCAGCCTACCCTGATGCCCGTGCTGTGGACTGCATACCCAGCCCACGAAAAAGAAAAAGCAAGAAGTGACCCTTGAGACCAGCTCTGGCTCTGCAGGCACTGGTGTACTGCACTGGTTTCGGAGACTTTTGCTGGGGCACCTATGGAAGAGGCAGCCCTGAGATCTGGCGAGAGCACTGGGAAGATGTTGTTTCTGCTGTCAGACATCTGCGCCTCTCCCACCACCAGCGCGCTCGAAGCCTCAACGAGCCAACTGGCAGCAGCCCCTTGTTCTCGCTATCAGGATCAGCCTGCCTTCCTCACCAGAGCCACTGCCTGGTTTTAGGGCCAGACATCAGACCGTTTGGGGCCACCGCAGCCTCTCCATGGACCTCAGGCATCCTCCGGAGCGGCTCTCGAGGACAGCAGCTATGCGGTGACATCTCCTGCCAGGCAGCCAACTCCTGCGAGCCTGAAAACAATGGAACAAAGAATAATGGGAAAAGAACAGTCCACAATAACGCATCCAGCATTGTCCTGGGTTCCCTTTGGCTTCGTTAAAATTAGTGACGTCCTTCAGTTCTGGGTGCACCAGACCTCTCCCGCTTCTGCACAAAGCAGAGCCCAGCCCAGCAAAGAGCTCTCAGCACTTCTCGTCCACCCCTTGCTGACAGGATCAACTCTGCAACTCCAGGGCTCAAGCCCTGCATGGGGAAACCACTCTGCAGCCACCCTGTCCCTCACCCCCTTCCCACTGCCTTTGTCCCAGGAGATTTGCTCGAGAGCGGGTACCCACGCCTGCAAGCTTCTTGCTCCCAGGACAGAACGACCTATAGATATTTAGCCGTCTGAAGGAAATTAGAGCAAGCACATTTTTATTATTCCCCATAGTGTGACATCTTGCCCTGTTCACCACTCTACTTTTACCTCCTCGGAAATGTACACCATTTACCCCAGATGCTCCCACCAGCGACTGGGCCCTCGTGGACACAGGGGGAACAAAACCTTCCCTGGAATATGAAAAGTTTCCACAGAGACACGAGGAGCTAATCTTTTTTTTTGTAAATTATGTGAACTGAAGTAAGTAATTTAACAGCTTATTCCCCCAGGTAGCCAGTGACCACTCTATGTCCCTGTTATTTAATCTGACAGTTAACCTTTCGACAGCTGGCAATCGTTTTAGATTAACTTTTGTATATTAAAAGTTAGTAAGCAATTTCTTTCTGGTTTTTGTTTTCTTTTGTTTTTAATTGTTAGTTTTTCCACGTATTTCTAGTGGTCATCTCATCTACTAAATTAGTTCATCCTTTTGAATGCATCACTTTGTGAGCCAGAGGTGAGGGGAGGAGGAGGAAGGGTTGCTAAGGAATTAGAAAACATTATTTAAATAGGTAAGATTAAGTATTTCTGCCATAGTTTACAATTATAGTATAATAAATCTAGAAACTATTTCATGTATGAGAGCATGTGCATTAGAAAAAATTTTTCTGTAATGGATAACCATCTTTTGAACACTAAAATGTTAGTAATTTGTCAATTTTTCTTTTAATTAAAACTGTGATTATAGTTCATGCTCTGTTTAATTCGTTGTCAACATTTTGCATGGGGGCTAAAACTGATTTCTCCTCTTAAATCTGTTGCATTTCTCAGGACAACAGATGAAGTGTGCCTTAACATTAAGCTCTTGAACCCATGAGGTTTGCTTGTTTCGAGACCAGTAAATCAACAGATATTAGAGTAATAGCCCTGATAAGACTCAAGACTTCTAACGCTTCTGTAAATGCTGCTTTTAACAAAACTGCACCCATTTTTCCTCTCAGACAACTTGTTTTAATTCATTGCATCATTACAAAGTTGGTCCACTGTAAAATGAATTAAAATTATGCTAGTTCGCAGTTTCTTTCTAAATATTTTTCTCAATGTAACCCATGAAACATTTAAAGTGTTTAATTTTTATTTATTTATTTATTTATTTATTTGTTTTTTTAAAGCCACAAAAATCTGTCTGGTCTTTCTCTAAACCATTTTTCTTTAATCATTGTTATTTTGAGTCTTCCTCTGGGAGAATACATAAACTTGCATGAGTTAAGGGTATGTGTCTCGAAGTAATAGTAGGTATTAACTGGGGAAGGCCTTCAGCAACATCTTTGCCAGGGCAAGTGTGACTGGTTTTGACCCTCCCTTAATTATGTTAGTACCCCAAAACATAGCCACTGTAAGAAAAGTACTAATTCAAAGGACTAATATACAATTGAAAGTCAGCATCCAGCAAAAAGCGTCTGCTGGCTCATGCACCACAGGATGCTACAGCAATTTGTTCTCACCTTTTCCCGCCAGCTAACTCTGCAGTCAGCAGGCACACGATATCACAGACCTGGCCTTAAAGTCTGCCTAACCCACACAAAATACAAGTGGATTCACGCAGGGGAAAGAATTAAAAAAAAAAGGAAAAAATTAAAAAAAAAAAAAAAAAAAGAAGTTTAGATAGAAGATAATTTGTTAAGGGAGTGAGTATCAATTGCTTTCTGAGGGTCTCTCCAACTCGGCTTGATCGACAGGCAATATTCAGCAGAAACCACTGTGGAATTTTGCTAAGGAAATTCTGGGTGAGTTAGGAGCCCCAGCCCTCATGCCTAACTCAAGAAGCTCATTCCACCCCAGTAACATATGAAAAAGGAGCTCAAACTGGGGCTTCATCCAGGGAGGACTGGTAAAAGCTTATTTTAGCAGTCACCAGTGCTGAGTACATCTGCTGCAGTGGCTGAGGAGGAGGATGTGCTGCGCAGGCAGCTGCAGTGCTAGGACCAGCTTGGCTGCTCTCAGAATAGGTGCTGAAACAAAGGCCAGTGTGTTCCTCATCCATAAATGTGAATTCATGAATAATTTTTTTTTTTTTTTTTCTGTAAAGAGGATGACCACAGAATATATGTATTAGGTATTACAGGCTGCATCCTCATACTTTTGTGTCAGGTTTACCTCCTGCTCCCTTGCCACTGCAAAGCTGCATTAAGCCACACAGAGTGGAAATATCCACCACGTTTCTTGAAAACATTCAGAACTTACCATATTTAGTTCCTTCTACCTTGCTTATTTTAATAAATACTCATGGCAGTCAGTAAAATTAAAACATCAATAAACAAAACAGATCCATATGAAATTTTCTCCAGGGATTAGGCATGGAGAGGAAGCACATCTGGTGCAGAAGAGTCATGTTGCTAAGTATGCTCAACTTCCCCACTGATAGGTGAGTACAGCAATAATCTAATTTATCTGTAATCTACCTGAATGCTTCTTGGATCAAAGCCTGGGGGATGCAAAGGAAAAGACTGAAAACTGAGAAAGTCTACTCGAAAAAGATGGCAACTTTCAACTGTACATTGTGTTCATCATGGTAGTGAGAGAGAGCTCGTACTTGATTCCCTGGGAATTACCTCAAGACAAACATGGTGAGAATCACTTTAGAGAGTATGTGAGGAAAAGCACACCATGAGAAAGAGGAGCAGATGCATCTTTAGAGTTCAGTATTCCTCACTGCCTCTAACTTTAAGTGCCCTTTACGCAGTCTTCCACTAAGTTTTCTACACTGATAATCTATAGAACCTAATTACACAAAGTTGTTTGTTTTTTTTTAAAAAAAAACCCTTCTATAAAACGCATAATGCCTGATATCTGAGTCACAAGCACAGTTAATGTAATCTAACACATATTGCGGGAACCTACTGCACACAGATATTACCAATTAGCACATGATTTTAACAATCAACATTCATGCAATTAATAGAACACTTCATATTCCTTCTAATTTTGAGCTCTGCATGAGCATATGTTATCATGACGGAATGTGGGATCATTTATTTATACTGGAAGCAAGGCTCCACACAGAAAGCCGAGATGCTGAAAGTTAGCCTGAAAGTGAAAAAGACTCAGCTTTGCGTTGGAAAAAAAAAAAAAAAAAA
>NW_020799107.1:34362435-34390389 GCF_003259725.1 Athene cunicularia | reverse complement strand
TTTTTTTTTTTTTTTTTTTTTTTTTTTTTTTTTACATTCAGATATAACAGTAGCTGAGCACCTTATTTTCCTTCACATCTCTATTATTTTACTTTATTGTGAGTAGGGAAGACATTATATTTTTAGGACAGATGAAGAGCTGTGGTAAGGAGAGACTAAGCCCAGATCCCCACAGTATTTAGCCACCCATTTACACTGAATTCCATAGGATTTAGGCATTTAATACCTTTAGGATCCAGTCCTGTCTATTTTCCTTGCAGCAGAGAAAGCAGGGAGCTGAACTCCTGTTTCCCAGCATCCCAGTAGTCACCAGCCTACTTTACTCATCTCTCTTCTTGCTCTTTGGCGTTAACATAAGTAAAAAGCAATAAAAACTTATCTTGATTACTGAAGTCATAGATGTGTTACTAGCTCATTAAGGAGACGAGGTGCTTACTAAAAAGGTGTTTTTTACACGTAGACTGCAAGGAATCACACTGCACTGCTGCAGTAGCTGGAGCTGCTATATTCCCCATCTATTGCCGAGAAGAATAACGTCAAAACACAGGGGTTGTGCAAGCCTTCGCTCCACAACATCTTCACATCTTCAGCTGCCTTGTTACAGAGGTGTCCCACACATTTTCCCAGCAACTGAAGACATTCCAACAGGCCTTCGCAGCCAAGCACAGCCTTCAGCATCTTCTGCTGTGAGCTTGAGGACAAAGGTGTTGCCGTGCCAGTGCACTACTCGGCTGACCTTCCCTTTGGTTTAGGAAGCTACCTGGTCTAATCCTGCTCTGAACAGATTTTGGAGAATACCGCAAAAAAATCGCAGTCATCAGGGAGTCCTCTTCCACTTGAAAAGGGGCAGTCAAGGTGATGCAAGGTGGGGCGTCTGATGGCAGGAGGAACCTCTTTCCTTCGAGCTGCACAGTGCCTGCCCCCTTCTCGCCTTTCTGATGGGTTAACAACAGCGTTGAGTTCCCTTGAGCTTTTGCTTTGGGAGCTGCTCTAAGCCCTTATGTCAAGAGGCTGTTGATGCAGGGAATTCTCCTCCAGCAGCAGGGACCAAAGCAGCTGCAAGAGCTGCAGATGTAGACTCTAAATCATTATGTCTTTTCCTCTTTCAGGACAAGCTCCTGAGAGAATTTGGTTTACCACACATCTGACGTGTATTTATGTGTTGCAGAACAGGAGTAAAGTAGCAATTCTCTGGGTATAACTGTATTTCTAAAAAATGTCGGAGGAGTATTTATGTCCCCTGTCGCTGCCTCCCCCCTTGAGGGTACCTTCATAGAAGCATCACCTTTTGGGCTGCTGCTGTTTCAAACAAGAATAGATTGTAGTAATCTATAGGTGGCTACAGAATAGAGAGATTTCACCTATGACTGCTAAAGAAAAGAGATATTTCACCTGCAACTGCACCTCTCATACTTACCTCAAGGACTCTTCAACCAAATCCTGGTAAACAGGGTAGTAAATGCTCTCCTAGAGTCAGTGTCTGATTGTATAATTTCTACCCTGTGAAATAAGTATGCAGTTAAGTCAGTCCAGATTTCCACAATGGCCAGGAGAGATGCATGACTATAGACAAATAAGAGGAAAAATGAAAGGTCTCAAATTCAGTTTGCCCGAGGTAACTTCAGCCAAGGTAATAGAGTGGCACTAGTGTCACAGACAGGGAAGTAAACCAAGTGCAATGTTGTTTTTTTTTTTTTTTTACACTGACTAAATAAATCAACAGTGGCCTTCCTGTCAAAAAAAAAAAAAAAAAAAAAAAAAAAAAAAAAAAAAAAAATCAAGAGATACTTTCTTCTGTCGATATCAATAGTAAATATATATTTTCTTAACCATTATTCTTACTGAAGGCTTTACTGCACAAAGAATCCAGGGGGAACAGAAAATCGTATAATTGTGCAGGTTGGGGAATTCTCTAAAAATACGTAACCATGGCACCCTTGTCATTACCAATCAAGTAATCTTGATAAAAAGTAAAGTAATTAGCCTTTGAGAAGAGCATAAAGCTAATTAAAAATGACAACTTAGTCATCTCAACAAACAACAGCACAGAACCAGTCAGTAGTTCTAACTATAGCACAATGCGATAACCTGACCTGCCAAAGTGGCTTGACTTCAAGTGTGTTAAAAGAAACCACAGTTCACAAGAGCAAAACTTTGATAACCTTGTCCTTTGTTTTAAAATTCAGATTTGCTTCGTCTACCATCCAATATTTCTGCTTGCTCTCTGTGTTTCATCATCTTTTAGTAAGGCTTTGTCCACCTATCAGTAATTGTCGTAAATGAAATGACAGAAATTCCTGTACTCTCCTAAAAGGAGACTATAAAATATGAAGCACGAGCATATGCATTGTCAAAAAGATTTACAAGTTGCAAATAATAAGTTTAGTCTCATAGTAAAGTTGCTTGTTCAGAATTTATAAATAATAACCAGAAACAAAAAGAAACAACCAGTCTCTCATTTATACAGAAATTTGGGGGTCTGTCCTCCCACAGATGTTAATGGCAAAGTTTTAATAAATTTCTATGGGAACAAGAGTGAATATTTCTTCTTTTCTTGCCATCAAAAAATCCTGAAAATATGTTCTATTAAAAAAAAAAAAAAGATCACAATTATCAACAATTTTCTTAGTAGATATATCTACTTAGGTTGCAGGTACTGAAGAAAACAAATTACTATAATTTCAAATCACAAAATATTAAATATTCTTAATAGATTATATAAAATATATAAAATATACGTTGTACATTGTTTTTATTCTATTTGTACATGATGTAAAATGTAATATATAAAGATATTATATATTTTCTAATATATATACGTATTGTGTTATATATATTATATGTATTATATATATGATTACATATATTAGTTACAGGCAGTAGTCCATGGTACTATATTGATATAATCATAAGATGGTTTGGGTTAGAAGGGACCCTAAAAATCATCCAGTTCCAACCCTTTGCCCTGGGCAGGGCCACCTTCCACCAGCCCAGGTTGCCCAAAGCCCCGTCCAACCTGGCCTTGAACCCTTCCAGGGAGGGGGCAGCCACAGCTTCTCTGGGAAACTGTGCCAGGGTCTCACCCCCCTCACAGGGGAGAATTTCTTTCTTAGATCTCACCTAAATCTACCATCTTTCAGTTTAAAACTGTTCCCCCTCATCCTATTCCTAAACCCCTGATGACGAGTCCCTCCCCATCTTCCCTGCAGCCCCTTTCAGTCCTGGGAGGCCCCTACAAGGTCTCCCTGGAGCCTTCTCTTCTCCAGGATGAACACCCCCAACTCAGCCTGTGGCTGGAGCACTTGCAGATGAAGACTGAGGCAAACAAGTCATTGAGTATCTCAGCCTTCTCTATATCTTGGCTAGGTCTCCCATTTCCTTCCAGAGAGGGCCCAAACTTTCCCTAATCTTCCTTTTATCACTGACGTACCTACAGAAGCTGTTCCTGCTGCCCTTGACATCCCTGGCTCTATTCCTTAAATCTGAGAGCAAATTTCCTTTAAGAATTGAAGTGTCCTAATCTAAACTGTGTGCACGCAATTTAGTCTCCATGAAGCTTCGCTACAACTCCTGAACTCATACTCACAGGCTTAGATTTATAAAGGACAAATCAGTACTGCCATAGGCCAAGCCAAAACATTGGTGTCTTCAACAGATCCAGCTGAGTGATGCTGATACTTAATCATGGTAATATCTCTTCGTAAAGCACACAGAGGAAATACAGGTTTGATCCTCAGAACAGGGATTGACTGGAATAGGAAAAGATGTAGAAGAGATTATGATTAGGTTTTGCCTAGGCCATGCTAATCTTTGACTATAGTTTTGGTTCCTTCTTGCTAGGAAAGAACAGAATAATGATTCAGAGAAGCCCTGAGGCTGCTCGAAACACGATGCATAGGAAGCAACCTGCAAAACAGAATGATTGCAACTCGGTGCAAGAAGTGAAAACTTAAGCTCCTTTGACTTACAATATATATGAATACATGAGTTGGTAAAATAGTTACAGATGTGTATCTAGACCAAATAAAAAGGCCTTGTAGCCGTGGAGAAAATATGTATCTGCTTTTGCTGCATTACTTCCCCTCTTAGGAAAGCTTGAAGCAGAAATAAAATGTTTGCTTATATTTTGAATGAATGTTGGATGTAACAAAATTCTGAGCAACCGTGAACTAGATAAAGACCTTGATCCTGCTCCGCAATGCATGGTAAGACACAGTTCACGAAGGCCAGCTCTGGCTTAGGAAAGCGAGTCTCCCTAAGCTTTCTCTGAAGTCGGTGGAGAGAGGGATCATCCATCCCCAACTATTGTAAACAGGCATCGTTCCATTCGAAACCGTGGAAGCAAACCAACATATACAGGCTGAATATCTTAGGCTGTGATCCCAAATCTACAGATCTGCGCCTCTTAATAATTCTTCATATGCCAAATGTAACGACATCGGACAACCTCTCTGAGCTTTGATTTGCAAGCTTTTCATTGAAAATATTTTCAGTGTCAAGTAGTCCTCCAGCATCACAGATTTGGTGCAATTTTGGGTGATTCCAGGGTGGGTTTTTTTTGATTCTTTAAAGTGCTTGCTCAAACGTATTTGTACAGTTGTGTGCTTGTTTTAAAAGAACTTTCTCTAAAAATGTTTTTAAAGGTCTTCAAGGAAACACAGTCTCTTCTCATAAGCCTACGGGACAAGCAGGTGTCTTGGTCTCAGACTCTCACTCTTTGGTGTTATAGGACATCAGGGAAGATAAGAGAAGTGTTGCTTTTTTCTTCCTTTTTTTTGCTTTCCCCAAGCAAAAGTTAAATTTTTACAGGGATGAGGTAGTAAGCTACAACACCTGCAAAGAGAAAGCATCTACTTGATCTTTTGACACGTCATTTCCTTATGTAGGGAAGGTGGAGATGAAAATGAGATATTTATCTGGTAAGGAAAGAACAAAAGAGTAAAATCTCTACTTGCTCTTGTACCTCTCACCAGCCCTACAGGCTCTTAAACGTAAATCCAAGTTTAACCTGGAAGAAGAAATGGAAAAAATACACTGTAGGGAACAAGACTGCATTGGCAGTAGAGTGGATTCAATGACCTAACAGTTCTTTTTCCATCTCTGATTTCTTTGATACTATTTATAAAAAGGAAACAAAAATGATGGGGCACTCCAAACAAATTGTTACCATAAACCAATAGGAAACATCAAAATTGGCAAATGCCCCTTTAAGACTCGTATGGCTCATGGAGCCGGGGAGAAGACTAATAATGTACCTCTCTGAAGGTCCTGGGCTATGTTTATTTCCTGTATTTATTTAAAAGAAAATCAAAATACTTTTAAGCAAGTCGTCTGGTTCCAAATTTAGGAACAATTGAACAAAGAGGAATCTGCTAATTCCAGATGGAGTGCATATAGTCCCTTGGCACTTATTACTTACCAAATGTTTCAGAAAGCAAACACATGACCTAAAAGATTTTGTGAGTGTGGGGTCCTCAAAAAGCTCTTAACAAGTCATGTATTTCTAACTGTATTTACTTTACCCACACACAAAAACCCACTGCGTTTTCTTTTTTTTTTTTTTTTTTTTTTTTTTCAAGCAGACAATGTTCCTTTTAAAGACTATTTACGTACGACTCGGTTATCCCATAAGGCAGGGGGCTCTAAAGGTGTCTCCTTTGAAAGGCTTCAGCTGTGGAGCATCTGCTCCCCCTGCAAAGGCCACCTTCCCCAGCACCGTGGCTGATGCAGGTGTTTTGCTAATGTGGGATCCTCCTGTCCAGCGGTGCCAGAAACAGGCACCCACAGATGGTTTCTCATCTCAAAGATGCAACATACTGTTCCGTTGTTTGGTTGTGGGTTTTGTTGTTTTTTTTTTTTTCTTTTATAATTCTGGTCCTTTTCGCCAACATCCTGCACGCTGGTGCCAAGCCACCCTCAAGACACACCTCTAGGCATATTAATATAACATTCCTTCTATACATTTTGTATTCATTACTGAGATGTTTTATATTAACTTCATAGGAAAATGAGTCTGATGAATACAACTAGGAATTCTTGAGCGAGTATTATATTCCATTATTATCATCGTTTCCTCCCCAAATTGAATACTCCAGTGGAAGAGTAAAGTAGAAAAATCTTAATTTTGAAGCAGTTTGATCAACGTCAGCCATTTTTCAGTATCTCCCCCACGCCAAGAGCACAGCACCTTACGGAAGGGGCAGTGCCATTAGCTCCTGTCCCTTTCCCAAGCTGCCGTAGCTGGTGCAGAGCAGCACACGTAGGCAACAACCCGGACCCGTACGGGACCAAATGCTGCTCTGGGAGATCTTCACTAAACCCCCTCAATCTGAGGAGATTCACTTCAATTTCACTGCACCAACAGAAATATCTTAGTGACAATTTTCATAACAGACTAGAAAAACTTCAAGATTTCTGCTGGTGGGACAAGCCCGGTCCTGCAAAAGGCTACAGAAAAATGTTTAATAAAAATCAGGTTTTTTTTTTTTTTTTTTTTTCAGAGTATTACTTTCAACATCCTAATAACATCTCTTTCCTTTAAAAAAACAAAACTTCTTCCATTGTTTTCAAAGGAAAAAATAACAAACAAAAAAAAAAGCTAAAGACAGTTAGTAGTGACTAGTAGAGACCAAACAAGAGGAACTTTTCATGATAGGTTAAACAGGTTAGTACAATTTAATCTTCAGTTTTACATGAGTGATATCTCTTCCCTTTAAGCTTTTCAATCTTTTTTTTCCCCCTTCTATGGACATCATTTTTTCACAGCCACAGACTCACATCAGAAAGAAACCAAAGGCAAATGTTATAATCTCAATTTTAGTATCTACAAAGTGAAAATTACCTGCTGGCAAAGACGCACACTCACTCTCCTTGTTCAGTAACTCTTCTCTAATTGTGTGCAGTGCAATAGTCCCTAAAGTTTTACTACTGCTGGAATTTCTCTGCAAATCCTTAAGCTGCACCAGCAAACTCAACTGAATGCGCTATTTTACATTTTTAACTGAAATGCTTTTTGTTTTTATTTTAATGAATCCCCTAACTCCAAGTTTAATTAAACTCATGTTTTTTAATTAATTACCAACAAATGCAAATAAGGCAAACTATACAAACATGTATTCACCATTCACTGAGAGATACATGTTTTGTTGGGGTTTTTTATTTTTTTTTTTAATCCTGAAGTGTCTGGATTTTAAAATCTTAAAGTCCTGAGGGTTAAAACCCCAAAATTATTTTCACTCAGGGATTTATGAGAGTATCTTACTAGTATATGACAGGGAGCTTGATTGCTCAAAGGAACAGAAAGCAAACTGCAAGTTCTTTAGCTTTACTCGTTATTCCTGTTAAACAACAGTAAAACTTGAGAGAATTAGTCTCCTCTGCACATATTATTGTAAGAGAGAAGTAGAATACAAGAATTTCTCCATCACAGTTATGTTTAAATGCCCCAAATACTGACAAATATGTGTATAGACTCAGTAAGTGCTCTCTCTGGTTATTTAAGTTCAGCTCCAATAGAAATCCTAAAAGGGAGAAATAAGAGTTCAGGCAACAAACTCCAAAGCTCTGAAACCCAGGAAACACAAATTTGAGACATGTAACACACTCCCACTTAACATTTAGAAATTGTCTCCTGGCACTTGCAAGTAGTGACCATTGGCAGCGCCTGAGGACAACAGACAGTTGAATTACCTTCTTTACTACATAAGCGTTGTTATTTTCAGGAGAAAATATTTCAAAATCTCACAAAATATTACTTTGAAGAGTTGCTCAGAAACGTCTCAGCTTCTCTGATGACTTTTTCGATTTAAAGCACTGTAAAAAGCAGCCTGTGCTTAATACGTGGGATTATTTAAATCGTTAAAGCAACGAGCCAGGAATATTTGTTTTTGTTCTCTTCCTAGGGCTGACATGGATGAATTTGGCTATGTCCACACGTCTAGTTCAGCTCACTCTCACAGTCCCAGAATGACTTGAATCCACACACAGAGGTCTCGAGCTTGCTTAGAGCCTAAGCCTGGTGCTTGAGCTCTGGCCCTCCTGGATCTCTGCCCAGAGCTCAGCCCAGCGTCCTGGCCCTCTGCACCACGGACACGAAGTAAAGCCAGCACTGGAGTGCTCACAAGGCAGGCCCCTGGACACTGTATTTTCCCCTCAAGTCAGCAGGTAAGAGCTGTTTTTCCTACATGACAGACGAATATCTTATGTGCAGCTGAACTACACACCTATGGAAAATGTATTCTGCAAGTGTTGCAAGCCTTAATGTTTCCACTTCTTTTTATAGTTATTTAAAAATTGTGTTTGGGGATGTATATATTTATATATAACTCTATGTACATATGTATACGGCCTCTTTTACTTCTCCCTCCCTCAAAATATCAAACAGATTTCTCCACCATTCGCCATGGGTGGAAGAAGCAAGTCAAAGCATTGACACGAAAGTGTTTTCTTCTCCATAAAGCGGTTTTACTTCTCCGTAAGATTAAAAATATGAATGCACAGATTTGTGGTGCTTCTTTCCCCACCAAGAAGAGAAATAAATAACTTAGAGGGGAAAATAATAGCTTGGGGACCCGCTTATGTAGATAACTTTTAGGCTAGTGGGAGTTTTTCCAGTTCTCTGTCCCTCCGTTTCCCCGGATGAAAAATGGGAATAAGTCACCCTTAACAATCTTATGCAAAACTTTAATTATGTTTAGCTAATCTAATTGATGTATTTCGAGGAGGTTGGCTAAAAGATGTCATATGTGCAAAGCTATTTGTTGTGTTTAAAGATATTTGTGCTCCCATCCTTGGGAAAATTCTTCAAGTTCCCTGTCCGGCTGCACTTAGAAATGATCCTGTCTTGATTGTGTTCCAGTTACGCAGTGTCAAAAATAATCAGGAATAAGGAAGATAAAGCGCAAGAGTGTTCTGTGGAAGGCTGCAATCCCAGTGACTCCTCCTTCCTCTGCTTGTCCAGCCTGAACATATTCCAATCTCTTTGAATAAAAAAAATAAAAAATAAAAAAAATAGCAGAGCAACGTCCACTCGTCTCCTGAGCAGTTCCTGCAGTACGACAGTCCGTAGGCAGCCGTGTAAGATTCATAATCAGAATTTCATAGCTTGAGAAAGTCCTTAAAATATCCCACGTCCTCCAGGAAATTCTTTAAAATCCAAGAAAACAAAGCTACTCCCTCCTTTGCCTTTTCACAGTTTCCTTCCAGCCCGTGCTTCGGCGAGAGGACGCCCGCACACCACGGCCCCTCGCACGGGACGCCCAGAGGTGCGCGGGAACCCGGGCTCCCACCCAAACGGCCCCCATCAAAACGAGCTTCAGCAAGAAGGGGTTTTCCTTCCTTAAGAAATATTGCAAACAGAAGATTCCCATGTTTGAAAGGTCAGAGGAAAAAATATAATGCACTCATGAAGAGACAACCTCATTAATCCTGTTGTTCTTGGCCCAGTCAATAGAAGAAACATAAACGCTGTCAACACTGCGCTGCTAGATAAAGGATAAAAAGTGGGAATGAAATGTTTTACTGCAAGGACTGTTCTATGGTTTGAGAACATTTCTGGAAATAACCTGAGCTGAGAAAATGTTCCCTAGGAGGAATACATGCTGTGGGAAACTGTGTGGAAGATAAAGTTTGGTCAGTGACCTTCTCACTATCCTCTAATCACGCAGCACACACTGCTCCAAAGACAAAAGAGGAAAAGGGATACTGTGCAGCTAGAGACACTTTACCTTCCCTACATTACATGAACTGGAGTGGAAAACACAAGAGTATCATAAATCTGTATTTCATGCTTTCGGATACTGTAGTGAAATAATAATCTACTGTAACTCGCAGGGAAAAAAAAAAAAAGTGACTTTTGTTTTAGGGCGCTTTAATAGCACAAAATGCAATACACCTTCAGTGAGCATAAAAACAAATGACTGGGAGTTGCTAAAAGGGGAAAATGCCTTTTCGTCTGTGTGACATTAGAAATGGAAAAAGACCATCACATTTCTCATCCAAAAGCAGAAATGACAGAGAGAAGGAAGACGCAAGGCTTACCTCTCCGGTGCAGGCGATTCCCAGGGATGATACGTCACAGAAAAAGCTCAGTTTAAATACTCGCACATTAATGTATCAGCAGCATTCAGATACGGTATCTGTACAGACAGAGTGAGTAAATATTAGCCTGTGTGGTTACTCTGGGAAGATTAGGGAGTCATCAAATATGGATGTCCCTAGTGCTCCACATGCAGTGAGGGTATTTGAAAACTCCCACCTTTTATTTGCAGGGGAATATCTTTTTTTTTTTTTTTTTTTTTTTCCTGAAAAAAAAAAAAACCAAAACCCCATATTTACTGTAATTACCGTCTCTAAAATGTGGCTGTTTTATCACCACGCACCGTACACACAGAAATACCATAGCTTTTTCAGCTTCGGTAGCACAAATGTTAGAGACACAACGTGATCTCCCTGAAATGGCATTACTGGGGTAATGCCACACTACAGAAGTTGGGTAAATATTTTCCTTGCGCTCATCAGTTACTGGCTGTTGACAAATACACTACCTAGAGTGGTAATACAGGGTAATGATGTCATTACTGCGGGATAAACAAAGCAGCTGCAGTGCATGTCCATAGTTCTTGCAGAAATAGAGGGCTGGGAGTGAATTAATTTGTCTATCCCAGATCTTCCAAATATTTTACCAGTCATCACAGAAATAATTACAAAAGTGACTGGCCAGCTAATTCAGACAGAGTACAGGCTAAAGCTGAACTGTTCAAATCAGACATGACCCTTTTTTTTGAAGAGTTCTTAGAAACAAAGGGAACGGACTGGACAGCATGAGATTTCTTTCTGTCTCCTTCACTTGCTGGTTTCTAATCGGACATGAAACAGAAAGGGTGTAATAAGCTATTCTCTTATTTTTCTTCCATCCATCTGGAAACAAGAACTACCAGAAGTCTGACAAGAAAGCCTGATCTCCAGCCAGATTTCTAGAAATGTTAATAAGAGTTCCTTATTCAAAAAGCACCTTCAAAACTTCTTAACTATCAGGAGGAGAACCTCAGATGTCTCATCATCTACCACAAAATTATTCCTGGAAAAAGACCAAGAAGTGCCCTACAGAATTCTCCTGCTACTGTATGTAATGAAACCTGCATGCATAAAAATATAGAGATATATCATGCATATACATAATAATGCTAGCGACTGCGGATGAGATTAGGAATAAAACCTTTTGGAAAACCTTCAAGAGATGGACAGTGGGGAACAGCAACATAAGAAATTTTCTCTCGTGGACTTTGCTCAAAATAAATTTGTGTATGGGAGGAGAACATTCCCTTTGCCTAGGTGTCATCTCAGTGTTTTCCAGGTGCAAACCAGAAGCATCTCAGAGATTCCCTGCTGATGGGGGAGCATCTCCAGAGCTCCAGTCAGGTGTATGTCAGCTGCAAAAGCAGCTCAGGACCACGCAGGACCTGCAGAGGCTTTGATGGGTGGCACGTTGCAGTAGGGGAGAGTCTCCAGCAGAATTTTCCTGCTCCATTTTGTGCACTGCAACTTAATGGCGCTATCGACATCTTCTGTGATATATGTCCTGTGATCAGTGTAATTACTGCATGTCATCACCACTGTAAATTTACCCAGCCTGAAACCATTTTAAACTTAAACTGCATACTTAAGAACTACTATCCACCTCCTCTTTGTAAATTAGCTATATGATTTATCTGTGGGAACCATTTCAAAAAGTATACATTCAGAAATACATATACCACATGATGTCTTTTCCATATGGCATCTCATAATTATTTTGCTGTGTGTGAACATGATGAAAACAGTTTCATAATTCTCTAAGGGTTAGGGTAAATTATTTCAATTAGACATATTTCAGAGCAAACATTACCTTAGGGTTTATTAATAATAGTACCTGAGAAGGAACAGCTGCCTTTTAAGCAGCGAGAGCTGTCAGCTTCTCACTGCCCCCCCTGTAGCACCCCTTTTGTGACTCTAAAAAAATGGCAGATTTTCTCATGCTTTACCTAAACAGAGAACTTGGCAGCAGAGACCTGGTTGTAATCCTCAGCAAGGGAGCTGGTGGGTGGATTTTTTTCTCTATAAACTCTTGTATAAACCACACCAGTCTCCTGGTATTTATTTTGTGTAACGTTGGAAATCATACACAGATCCAACAGGCCATGTAAAGGAGTCTAGTAACTTCCTGAAACCCTTTCAGGCAAAACCTTTTTCTCCAACAGCGGTCCCAGGTCATCAGGATATTATCACCATTTTTTTAAGTGCAAGATTCCTCGACCATTTGTAATAGCATAGCTTTGAAAAAGATAAAATGCAAATCTAAATTGGATCAGCGAATTATTAGGAATTGCTGCTAGAATTATTAAAAAAAAAAATAGCTCTGTTGTCAAAGTATACGGAATGTTTTGTAAGCACAGGGCTTACAGACAGCTTGTCTTGCAGTTCTATGTGCTGCATTCCTCATCTAGCTGTTTTTACGTATTAATCCTGTCGTATGACATGCACAGATTTTGAACAGCTGATTCTGTGATGATACCCCACCGCAGAATGCAGCCGATCTGATGCGACACATCACATCACTCTGTAAGTCCATCTGCCTCTTTGCAAGGATTACGTCTTTTTTTTTTTTTTTTTTTTTTTTTTTTTACACACACAAATGCCTAAGAATCACCTAGGTTCACTCAAGCCCCTAAAACGCTGAAGAGTGCTGTGAGCCAGTTGGTGAACAGGCGTGGAAAATCCCTGCCTGTCCTCACCCTACGCAGCTTGCAGAGGTGAGTGAATTGACCCTGAATACACAGTCACTAAAGCTGGGTTGAAAAAAAGGACAGAGTTACGTCCGTTGGCTAATAAATAATGCAGGTACAATCGCAGAGAGGGCTGCATGACTAACTACTTGTTACAACCTGTGGGCTGGAAGAAAATTGTCGTGGAGCTGTAGCTCTCAGTCTGAGAGTGGGAGGTGAGGGCGTCAGTCCCCCACCAATTCTGCTTATTCCGGCCTCATGCATGGAGGAGGGCTAAAGGCACACAGTGTGGATTAAAAAAAGCAAACAAACAAACAAAAAAAAAAACCAAAACAAAAAACAACCAAACAAGAAAACCAACAAACCACAACAGAAATACCTCTAATAGTATCTGTTAAAGAGCTTTAAATTTAGTATGCTGAGAAATCAGCTCTCACCTTGACTGTCAGTCTTTGAATCCCTGTGTGCCTGTGAAGAGTGGGCTTCTAATTCATTTAACATATCACTGCATCACAAATACACACACACAAGTAGCACAAAAATAGCACAACAAGAAAGAGAATGTACTTAGATGCATCACTAGGTATAGCACACACATACAAACCCACGTTCACTTAAAAGCCAGTACCAGCATATCTAGAACGCTTAGTTATCACCCGGCCTAACGTGACGGTTTCATGACATCATTATCATGCTTCAATCTTTTTGTCTAAGCTGCAAGAGGAAAAAAAGCATTTCCAAAGAGAAAAATTGATTGGTAAAAGGCATTAGAGCTACGAATTATTTCCCTTTGGTTCAAGTCCTTGTAATTTTGCCTGGCTCAAGTACAGAAAGCTGTATAACTTTGCTGAATAATTTCCAAAGGCCTCTTGCCTGTATTTTTGTGCAAGAACACTCACATTTAGCCCTGAAATCACCACTTAAAAGACGAGAGAAACCATTTGCTTCTCTGTCTTCTGTGGTGTAACGAAGAGTGCAGATTTCTACAGAGCTGTTTGCCTGTGTCTTCTCCAGGAGGAATCCAGCCTGGTCCCTTCCCCACAAAGACCTTCGAGCCCTGGGTGCCTCACGCTCAGAGGTCCTGGGGTAGACTCTCTTTCCCATTTGCGTGTCCTGCTCCAGTGTGTAGAAACCCATAGGAAGCGAAGGAATGAGAACCCTAAGCCTGAGACCTTTTTTTTAATAAATTGAATAAACAAACCTTTGTATATTGTTTGGACTTTGAAACTACTATCTCATTTTAGGAAAGCTATATTCTCAATCATGGAAACTTCTAATCTCTTCCTCCATGTCATCCAAAGAGGGGACTGACCTCTGAGATTTGCTTTCCTCTCTACTTAATCCCATTATTTATTCTCTTTTGCTCCATTACCAGACAATCATCTTTGTTACAGTTCATATGCTTTTATATTTTTCAAAATCCCACACTTTTCTGAGTTCAATTTTTTGGAAAACTCTCCTGAAGAAATGAAGCTTACATGTTGGCCCCGTCTGCCAGATCTTTTCTTCCTTAACCATTTGCAAATTCATTGGCTTATTTCAATCCAATTCAACAGAGGGGTAGAAGCCCTAAAGATAATTAAATTCCTGTAAATTCTGTAAACATTGGCAGCTGGAGACAGGTAGAGGATTGAAAGGAGTGTCTCTGCTGAAGGAAAAGCTGAAACATGTGGCTCTAAAGTAACACTTCTGCAGGCTTGGCATCAGCCAAGAGGCACGTGTGAGGGTCTGTAGAGCTCCCAGTCTCTCATGCAAGCAGCATCTCAGGGGAAACTGAGGCATGGTCTGTAGCCTGTATGGGTGGTGACTGGGGGTATTGTAAGAAGGTGAAGCCATTAGTACCTGGTAGGGGAGTAGGAAATGAAGGACACAAATCCATAGGAAATGAAGCTACAGTAATTCTACACGTCAAGGTACTATGTTTATTTTACTGTCCTCATTTCTGCAAGTACTGATTTGCAAATCCTTGTTTCTCCCAATTTCTATAGAGGAATATAACAACAAGCCAACTGACACGACTGCCTGGTACCCAGAGAGGAGAATTTTGTACCGAATTCTACTCCCAGGCATAAAATCTTGTCATTTGCCTGTAGCTTTTGGACCTGAAAGCTAATAACAGCAGCGCAGCAAACCCTTATTTTGGTATTTGCCTTTACAGCAAGTTCTGGCACATGGCAGGGCTCACGCTACTCTCATACCTGTTTCACAACGTTGCACGAGTGACTTGGGTATATACTCGTGTTCAACCATTACGCAATATCCTCTGTTGGCAGTGGGACTAGGCTGGGAGTCAGGAGACAGGCTTCCATCTGTTAGTAAAAGGTTGTGGGACTGTAGAAAGTTTTTTTTTTTTTTTTTTTTTTTTTTTTTTTTTTTTTTTCTCCTTCTCTGTCCTTTTTTCCTCTCCCACACTTTGCCTTTTTTATTAGTTCAAGCTAAAAGTCCTTGGGCGGAAAGGCCTTTTTTTCACCAGATGTTTGCATGAGCCTAACACATTGGGAGCCCTTTCTTAGCTGAAGTCCAGATGGCCTATTGCAAAGTAGATAATAACAAGACTTTAGCAAATACTGATGTTCTTATATCTATATGACAACGTCACCTTTGAAATGGGAATTCTTGCCTCTACACCTTATAAAAATACATTTTTACTTGTGTATTTAGCTGTAATAAGCCCCACTAAAATACAAACATCAGCTCATAAAAGTATCTCCATCAAAATTAATGGACAGTCTGACAGAGATCAAACTTGTTTTCTGCAAAGAGATTAATAATCTTAAAGCATCTGAGATTTGGCCATGCCTGTCTTGTTTCTGTTCCACTGTGTTATGCTGTGCTGCACGCTGTACCCAGTCTGTTAAAACACCATCTCTTCCCTTGCTCAAAGAGAAAGGCTGGACCTCTCATGAATGTTGTGAACCACCCACGAGACTGGCTCAAGACCCATCTATAAATTTCATTTGCCTTTTGAAGAGAAGAAATTTTCCTTGACGAAGGTGATTATCAGGTATTAAAGGCTAATCTTATAATAAATTTGTGAATTAGTAAGCTTATTTCTTAACTAGTCAAAAGCAAATCCCTCTTGCTCATACCTTGTTATGCTAGCATTGCATGCTATCGTATCACTGGTATTTAATCGTTTGTCAGGGAAAAAAAAATATTCTCAGAGATATTCACTCAGTGAAATAAGCCAGGGTGGCTAGGTTGCTCACCATAATGTGTTTTTCAGATTTTTTTTTTTCATAATGTAATCCCAAAGGGCTTTTATTTTGTGTCAA
This sequence comes from Athene cunicularia, assembly GCF_003259725.1. Taxonomy (NCBI): domain Eukaryota; kingdom Metazoa; phylum Chordata; class Aves; order Strigiformes; family Strigidae; genus Athene; species Athene cunicularia. The sequence continues at coordinate 34,374,353 of NW_020799107.1, read as the reverse complement.
TTTGTACAATAAAAGTTCTCTTTTATGAGACTGACTTTGCTCATATGTTGTTAGTGCACTTAATTAAACTCAGAAATGCTTAATTCTTTCTAGAGCCCTAATTCTGCTCTGAAATACAGTGTTATGTGCCCTCAACAAGAGAAAGTCAGTGTAATTTGACACAAATTTCAAAGACCTCCCCGAAGTGTTTCTTCTTGCTTTATGCAAAGGAGAGGGGAGGGAAAAGGTTGAATACTGGCTTTTGAATTGCCCCCATTTTAAAGGCAAGGACAATCTGAACACTTGGACCCGCTTCTAATACCCCTGTAGTTTGGATGCACGGCTTGATTCAGGTCCATCTGTACCCAAAAGCAGGAATAAATTATGCATGTAAGGGGCTGAAGCAGCCTCCGCATTAAATATTGATCTGCTGGTCCTCTGCCACTCTGCAAGACCGTACATCTCCAGATCCACCTGTCTGCACCACGGTGATGGCAGCTCCCTGAGGAGGGGCTTAACGTTGCCCGCAAAACCTCTCGTCCCAACTAGGTGGATCTAGAGTAAATATCTTGAGTGTAATTTATTCCACACCCTTGCTAGCATAACAAGTGTTCCTGAGCCTCTGCGGATATGTATTCAAGAGGGAGCTGTCTGTCTACATTTGATTTTACATTTCCTTCAGCTAGTTCAGAGATCCATAAGCAAAATCCCGCGCTCAGGGACATCAGAGGACCGTGAATTCATAAACAACAAATGGTTTACAACCATCCATACCTTAACATTTTAATCTCTGGCAGATAGGCCTTGGCTAACTGCTTTCGGGTACCATGCAGACCGTGTAATACAGGTTTATTCACCTATACTGTGTATTTCATTTGACCTGACTGTTTCTGAGCAGAAAGATTACGTGAGCGCGAGGAAACAAAAAAAAACAAAACACACACCTCCCCAAAGGGTGTCCACATGCTGAATGCAGGGAGAGATGTCCACCTACGCTCTTCCATCGCTGGTTTGTCCAACTGAGTTGCCTTTCAGTGAGATGGAGCACGTGCAGCACCTTTTTCAAAGGAACCACTCAGGCATGCCATCCAGCGAGACTAATGTAAACCTCTTTCTAATCCTACTGCATCACTTCCTGACCTCAGAGGCCCACAGTTTGCAAAAGTGCTGTGGCTTAGGAGAAAGATCACAACAAAGCTAGTCCTCCTTCCCACGTCTTTTCCCTCAGACCCCCACAATATTGGCCATTTTTTTGATCCAGAGGAAATTCTGGAGCCACACAACGCTTCTAGTGTCTAGTGGATCACACTCACCTTGCAAAGACAGCAGAACTGCTGCCCCGAGAGATGGACAAACCTCCACGAGTTCAAAGCTTGGCTGTCCCCACTTGCCCTCCGTTACGACTCAAGTTACAGGCACCGAGGAAATATCCTTCCTGAGATCTGCAGCAGTTCTCCTACCTCCAGACGTAGGTCCTCGAGGTACATCAGAAGACTGGAAGCAGATGCCTTCCACATCCCACTTGCTTGTCTAATCCACTTGTCAGTGCATTTGTTGGTAAAGGTGCTGACATTTGTTTGAGGCATCAAAACTGTAAGGCTGAATCAGACCTGTGAAGTATACAAATAACTACAAGTGTTAAGTAATTTCTCTTACAAGAAGCAACTGTAAGCGATATTCCCAGTATTCCTTCGTTACATCCAGATTTCTAAGCTGCAGTCTGTCATTTAAAACATTCCCGATTATTTTCTTGTTAGACACTCCAGACATATTCAAAGAAGCATCTGAGTAGCCTGGCTGTGTACTAACGACTGGAAAGGTAGCATGGTCAGGACTGAGATCTAATAGCCCACTTTTGCTAAACATTCCCAGGCTAAGTCACATATTGAAGTTTTTCCACACGTTAAACCATAGAATTTTACTGGAAAATACTTAGTAAGGGTTTAGAGTGGTGTGCCTATTGAACTGGTGTTCCAATTGTATTGAAAACCCTAATGAGCTCAGGCTTTACTATTACATATTCATTGTTTTCTAATTGCAACAAACACTAAGAAAGCACAAGGTTGGAGAAGACAATGCAATAAAAACGTAGGATAATCGTCCCTTTTTCTTATTTTCACAAAGAAAGATCTGGGTTTAGCTTTTGGGAGGAGATTCAGTTCAGCTGACATTTGCGCATAACCGGTACATCCTTCCCTATCTACTGCACCGAGTTCAGTTCAAAATAACTGAATAGAAATAACTAGTGGGCCAGTTGTGGATCTGACATTCAGAATTCAGCAGATGGTAAGCACAAAAATACAGTCTGGGTTAAATACTGACCACATTTGCCAGAAGCACAGAGATAGAAACCCTAGCCACATCCAGATCACAGGCAGAGCACATACAGATCTACCAAAACAGTAAGAGCAGAATTTCAGTATAAATTATTCTGTCTTAATAGTACATGGACATCTGACAGTATTTTTCTTTTATGCACTTTTTTTTTTTTTTCTTCAAAAGGATGGGATTTCACTCTGTACCGGACACTTTGGCCAAGAACTTTTTCCCAAATGGATGCAATCCCCTTTCTGATCTGAGTGCCTAACACCAATCTCCTACCATTTCATCCAGACACGCTGCCCCCGCCGTGCTGACGGGTAGGAGGTGATATTTAAAGCAATGCCAATTGAACACAACAGGGGATAGGCAGAGCAGAAGCAACAGAAGGAGGATTTTGCAAGAGCTCGCTAGGTCACGTTAAACTCCTTCTCTGGCCACATCCAGTGTCCAGCCCGTATGTCTGAAGATCTTGCTGTAAGCCTTTGTTATTTATTTGGAAATTTACCGTGGTTTAACTCTGTATTTTGGAGCTATTCTTTAATTGATATAGTGCACTTCATCCTTCATAAAAAAAATAATCAAAGGTGCCAGTGCCTCAGAGGACAGGAAGGCAGATGATCAATAACTAGTGAATGACCTGGTCTCTACAGGAATGTTACTTATACATCAAAATTTGTACTGAAGAAGAGAAAACACGTGCATAAGAGCTGTATTTATTAGGTTGAGACTCATACCTTTGGCTAAACATCAGTAAAAGCCTCATAGTCAAACTTCTTTGTTTCTTGCAGAAATAAATATTTATTATTGTACTGGGGGAAAAAAAAAAAAAAAAAAAAAAAAAAAGCTCTCACAAAGCCTAACTACTTTAATAAAAAATTTAATATGTTTATTTCTTCCAGACAGGAGATAAAAAGCTGTCAGAAAAATAATGGTTTAAATTACAGTGTGATGTTTTCTTTACCTAATCTTTCTTTTTCTTCTTTCACAAAAATCTATGTGACATGCTCAGAATTCTTATTTTTAGTAAGAAATGTCAAGGAAACACTTTATGCTAAGTGGCTGCTCACTATTAATTCTTTTGTTATTAAACGTGGGAACATTAATTACCATTAATCGTTTTGGCTCTAATATAGATTTCCCACAATAAATTCTTTACACACATATACAGACCCTATAATCTAATCAAGCAATTTTCTCCTACCTACTTGGAAGGGAGAGAAAGAGAGAGATTGTTATTATTATTTCTACTTTTTTAATTCAGAGGAGGTGCAGGAGAAATTGGTAATGGGACCTATGTAAGAACAGAGAAAAAAATGAAATATTTCTGCAGTCAGTGTATGTGCTACTCAGTTAGTAACCATACTTTATAAAACATAAAGTACCTTTACAAAAGGTAAAGAAATTCAGTCAGAAATAAAGAATCAAGCAAACACATTATTCTGCAAAAGCAGTGATAATGAAACTTTGCTCTTCAAAAAAAAAAAAAAAAAAAAAAAAAAGTAACATCTAAAATAATCAAGCAGCAATTAGCACAGTGCTTCCTAGCGTAGCTCTGATACAGCCCAAATTTCCAGTGCGGTCAATGAAAGTTCACATTTAGCGACATAAACATAACAGAGTTTTGTCGAGATAGACTAAAAATGTGAGGTTACAGATGCTGGTTGTTGGGGACGGGGTAGCGATGGGAGCGTGTGCTGCAAACTCTGCTGGTTTACATAGGATATAACTGGGCTGCTGAACTCTTTTTCATCACGCCGGCATCAGATTTACTGATTTTCACAGTGGCAGGTATGGGTTGTTTTTTTTTTTTTTTAGACCGCTGCAGATAATTTTGCAGAATAAGGTTGTCATTACTCCACAGATACCCTAATTTGAATAATCATGATGAATGAATATACTGTATTTCTCAGAACAAACAAGCTGCAAGCTCCATCTTAAGCACGGAAGCTACAGTGTGACTGATTAAGTATGTATGCCGCTTGCCAAATCTCTGCAGATCAACACAGGACTTAAATCTCACTTTCACTTTTAGACTTATAATTATTCTCAGAATGAAGTTTCCATAATGAACAGTTAAAACCATTTATTTCAAATATTGATTTACAACCGGAGACCTTACACTAATACGTGTCTTAGTCGCTTTGGGCCTTTACTACTAATCAAGGTCTGCACGGGCAGAAGAGAAAAACTCCGTGATGACACCCTTCGCCGGTACAAGGTCCGCAGAGTGCACTTGGAGGTCCAAATCATTCATCCAAACTCCAGCAGCAAAACAATGCAGCCAAACTCCAGCAGCTGCTTAGGTCCTTTCCTCTCACTTCACGTTAGATTTAATTTCTTCAGTCCATCCTCACAAAGCTTTAACAAATAGGTTTTAATCTCTCCGACTCATGCCTTTTCCCATGCCTTTCCCCTCCAGACAGCTCCCACCGTTCCTGTCTCTGAGCTTCAGCTCCTCTGCAGCCTCTGAGCTCCTCCACAAATTTCCTTTTCCTCCCTAGGTCTCTGGTGTCTTTTCACTCTTCTTTCAAGTCATTCCAGAAACATAATTCTTTAATATAAAATTCAGTCTTCTAAGAAAAGACAGTCAAACATTACTTTTTTTTTTTTTTTTCCCCCACCCCTCCAGAAAATCACTGATGTAACACTCCACAGCTTGATCAGTCCCTATATTCTATCCTATTTCCCTTTGTAAATCTAACTGTTGTCTTTTCAGATTGCAAGCCACTTCTTTCAACAGGCAGCCCCAAAGTATTTTTAAGTAACCTGCAGCACAGGCAGCTGCTGAGATGAGGACGAGGTTCTAGGTCATCTATGTGCAATAGTGTACGGATGGACTCCGTTCACATATTTTTCCTTAATGAAATCATATAAGGGGCAGAAATAATGAACCACGAGGGTCAACGCAGGTCATATCAATTCCTTGCTGCTGGAAATATTTCAAGAAGAACAGTTATCCCAGTGTTTCCGTAGTTCCCATAGATGCACAGTAACTCTATGGAGAACATCAGCTTGGATGCAGCGTGCAATCATTTTGATCTGCCAAAAGCATTGCTGGAAGAACCTGATTTCCCCATCTGCTCGGTGGATAAACCACACCAAGGTCCCTCCAGTAACATGCTAGAGCATGGATCTGAAAAAAGCAGCAGTATGTAAACATCCCTTTTCATTCCCCTCCATCCACCCGCAGAACTGAGGGTAATCTGCTTCCTCTCAAGGAGTCCCCATGTTTTGAATGAGCGCAACCATACAGCAGCAATCCAGCACATCGACACAGAACACACAGCTCTAACTCATACACATTATTTGATAACATTTTACCACCAAACTGCCTTTTCTACCCATCAGCCCATGTTTTTTCCTCCTCCCAGGATGTCACAGAGTTATTGACATTGACAGAACCGGGTTAACAGAGACTAAAGGAACAGTAAAAATTCCTGCCCCTAGGACCAGTGATTGAATAATTTTTTCTTTTCCTTTCTCCCTTTATTTTTTTTCACTCCCCTCGATGCAAAATTTCTCAACCTCTAGACAACAACAAGTTGCAATACAGGTTATTGCAAACCATGTGGCAAATGTACATCTTTTTACATCCTGACTGTGTCCACTCTGGACCCCCTCTCCAAATGGCTTTACAAACAGGTAAATTCTGCTAAGTGATTTTTCTTCATCCGCATAAAAACCAGCACTGTGAGAAAAGGTAAACTGAGATTGCATAGCTTACCTGTGTAATAAGAAAAAAATTACAAACTTTGAAAAAAAAAAAAATGCAGTTGTCTCAATTTATTCTTGAACAATATTAGTCAAACATATCGTGAAAAGAAAACAAGCAACTGTCGTAATTTCCCATACTATATTCTAGTATTTTTGAGCAATTAAATGTGATTCAGTAGCTTATGGTTACCTTCTGGCAAAAAAAAAAAAAAAAAAAAAAAAAAAAAAAAAAAAAAAAAAATTCTCCAAACGTTTTAAGCTTCTACTATAGAAGAGACAAAATGCCTGTGACTTAAAGAACCTGTCACAAGTTATAAGCATAAATACCACAGTTTTCTATCTTCAGGAATAACTTCAAATATGCAGAACAGCCTCTGGTTTTAATCTTACTCTTTCCCTTAATAATTGACCTACATAAGCAACCATATCCTTGGTATGTTTTAGTTGCATAATTTAAATTTCTCTTACGTATACTGTAGAGTTGTCACTGAAGTCCCTAACCAACCATTATAGAAGACTGAGGACTGAAGCAATGCTTTAGTTGCTGCAGTATTTACGAAAAAAAAAAAAAAAAAAAGACAAAAAAAAAGAAGAAGAAAAAAATAAACCCTCAAGAAATGAACAACCTGGTGGAGATTTCAATCCATTAGCAGCATTGAGCTTGCCAGTTCTTTACTGCAGCATTTGACAAGGCTCTGAGCCAGAGATTAAGGCACGTCTCCTGAGGAAGGAAAAGAACAGGAGCTTCCACACTTCATTAAGGATATGTTTTATTTGCAAACTGCCAACCCACAGAGTGGCACTGACTTTTGGGTCATGGAAAAGGTTGCAGTTGTGCACTTGAACCGTGCCAAGCTGAGTTGGATAATACCCTTAGAAAAGCAAATCAAAGAAAAATGATAAGAAAAACAGGGAAATCCATGATTGCAAACCACCTAAAATAAGACTTGAAATGTAGCTTGTGCTCCAGTCAGGTTTTTCCTCCTCAAAAAATCATACTAAAGCAGGACAAGTGCCCAAATCAACAGGGAGCAGTTAGCTACAAAATGCATATTCATGCTGTATTTTTTCATAATTTAAACATACATTCTCAGATTTATTTCGCATTGATTGCTTAAAAAATGTTAATATCCCTATAGAGTCAAGCTTTATCATGCTTGATCCTTTGCCAAAGACTGTACCAGCATTCCATGACTGTATACATTTTTTTTTTACTGAGCTATTGTTGCTTTTTCCTGGCTTGTTTTTCAAAATCCAAATAGAAATACATCGCTTATATAGTTTAAAGTACAAATCATAAATCACTCATCATAAAGGGCCAGTTCTTGGAGTCTTTATTTGGTATTTGCACTGGCAATCTCCTGATCGTTTTCAAATGGAGTTGTATTTGAATGAAGACCTGAGTGCCAGCAAAGGTAAATTTTCTGCATTTCAGGAAAAAGAGCTGTAACAATAATTTTCTGTGTTAGGTCGCAGGCCCTCTCTATGCTAACAACAGGATAGTTTGCAATGAAGGGCATTCAATAGTTAAAGAAAAAAAAAAAAAAAAAGGTACCCATGGGATCATTACTTGGAAACTTACCTAAGAATAGGCAAATTATACCGTGGCAATATACATGACTTATTTTCTCAGTTTTGAATACGCATATTTACGCTAACACTGATCATCAACGGAGCTTTGAGGTGCTCAGCCTGCGCGCCCAGTTGGTATGGCTGCAGCCACCAGTACAGCTACTGCTGCAGGCTGAGTGTAGCAAGAGATGCTGGCAGATGTGAAAGGTGCAGCTTCGCCGAGATGTAAGCTTATGGCTGTATATCATCTTCAATACCTAAAGAAAAACAAAGAAATTAGCTCTTTTTTTTTTTTTTTAATCTGTAGCTGAACTAAACCCGTTTATGTACAGAAAACCCTCCTGCTGTGTCTTCTGTTTTTCTTCATTACCTATGAAAATATGAACCAGATAAACTATTGATGCACAGAGAAGCAATAATTTTTAAAGTAACACAAGATCACCATCACCTCAGTAGAATTTATTTTCTTTCTTTAAAAAAAAAAAAAAATCATGCAGATCACACTGTATTCAGTTTTATTGCACATGTCCATGCATGGCCCTATCGATCATGGCTGAGTGGCAGTTCTCCCCCTGATGAACTTCCTGATCTTCCCCACCTCACACAACATTTAATGAGAATTTCAAATAGGACTGGTACTTTCCATATAACTCAAAATGGCAAGGCGTCATGACAACCGGAATTAGCAGCAAAAATAGCACCCCAGCTCAGATTAGGCAAAGGCTTCCATAAGCATCTTTAACGAGAACAATGGAAGGTTTGATTTTCTCCATTCCCAGAACCTTTTAGTCTCTATTACATTTATGCAGAGAAGGGAAAGTCAACAGCTGTAAAGATAATGGTCTGTTTTGTCATCTTCATTCAGGATAACCAAATTTCTGACCTTTGGACGAACAGTCAGACTATCTGTAAAGCTGAGATGGAGCCTTGGTTATGATTCAAGCTTTGTGAATAAAACCATCAGCCAAAATAGAGCGTTCATCCAGAGGAAAAGTGTGGCATCTCCTCTTAGTCTTATGAGTTGAGAGAGAACCAGTGATTGGGAAAAATATCAAAAACTTACAAGAAAGAACTTTTGAACTGTTGGCCAACTTTGCTCTGCTCCTATAAATTTTTCTTCACTTGCCATGTTCCTTTTGCAAGGAAAAAAAAAAAAACAAACACACAAAAAAAAAAAAAAAAAAAAAAAAAAAGAGGTGTTTGTCTGCCAACCTGAGGTTAGAAGCAGAGCTGGGATCCCAAGAGCTAGGCTTTGTATTATAGTATTGTATTTTTGATGCGGTAGTTAAGAGTCAATTACTGTTTCCATTATAAACCCTGTTTTCCAAGGGTTTATACCTCAACCATTTTCATTTCCATCCTGCTGAACTTGGCATACAAGCAGTATGGATACACAATTTTTAAATAGACTAAATGAGGTTGGCCCATTTTTAGATACAGAGTAGTCAGAAACTGTTTGTCAGTTGGTTTTGATTTTTATTCTTTGAATTTCACAAAATGAACTATGGTTTCACTCTTAAAACTAGATTACTTCAAGAAAATTAGTCTCCATGGTTAGATCTGATATCTCTTACCACTTCTAAGGAAAACTTAATTGTATTTTTTAAAAAAATACAAAAACTTGTTAACAAAATTCTCCCTTAATAGCTGATTTTCTATGTGTAATTTCAGACGCTGAGGCTCCAAAGTCATATGTCCCAGCAGAGACTGGTGCATATCAAGCCACTTATAGTTGAAAAGTGGATTTTATCTGAGCAGCTTACCTGATTTTGGAAAACTGGGGGCAATACATCAAATCGGAGGTCAACTTCTTCAGTAATAATCTTTCCGGTGACTTCAGAAACCTTTAGACCTGAGAGGCTCAGAGGAATTGTCTCACTGTTTTCCCCACCAATGACTCAGGGTTGACTGTGCAATGTGGGGCAGAGGAAGGGCTGTCTCGCGAGCCAGGTGAAACCCAGAACAGAGCGTACCCTTGGTAAAGACCAAAATCCAGATGGCCACTGGCTGTTGGAGCCCTCCATCTGGGGCTGCGTGTCACTCAGTAATTGCACACAGCAGATGCTAATTGCTTAAAAGCTACTTCAGCTTAGAAAATTCACTTTGCCAAGGCCACAACGAATATTTTTCTTTGACTTCAATTTCCATGCATTCCTTCCACCTGAATTTCCTGCATTTTTTTCTATTAATTGAAGATAGCTGGAATCACAGAGCAATGACACAAAAGTTTCACAATTTGGCTTTACCACTGTTAGACTGACTCACATTCAATTCATCCCTGTGAACGTCTGCTTCTAGAGTAAAAGGTTTGTTTCCTCTGAAGTACAAAGAACTCAAAGTTAATTTTTACCAGAAAGGTTTCAGGTTTTTCTTTTTCCTAAAAGAACTGCTCTACATCCTAAAAGCAAAGCTCTTACCTTTTAAGATAACCAATAACACCCTGAACTCCAAGACGCCATCCCGTCGGCATCTCCAACATTTTTTTTTTTTTTTTGCAAATCAGTCTTAGAGTAGCCCAGTAGGATATGCAAGTTTGATTGTAGCAATTTTACTCTTTGGGACAATTTGACAAAATCGCAGAGGATCAGGGGTCAGAGATAGGAGGAGAACAAATATCCCAATTCCCGCTGCCATGTTTCAAGCTTGCAGCGGGTTGTTTTCCCTATGTAGAAACTGAGCAGAAAGCTGTTGGGTTCTAGTTCAAACTGTGCTGACGGTGATTGATTTCAATAAGCTTCAGATCAAAACCTTATTTCTCATTTATTCAGAAAGGAGAGATACATTAACCTAGTCTAATGTAACATCACCCAACATTGCCACATCTCCGCACATCCCGCATCATGGCAAGGTGAGATGCCAAACTGGTAGGCGTAACACCAGCTACACTGCCACTCCTGTTTGCATCACATTGTTAGATCAATACTATTCTTCTAACACATAACAGATAGGGCATATTAAAGGGGTGAAATGCACCGTATAGGGTTACCATCTTCCGTTTCACTATCAACGGATGCTCACCGTGGGCTGTATGTTCTGACACTGCACGCTCGGATCATGTTTTTGTGAACACTGACAAGAACAACTTTCTTGAAAGCTATCAAAGCCATCCTCATTATCCTTTATGGGCTGTGTAGAAAATGTCTCCACTATTAGACATTTAACTGGAGTGGAGCAGAATGGTTTTGCTGGCCCCCTCCAGTTCTTTGGGTAAAAGCTCTGTTCATAATCAGCTTCTGCTTTTTTTAATGACCCTCAAGAGGTCCCTTCTGGTACACTTCAGTTCCCTTTCTAGTGTCCCATTGATTTTACAGACTTTAGGAGCTTGCTCTTAACCTTCTGCTTTTTTCCTGGATCACTGCTGAATGATTAGACACTATACAGCCTTTTGTTACCCAGTACACTGAGAGTGATATCTGGAGAATTAAAACACCAGTTACAATAACATTTGCTAGGGAAAGAGACTGCTCTTCTCTCACGGCTATTCACCCTATTTGTGTGCATGGTTTTCTTAGAGAACAAGAATGACTTCAGACTCATAGGAAGGAAAGAATACAGGACTATCTGCTTGAGTATGAGATTGAAACTCACTCCAAAGCCTATGTTTTTACCATGAATATTAGCAGCAGAAGTGGAAGCATTTAGTGTTGGGACGAGTGGGTCAGAGCCTGGAAGATGGTGGGCAGCATGTAAGAATAAAGAAAGTAGAGATTAAAAAAAAAAGGATTTTAAAGGATTTTCCAACTAAAGTGTTTCCAGTTATCTGATTTGATTCACATGGAGCCACATCAGTGCCAAAAATGCTTGCTTGTTGGGTTTGTTGGGTTTTTTTTTTAAGTTAGGGAAGTTTGAGAAATACCTCTTAAGACGTGCCAGGTAAATTCAGACAGAAGGATGCTTGGTGCAAGGACATCCTCCTAATGACAGCATAGCAGTGGCACAGGCTGTGATTAAACGTGCCGTTCCTCCCAAGGACTCTGATCTTTCTCAGATGCTCTCATTTCTCCAGGATCCTGCTGCAGGAAGGGCTGATTTCCCTATGCAATTTCAGGACTCTTTCCTTCACTATGTCCTCCCCAAGTAACATATCAAACTTTTTAAAGGTACATTAATTCCTTGAAAAAGATAAAGGACAGAGATCCATTATCATCCTGAAACACCGCCCCCCACACATACACACCACCAAATTTCCCCAGGAAGATTAAGTTCAGGCAACACCATTTGCATCAACAGGTTTGAACCAGCACATGGAGATGGTTGTAGCCCAATTACCGCCGCCTGCTGCTGCCTAGCTGAAGGATGCTGGGGAAGGAAAAAAAAAAAAAAAAAAAAAA
>NW_020799107.1:34301059-34362385 GCF_003259725.1 Athene cunicularia | reverse complement strand
AAAAAAAAAAAAAAAGCAAGCAACAAAAAAACAAACAATAAAAAAACCAACAAAACAACAAACCAACCTTAAACCAGAAAAAGAAATTGCATTGTTGTTGTTGTGGAGACGCCAGCTGAAAAGGAATCATTATAAAGAGGTTGATACTTTCAGGGGGGAGACAGAGGACTCACCCGAATGATCCCAGTTAAGGGCCTTAACAGAGAGGAGGCTTAACGTCTCTGAAAATGGTGAGTCTCCTTGCTTGGCTGAGTTTGAATTGTGTGTTACTGCAGTAACATTTCACAAATAGGGATACCCCTCCTTTTAAAAACTGTTCACTCCCAAAATAGCAACACAATTTAGCAATATTTTGTTATCAAGACAATTACATTGTAGTATTATTGTAGTCTTAGTACCTCATTAAAACAAAAAAACAAACAATAAAAAAACCAACAAAACAACAAACCAACCTTAAACCAGAAAAAGAAATTGCATTGTTGTTGTTGTGGAGACGCCAGCTGAAAAGGAATCATTATAAAGAGGTTGATACTTTCAGGGGGGAGACAGAGGACTCACCCGAATGATCCCAGTTAAGGGCCTTAACAGAGAGGAGGCTTAACGTCTCTGAAAATGGTGAGTCTCCTTGCTTGGCTGAGTTTGAATTGTGTGTTACTGCAGTAACATTTCACAAATAGGGATACCCCTCCTTTTAAAAACTGTTCACTCCCAAAATAGCAACACAATTTAGCAATATTTTGTATCAAGACAATTACATTGTAGTATTATTGTAGTCTTAGTACCTCATTAAAACAAAAAAATGTTAAATCCTTGTTTTGTTGAACACAAGAGATGAATAGTAAATATTGATTTAGAATGAATGCAAACATTTCCCTAGGAGTGGATAATTACAGCCTTTCTATGCAAAACACTTATATTTGAAGAAGCACTTCACTTACTTTGCCATGTGGTATACATTCTTTAGTACATTTTAAATTATACGTTGTCCTGGACAGTGTCTGCTCTATAATTTCTTGTGTCTCTACACCAGAGTCAGTATGTAATTTTAAACTGCAAACTTTCTGCCAACTAGAAGGGGAGAACAGGCTTAACTCTTTCCCTTAGCTGGGCTCAGAAATCAATTCAGACTGCACACATAGTCATAAGACCAGTGAGCTCAGTGCTCGAGCAGCAAGGAACGAGTTTGGTCTAGCTGGAATTTAACAAAGATGCTGCTCCCAGCAGTCCTCGTTTTCACACGGCATTTTCTGATTACGTACGAGGCTCGATGCGTTCTAATTTCTAGCCAGATCACAAGGAGGCCAAAAGTTTGAACAAAACTTCCAGAGAATTCACAAACTAACTGAAGATTTGAAAAGGTGTCCAGGTTGAGAGCATATTTGAAGCAAATAATTTATTCTACTTATTTTGCCATGAAGATGTGTAGTTCATTTGCAGACTGACAGGGGAGGTACTCGGCTCTTTCCAAGGAGGGTCGGGCATGTGTATGGTGCTTCATGAAAGGAGGGGACAGAATTTATCCTCCAAACCCTACAGCCCTTGTCAGACATCTTAAACTCTGTAGTTTTATTAGGTTGCAAGACTGGCCCATAAATTCATACACAACTTAATCAGGCTGCATGAATGTGAAGACAATATGCCCCCCCGTAGGATCTTGAGAGATTAATCCACAGGACTTGTGAATTTTGTTACTTTATACAACAACAAACACCCTCACTGCACATAGTTTTATGGGTCGAGTTTTCCAAACCTGGGACCTCGCACCTAAATTACTTCGTTTTCATAAATATTCACATCCTCATCTCTCCATCCCCAAAACAGAAAAGCCTAAATGGATATTTAAACTCATCCTAGTTTAAGCAGCGTTTAAAGATGCACTTACAGCCCCCTGACACATCGTGCAAGGAGAGGCTTATGTGTTTTGCTGGATACAGAAACTTTAGGCCCCATGGAAGATTACTGACTATGGTTAATTCGTTGCAGTAATGAGTACTGCAATGGTACTCAAAGGAAGAGCAAACAGCAGCTGAATGTGATTCCAGACATTGACCACAAATTGCATTGACTAACCCAGCACCAGCACACTGAATAAAAGCACAGGGCTGGTAGGAAGCTGTTACACATGCCATATACTCTGATTATCTTCCATGTTTTTCTGTAAAGCATACAAAGGAGTCTGTCGCTACAGGTCTTACACACACCCCCAAATACTGGCACACCCGTGTTTGCTCAAAAAGCAGAACCCAGATTCTTGCTGGATTTTCAGCCTGGGAATCTTTTGAGCATCTACTACCATACACTAGAGTTAAGAATAGGTTTAAAAAGAAGTTGTTGTATTAGGGGAGAGGTAAAGGGGAGGAAAGAAACTAGATAAATTTGAAAGAAAACAGAATTTACTATTTCAAAATCATTTCCTGGTCAGGAAAAAAAAAAACAAAAACAAAAACAAAAAAAAAAACCAACGTGTATCAAAATACAGCGAGTGTTAACCAAACCAGCAAAAGATCTCTGGGAGAAGCAATGAAGTGTTTGATGCCCCATATTTTCTCCAGGATATTTCCCATGAGCCCCACCCTTCGCCCACTGCCAAACCCTTTCCATGCAGAGTTTTTATTCGGCAGCTGATTGTATGGAGATACGTTTCCCCTAACATGTGTTTCCTAAGACACAGCTTTGTACATCCAGAGTAGCTTAGCAGAGCATTAAGGCAAGAGACTTCAATCCTGTGGGCAAAGTTATGTGTCTACAAGGAAAATATTCAACCTCCCCGCTTGGCACCTACCCCTGTGCTATTTGGAGGTAGCCACATCTCTACAGCAGCACCCAGGATAGTCCTGCTCAGAGCTACTGAAGAAAACTTCCACTGGAATTTACTTGCTTTAAAATTAGCTCTTCCCCTTGCCCCCTATTCTGAGGATTTGCATAACCATAGGGGACAAGACAGCACAAGATAAAAATAAATTTGGCAGCTGCAGATCCAAAAATCCAGGGGGAAAGTGTCAGGGCAGTGTTTTGCTTTGGGTTTCAGTGGAGACAAAATAACTGAAACTACTAGGAAAGATAACGTATGACTAAGAAAATTCCCTAAGCAATCAGAGGATGTGTTTTCAGCTTTTTTACATTTTAGTTTTATTTTCTCACAGCCATGAACTAGGATGAGATTGGAGTCCCATGACCAAGCTGGCGCAACTCACGCACCCTACCTGGATAATCACGGATTGTAAATCATCATTTTATAAGAATTTAACTTTTCCGCTTCCAACATAATCAAACGTAGTGGTGAGGGGGCCACTAATCATGACAAAAAATATACTTCAGATTCTTTCTTGAAGTGCCAACTCCAATAAGTTCTCCGAGTGAAATTAAATGCATGCTCTTATTCCAAACCACAGTTTCCCCCTGGGATGGACGAATCTCAAGTGGGGGCTGAAAGGCCAGTTGTACCACAGCCCAGGGTTACACCCATTTTTGCAGTTTTTTTTAACTACTGCATGTAGTATAAATTGTATTTCAGCCCACTCAGTGACTGTGCTTTCCAGCATTGGTAATAAAAAAAGATGTCTTCATAGTTTCCACATTCCAGCACTAACGAGTGGGCCAGTCCATATCTTCCCTCGGTTTCTCACAGTTTTATGTTTGTTTGCTTTAAAGGCTTCTCTGCGAAGCTAGGGGCAGAAAAGAAGGAAAGATCTGGTGTGTGGCGTAAGTGACGGTTGGCGCCGAGTCTGAGAACAGTAACAAAGAGTCATTTTAGAGTAGAAATTAAAGTGGAAAAGACCTATTAATCCGCGCACTTCATCTCCTTGCCAACGTGAGGTTGCTCCACGAAGTGATGCTTTTTTGCAGGCTCAGCGCTGAGCTCTCTGCTCCTGCCACCAGCACGCTCTCACCCTGAAATTGTGCCATTTGAGTGTGAAAGGCAGCCCTCAACATCCCAATCCTCGAGGAGAATGCTTCACCTTCTAAAGCCTCCTAGAGATGGAGGATCTCTTCTCCACATGCCGGTGGGTGCCGGGAGGACCCTGCCCCGACCTGCCCTCGGTGACGGAGCTGCCCACAGTGCCAGCTGCTGCGCCGCTGCTGTGTGGGCCAAAGCAAACATCGTGCCATGCAAATTTATAACAAAAAGCAGAGCAGAGGCCAAACACAATGCCCTCCTGGTGGGAGACAAGACTTTTTCAAGACTTTTTTTTTTTCTTTTTTTCTTTTCTTTTTTTCTTCCTTCCCCTTTTCTTCTTTTTTTTCTTTTCTTTTTTTCTTCCTTACCCTTTTCTTCTTGGAAGGAAGGAGAAACATTTCTTGGCTCTTCACCAATATAGACCTGGCAAGGGAAAGAGAGCAAATCTAGGCACTGGCTTCAGCAGATATCGATCTCTGTGCACGCTGAAGTGGATAGTAACCTTTGGCAACCTCGCCCCCAGCCAGATAGCAGGGTCAGGAAGACTGTCTGAGATGGAAAGAGACATTTTAGTCACTTTTAGCCTTGCTATCCCTCTCAGGGTATGAAATCCTGGAGAACACAAACATTCTGGCAACACAGAAAAGTGAGCGCAAGGCAATCAAGTGCAAGGTAAGCAAGTGCTGCAGCAGAGTCGGTAAACTAGAAGGAAAGGGTGGAGTGGGGTCAAGTTTTCCCATCCTGATTCCCAGATCATCTCCAGAAAGCTAATGGTATAGAAAGGAGCTAGAAAGGGTGAAGTCCTTTGCCTGTGGAATGAGTCAGATGTAGAGGCAGAAGGACACAGTGGAAGTGCAAATAGGCTCACACTATTTAAAAAAAAAAATAAAAAAATAATGCTTTAACAATACTGGCACTCAGGAAAGATGCCTTTTTTGAATGCTGTGGTGTGTTTAGAACTCCAATATTCTCTTCCAGACACATCCATCCTCCATTCACAGGACTGATGGCTAACGCATTCACGGCTAACCCGGCGCATTCCTGATCTCTGGGACCCACTCTGCGTGTGCAGAAGGGCTTCTCACAATGCAGGCAGTTGATCTGCACACACTGCAGGCTTTGTCCAGGACTTCTCCATGTCAGGCATCCAAACTGGAGCTGCTGAAGTCCGGAAACAGCCCAGACAAATAGCCAAAACAGTATTTCTCTGTATGCAGAATATTTTTAAGCAGAATAAGTTCACTTGGATTATCCTGGCTGCGTAGAGGAACAACCTTAAATGGCCACAATAAGAGCGCAGGGACTCAGCAGACAGACCATCTAGGGAACAAGTCTCTGTGTCAGATGATAATCATGGGTAGGTGAAACAAATCCGAATTTCCCAAGTGCAGAGAACGCTCACAGGGCTGGTGGAGACCGTACTTCCCATACGAAAGTGTTAACAAGCAGTGAAAGAACTGAAGCGCATCTAATTAAAAATGCGTACCAAGGCATAAAGACAGAGTATAAGAGTAAACAAATGGCAGAGACCAGATTTGTTTGCAATAAATGAAGAGGAAAACACCACACAATGCAAACTCATCCAGCACGGAGGATACCGAGGGAGACGAGCAGGCAAAGGCACCGCTCTGCAAAACCTCCCAAAACAAAGTACAAGGCAAGCGAAAAGCACGCGGCATGCCCGAGCACAGACGAGCAGGACAAAGGAGTGGAAGTGGTGCAAAGACACGGCCCTTGGTAGGAACATTTGGGGTTTTGAAGCAGGTAACGCGTTGCAATATGGTTAGACCGAAAGAGGCTGCCAAGCAGAGCTCCAGCTCAGCATACAAACAGGCCATCACGGGACACAAAACAAAACAAAGCCTTCTGGAAAAAAAAAAAAAAAAAAAGTACGTTTCAATATTTCTGCTGTAAAATATCTAGGGAGAGGCAGAAAGATGCCGAGACGGACAGAGAGGTTGGGGTTGTGCCCCTGGGCACCTTAAAGAGCTCGTGGTTCTCGCGGTGAGCGACGTTGCCTTATTTGCATTGGGTTTTCAGAAATAAAAAGAAGATGTACCATTAGAAGAGGTTTTGAAGCCAGGAAATACTGACACCCACCACTGCTAGCGTGTTAATCATTCCTGATTGGGAACAACACTGGAAAATAAAGTCCAGCTGCTCTGTTAAGACTTGTGTGTGTCACACCTTTACCGCAAAAAAAACACGGGCTCTCCGGAGACGGCAGGAACTCAGAGCCATTGGCAGCAGCTTGTCCTGTTCCCTCGCCCCAGTCACGAGGCCACCTTCCTTTCTTCAATAATTATCTTTTTTTTTTAGGTCCTGCAGCACTAAACAATAGTGATCACACTATTTCTCGGAAGCAGCGTTTGCTTGATTACTGCAGAGTACTGTCATCTGTTTGTTTTTTCAACACATGATAGGCCACTGTGTTCATCCCCATGGGATTCCCAGCCAAGCGCAGTTCCCATCCAAATGGGGATAAAAGTTCAATTTTATTTCACGGTTTTGTCTTCCTTACAACAAATCTTTTCTGACAGTGTTTTCTGACTGCTAAACTGTTCCGTTTTGAGCGATTGATCTAAAACATCTGTCTGTGAGATTAAAAGCAACTTTGAAGGGATACTGCGACTCTATTCCAAAGGTGTGGAAGATTTCGAACATGAAACTAGTAAGCAACAGGAGGAAACTTTTAGGCAAATGCGTGCACCACACCGCGTGGATTTTGAGGCGTGCATCTTTCCCGTGAAAGTTTTGCCAACTGCCACATAATACAGGAAGTCATGCTTCAAAATATTTAAGGTTGCATTTCTCACCATTTCCTTCTTATCTTTCATAAGACTTACATTTTAAAATGTCAACTTACATATGGGAATGTTTAATCTCAAGGATGCTGATCCGTCAGGAAACTTTTAAAATCTCCTCCAAAAGTTGTTGGTTTGGTGTGGTGTATTTTTTTTTTTCCTCCTCTGCTTCTCTCCTCTTAATGGATTGCTTCTGTTTAGGTTGTACCTGTTTTTTCAGCTGACATCAACCCCCCCACACCCTCAAGCTCTTCTTCCGTTAAAGCAGAGGGAGCAGTGAAGGGACTTACATACACCTTTTGTAACACAACTGAGGGGGAAAATATATCCTGACGTTTTAGTCTTCCAAGAACTACAATAAAGTGATAAACCAGTAAATTTCATTCAGAACAGACCTAAACTGTGAAAGTTTGCGTGGAATGAATGCACAGGGAGTTAGTTCTGTAATAAATCTGAATACCATTCCTAATGCTTGGCATTACATTTTTGTTTAAATTCCACTGCATACACTTTTGCCATGTTACTATATTTATTTTTAGTATACGTGTTCCTTAATGCCAGCGTAAATTAATTTAATGTTAGGCATACAACAGTTTTTCAATACCTTTCTGTTATTTGGCTGTATAATTAGCTCCCTAAAATATGATTTATTTTAGTTGAGTTTAGTTTTGGCAAGGAAGCAGGGGGCATAGGGGGGGGTTCTTCTGTGCAAGCAAAAATTTACTACTGGCAACACTGCAATGAATGGCATAGAGACCAACATCAGAAATCCATCTTATTCACAGAAAGGCCAAATCTACTGGAGGTTAAGTGTAGCCCCTCTCCACCCTTCCCTTCCCCATCCTCCTTGGCTACCTTCCAACACTTGCCAGCTCAGGGATGGGACTGGGACTTATTGTGTCCAGGTAAAATTTCTTAATGAATAACATCACAAATTTCTAGGTCATCAATAAACAAAGGGTTTGGAGGGGCGATAAAAGGATTTTTATTTTTTTTTTCTGTGCTAAATTAAACTATTGCAATAAAGGCCCTACATAATTTGCAGTAACCTGTGGTATCATAATAAACTATGTTCTTTGGCACCCAGCTCATACAGTGCTTAAGAATATACTTAACTCTGAGAGTGAATGTGATTCACATTTAAGTAAGAAATATTTCCCTGCCTTTTAGGAGGAATGTATGTGCCAATGTCTGCAGATATTTAGGTGCCTGTCCACCTTGACTCCTAGAAATAACCACAGTGAGGTCAGTGTCAAGCAAGCACATCAGATCCTGCATATCGTGGAAGTTATTTTACGCAAATCTATTTTTATTTCCTCAAAAAGCTCCATCAGGAGTAGACTAGGTACCTCTTCCCCCTTAATGACAGCGGACCAAGAGCAGCAGACAGCATAACCATCTTTAACAGTTGTTTTAGACTTCCTCCTTCAAGCTAAAGGACTTGTCGGTGTGGCTGTGAGCAGTCCTGCACACCAAACAAAAAGCCAATCTCACAAAAAATCCACCAGCAACTCCAAAAGCTATAATAACATAGATGCCATTTGCTATAATGAAACCAGAAGATGATAGCAAGGCAGGTACATAGGCTGGGCATAGACAGACACCCATTCCAAATACCAATTCTATATCAAGGGTTCTCTCCAGAACGGATCCAAAAGACCTCATTGGAGTAGATTTTATTCTGCGAATACTTTTCTGTCTCTTCTGATAGTATTTACATCACATTGTGTGATGTACTAAAGTATTTTGGCAGCCTCTTCGGGAGAGCAAACAGAAAGAATATCTATCTAAACCCCACTACCATCCCTTTTCCAGTCTGTGCATTAATGTTAACATTAAATAGGGAAAATAAACACAATCTTGAATCTGTGGTGTCTGGGCAGCCTGAGGATATGGTGGACACAAAATGGATCTTGGGGCGTGTGCATTTCCCTCTGTTTCCTCCTGTGATAAAGCACTAAAGAAGGTAAGCCCATATCTTTTGGATTATTAACCTACACGTAACAATGCAGTCCTGATCCCTCAAAAAAAAAAGCCAGTACATTGTTCTAAGACACAACATGACCCTGCTGAAGCCCTCCCTGAGTTCAGACCACTCAGAAAGAGGTGAGGTTTCACAGTGCCAGGGTGACCCAGGGCTGGGGTCAGCTGCAGCCTCTCCCAGGCTCACCTTTCCCACTTGAAAAATGGGGTGTCACCCAGGGATGGCAGGGGAAACCCCATTTCATTCCTTTCCCCCCCCTCAGGATGAGAAATGGGGACACTGCACATCCTCTTACACCATTCAGCTATGAAACTGGTGCGGGGCTGTGAATAATTAACAGGAACGACCAGCCTCGCCTGCTTACAGGAGTCATCAAGAGAGATTAGCTAGAAGCAAGTGCTGATGCTCTTAAACTTCTTATGTCTACAGCTGGTCTTGTTTTTTTTTTTCCCCCCTCCATCTCATTTAACACCAAATCCTCCAGGTGCTTACGGGGCAGGGCTGACATGATCCATAATGAGGGCTCATCTCCAACTGCCACCTCAGAGCCCGATCCTGCTCGGGAGCTGCCCCTCTGAAGGCCTGCTCCCCAGGTTGGCAGCAATTCCCACCACCATCATATCAAGCTCAAAAAAAAAAAAAAAAAAAAAAAAAAAAAAAAAGGCCGTGCAAGCTGCAGTCCATCATGCTAAATCATTTTAGAACCTCCATTACCCTACGTGGACTTACAGTGCTGAGAGCACATTTGTATTTTTTCTCCTGCTACTTTGGATTTATACAAAAATCGCCCCAATTTCCATTTATTTGTGACAGAGTATTGCCTGTCTTCTTGTTTTATCTTTTCAGCTTAAGAAAAATAACATAGGACGTGATTGCCACTAACAAGATGGCACATTCTATATAACTTTTCCCACTGTGTTGTTTTATTTACCAGCTTTCAAATCCCTAACCTTCGTCTCTTCAACCTCCTTTTAAATGAAAGGATCCTCTTGTCTCTGTGAAGTTCCTATCATCTACGCGGGTTTGCATGTTAAAGTTTCAGTATCCATTTAGTCAGTGATGGTTATTCTGCTTAATGACTCCTATACCCCTGTTAATACTGTTTTATCTGGCGCTAATATTTTAAGATCTTGTCTAATATTAATGCTAAATGCTAATATTAAAGATTTGCTACTAATATTTTAAGCTCTAGCTGCTAGTGTACTAATGTTTGGGGAGGTGCTTGGGAGTTCATTGTATTGAAAGGACTGCCGGGTACATTTTAATGTCCTTTATGACTGCTGCATAGAAATCTAGGCAAAATAAGTGGAATATAGAGACAGGTTTTAGCAATTTATTTATGAAATACCCTACCAGCAGTGAGCTCAGAATCAGGTTGAATATGTATTTGTGTGTGGGCACATGAATGTGTGTGTCTCTGCGTCTCTCCAATAAACCAGAGAGAAAAACAACCAGAGTGTGAGGCAGAGGTGGGGGACACGTGCAGCCTCTCCTGATCAGGTTCTAATGAGCGCTGCCACTCTGGCTGATGCTACAGGGACAGGGAAAGGAGGTGGCTGCAGTCCCCCAGGAATCCCAACTCTGAGTATTGCTCCAGTATTGCTATTGGACCATTTAGATTATGTACCTACAAACAGCCCCGTTCATCTCATGACAATATAGCATCCTAAAAAAAAAAAAAAAAAAAAAAAAAAAAAAAAAAAAAAAAGGCAAAACCCCCCATCTCAACATCAGTTTATTAACACGAATCTCTGCCACGTTCAAAGGGAGAACAGAATCCACTCTACCTCTTGAAGAACATTCTCTCCACTAAAAATAAAATACAGTGCAGCATTTATTTCACCACGGTTTTAGAGTTAATGAAAGATTTGCACCTGTACAGCTGTTGCAGACTGAAACTAGCTTGTGGAGCGAATGTGTTTTCTGGTTGAGACAGTTGTAAATGCCTTGAGTAAAAACACTGAGGACTGCTAATGGATAGGTTTATTTTAAAGCATGCCATCTGCTATCAATCATAGAGAAGTATAGGAAGCAAGTTTGGCTGTGCTCCCTCCTTGTGAGCCTGATAAAGATAGGGCTGTGGTACTCTGGAACATTTAGTACTCAAGAGAATAAAACATCAAACCTACTCAGCAGCTCCACTAACAATAATAAAAATGCCTCTGCCTAAAGGTGACATTCTGAATTTACGATTATTTGTGTCTATAAAGTGTATTCTTTGGCTCCTGACTCATTCTGACTGTCTCACTACAAGAACAATACATTAAGCCTGCCTGAAGTAAATGGAAATCCTATCCTTTTATTAAACCAGCAGCCAGTACCTGAGATGTTCTAATGCCCTGTAGGACGCAAAGAAGGTTTTCTGCTCTAAGTGTTAATTCTTTTGGTAGGATTAAAGTCAACTGCAGAGAAAATGTTTAGTTTGTGCACTCAGAACTAAGCCCTTCTTCAGGTAAATGTAATTTTAAAAGAAGAAGAATAAACCCAAGAAAACCCAAGGCAGATTCTGAATATGCAAATGATCACAAAGCAAAGGCTACAAAAACTTCAGTTTAGCCCAATAGCTCATATTTTATGCTACTTAGAATTTGATACAGGAAAAGCTTACACTGTGAGAACCTGCCCAGAAAAACCATGCACAAAATGCCCAAAAGGTGTGTGCCAAACTTCCTTCCTAGCGATGAATTTCACATGTGCTGAGATTCTCCAGAAGTGAATCCAGGGATTTCGTTGTGTTTTTTCTTTTTTTTTTTTTCCCTACACTGCATTTTCCTCAGAAAAGGCAGTTGGAAGATGCAGAGCTACTTCCCCAAGATACACAACCATTTGGTTTACTTCAGAGGTATGAATCATTCCCCTGATTAATGCCACGTCCCTCTTCTCTCATCTGCCCTCTGGTACCCTGCCGATCAGGGGCTCTTGAGCCTGCCTGCTTAAAAATAATTAAATATATAATGCTTCCCGGTAAATTCACCAGATATAAAAAACACTTGGCAATGAAGCACTCCATATCCGATAACATTAGGCTCCTATCTCCTATCTGCAGCTTCACAAAATTCCCTTGCAAGTCTGCTGCTGATGGAAAGCATTGCTGTGGAAGCTTGGGGAAAACCCACCTGGTGATCAAGCTCATGAGCCTAATTACAGTTAATAGAGAAATTAAAAGTGGGCAAAAAATTGGAACGGCAGCATGGAAATAAAATTTAAAAAAAACCCCAAACACTAAGAATATAAGGAAGATAAAAAAGCAGTGGGGATAGTGAGATTTCCTTTGAAGTCTGCTCTGGAAAGTGACTGTGATTTCTGACAATGCCCCTCACACCCCAAATGTTTTATGAAGCAGGCCACAGGTCCAAGCAGAAAAACAGAAAGTGAAGAATTAGGCTTATGAGGTTCACAATATTAAATCAAGGCTGCTGCTGTTCTGTATTCACCCTTTTGGTCCTCAAGAGCTTAAATGTCTCTAAAGACCACAGTCAAATGACCACTGATTTGAAAGTGTAAATTCAATCCCCTTATCTAGAGACCGAAAGAACTGAGAAAGAAGTTTCTCAGTAAGGATCAAAATTAGTGGATACTTGAAATGTGTAAAATGAAAGGTTGCAAAAGATTTAGGAGACTGTAGAGACAAAGGAAAACCACAAAGGTAGAGAAGGTTGTTCTGAGGGGAGATGGATCAGCTCTGAGCAGGTTAGGAGCAGTCTACATGGTCAGTTGGCTGCAGAAACAGGCAAATACTGGAAACGGTGAAGGAATATAGGGAAAAAAAACAAAAAAAAAACCAAACAAAAAAACAAACCTCAAGTAAGAAGAATACCGGAAAACAAGACAGTGACCAAGACTTCCATGCTCAGCAACACCTGGGAAATAGCTCCCCAAGGTAGTCCTCACCTCTAGGTGAGGATTTCCAAATAACACCCTTTTGCTCAAAAGCAATGCCCCATGTCATAAGGAAAGAAACATCAGTGCCTGTCTCATTACTGAGCTTAGTACCCAAACCACTCAGTTACATGAATTCAGCTCAAGAAGAGGGACAGTAAGTCACGTAAGGGCACATCACAACACTGAGGGTCTCAGATCAGTCACGCAACTTCCAGCAAAAAAAGTCCAGCAAAACTCCATTTATCAAAAAATTATCAAGGAATCTTTCACAAAGAGGTATCTGATTCTCAAAAGATATCTTTAGCAGGAATTTTTTTTTTTTTTTTTTTTTTTTTTTTTTTTTTTTTAAAATCTGGGATGAGACGTTTGGATAGCAGGAAGGAAGTGAGAGGAAGTCAATCCAGACTCACCTGTAGCCTGACGGTCACATGCCTGGGACTGGTGGGAGGTCCAGGTTCAAATCCCAACTCTGACCTGCCCACATCGCAGACAGCATCCAGAAGGGAAAACGTTCTCCACAGCCTTTCTCCACAACATTTTGTAGGCCAAAAAAATAATTCCTGAGGTTTTATTAACTTTCTCTCCTGAGAAATGGAAACAAATTAAAAGCCATGACAATTTTTCGTGACACAGACTTGCTCGTGGCCAGCCCTAACCACCACACTGCCCAGTGTTTCGAAGGCACGTTGCTCCTACCAGAGCTGACACCATGAACCTTCCAACTTTTGCACAAACTTAACAGGTTCTTTGTGGACTTGTTCTTTAATACACACAGTACATTTTCATATGAAAGCTTGCAAGCTCGGAGCAGCTTGCCCACCAGAGTTCAAGTCCCTGGCACACAGTTCATTGCAGCTCTAATGAAAAAGCACAATGATTGGGCCTGCGTCGCTAAGATTAGACATTAGTGGCCATATCAAGAAGAGAAATACCTGCAGATTAGCACTGCAATTTGCTGCTCTAAATCTGAACCTTCTAATCTTTCTTTTTTTTTAAAAAAAAAAAAAAAGTAGCAGCCCATGAATATGAGAAAAGAATTAAAACTACATTTACTAAGTGATTTCTAAAATACTTCAGCATGTGTTTTAGAAAACTGACAAGTCATTAAAATATAGTTAATAAACATTATTCAGAACTCATTGCCTCAGACTAACGCGAGTTTAAAATCACACATTCATTGGTTCAGTTAGTGAACTGCTGCAAGGGTAACCCCGACTGGTTTCCACGTTCTGTTTAATAAAACATGTGATGGGCAACTTGGAGGTTACCTTGTATTTGTATTTTCAGAAGTATTTGAAAAAGACTTTAAAACTTTGCATCCTGGCAAGTGAGGGCATGCACAGAACTTGCTGTGCAGTGGTGTACGGGAGGAGGGAGAGCCACTCTTCCACCAGCGGATTACTGAGAAACATCTCCTCCCACGTGGGGCAGCTTACTAAAACCAGCCACAGCGCAGCCTACAGAAGTGACACTCGAGTTCAGAAGTTTTGAACATGAATCGCAGTTTCATAAAGCCTAAATACGCTCTCAGCTGCAAAGACACCAGATCCAGCTGAACGGCCGGTTTTGCCTAGCACTCACCTCCAGTCTAGCAAATGTATATCCTGTGCTGACAGACACTACCTGCCAAAGGCATCCCAAACCTGAGTTAAAATAAGAGTTTGCAGTATCAACCCTCCTGGTAGAATGAACTACATTTTTCAGATGTGTTGGCATGTGCCAAGTGAATCCGAAAGGCTGAAGTTAGAAAACACCGAGAGTCAAAACCGGGGACTGCACTCGGAGTGCTTGGCTCCACGAGATTACTGAAGACCCATCAACACTGAAGCTTTCACTGAGCCAACACCCCCACAATGGGAGACTGGAAACACAGCTACAAAACATGGGAAGGTTCCAGGGAAAGCAAGGGGTGGCAGCAAAAATAAAAGGAGAAAAGGTACCACCATTCCTCAGTGACCAAATCCAAAGAAACCAAAACCATGAGCCATTTTTAATCAAACCAAGGAGAGAACCATCATGCATAACTTTCACTGCTGACAACTTTTTAAAATTTATTATGTGACTATCAAAAAATTTCCCCTTTTAGAAGCTCTGCCCTGAGCCAACTGGAGCTGATTGCTTTCCCTACACATACTTTATGCAACCACCATCAGCTCAGATACTGCGGGCGAAGGAAACTTGTGCAAAGCTCCCAACTGAGCGGTTGGCAATGACCGGCAGCCATCAGGTGAGCCTGTCCTCACTGCTGCAGTGTGGCAACCTCATCTTGCTGCTGTTTGTTGCTGTTTGTACGTTGGGGAAGGATTTAGTGAGAGTGCTGCTGTTGTGAGAAAGGTCTCATTAGACTCTCTCTGTATTACATCTCTTCACCCTTCTGGGTTTTTTCTATCTTGGTACGTACACTGCAGTTCAAAATATGACAGGAGAAGGCTGAAACTGAGAAGGCAATCAACGTATTTTAAAAATGAAAACATTACTATTCATAGCTGACTTAGTAATGTAGTTAAAAGAGAAAAAAAAAATCGGCCTAATCGAAATTGCATCCATCTAACTTAAGCTAAGATAAACATTTGCAAATGCTCTATACCGTTTTTAACCACTTGCAGGATTTAATGTTTTTTTTTTTTTTTTTTTAATAATAAACTATTTGATATTCAGAGATGTCTGTAACCTGACTGGTGGCTTTGATTTATGACATCTCTCAGACATCAGAATTATGGATTTCAAAGCCGAACCACGAGGGAGATCCAGATCCTCCAACTGGTTTTATTTTTCAGTCTTTTAAAGTGATTTGGAGTTCAAAGTCTTTCACCCATTCTCTTTTCATACTGCTACTTATATAGGAGCAAGAACAACACTTTGCACCCAACTAATCATTTGAATGATACCAGCATATTTATGCTTGAAGATTCTTATGAGATAGGTATGATTAAACCCAATCGACGTACTCTGAACCAGGATGACATATTTTGGCACCACAGTTGTGCCAA
Organism: Athene cunicularia; assembly: GCF_003259725.1. Taxonomy (NCBI): domain Eukaryota; kingdom Metazoa; phylum Chordata; class Aves; order Strigiformes; family Strigidae; genus Athene; species Athene cunicularia. The sequence continues at coordinate 34,346,827 of NW_020799107.1, read as the reverse complement.
GCTCCAAGAAACAGCTTAAACCTGCCCATCTTCTCCTTGCAGGACAGCAGTGACCATCGTGGCCTGGGCATGTTTGCTTCACTGGGCTGAGGGATGTGGGGCAAAGCAAATTGCCTGCTCTGGTGCAATTCACCCTGTTAAAAACATTAATTGGACAACGCTGACAAGAGGTGAAGCTGTAGATGAGCCTATGCATTGAGAGAGAGCAACAAGCAGGTTCCCCATTCCTGGGGCAATCGCTGCCAACGTCAGCAGAGCAGCCTCAAGAAGGGGAGTGGAGCAGGGAAAGGAGCTGGAAGAGGGGAGACGGGTCAGGGATGCTTTATCAGAAGGAGAGTCTGAGATACACAATGCGCACATGAGGATACAGGGTCAGTCAAGGCCTCCCTGGAGCGAGACAGCCTGGTGAGGGGCGAGTCCTCCAGCAGCACATCTTGAAGCAACAGGGACATTTTGAGGCTGTAAGCAACTGCTCTGAAGGCTGCAAGGAAAATAACCTGCCTAAAAAGAAAAAAAAAAAATAAAATCCACAAAAAAAACTTTAAGAAGCTCAGAAGTGCAACTCAAGGTCTTGTTTTTCTTAGCCCAGTGGTGAAGGAAAACTGTTGTCAGAAATACATTTAAACAGTCTATGACAGCAAGGAAGCAAATGACTCCTTTTGCCAGTGACCGAGGAGAGCTCAGCTGCTCGCCAGAGGGATTCGCATCCAGCCCAGAGCTGGAAACACTCTCTGGAGCAGAAATCCCTCTCCTCAGCCTCCCCAGCGCCTGTCACACCAGGCATGTCCCAGACCTCGAAGCTCTCGACCACGCGAGTCCATTGCCATCTGGATCCCTGCCGCCCGGTCCCACGCGGCGGGGGGCAGGAGGAGGACCCGCTCGGCGTGAGGCTGAGCCACCGTCCTCTGCCGCCTTCTGCACCGCCGCTTCCAGCAGTTGAAAACAAGCCATCAGTGCATAAATATGTGAAAATATTTATCGCCCACTCCTAGCCATGTTGAAAAGAAACCTGTTGTGGTTAAATGACTCGGTCAGTTCTTTAGGGATTTTCCGAAGTTTCCTATAAAAAGAAATCTGTGGGAAATGAATGATTGCATAATCACTAACACATGCCAATTCATATAAGCCTATTATCTTTTATGGCATTTTGTACTCTATTGTCCTTACTCTGGTGAATTGCTATCTTACAGTTCTTTTCCCTATTAAATTATTTACACATTTTGCTCCCTCTGACCCTTTTGCATCAGTAAGATACTTAGCATCTGCATTAGGAAAGAAGGCAAAGACAAAGGGTCCCTTTTCCTTTTCTCACATCATGTTTTTCCCACCTTCACAGGAATATCCAAACAAGTTTCCTTGAGAATGGGAAGGGCCTTTTCATGTGAGAAGAGGCAATAATATTAGCTGTGTCTTGATTCCACAAAAGATTTTTTTTTTTTTTTTTTTTTTTTTTTTGGAGTATGCGTTTTTACAGAGGCTTGCTAAGGTTCCTGAAAGAAATGTCCAGCATTCACAGTTTTAAAATTACACGGTCCCTTGAAAATACTGGAAGCTGCCTACAGGTCATTTAAGCGATTCTTAGAAATAAACCCCAAGTGTCTTGGAAGTCTTAATTACACCATATTTCAATTGGATTTAGGTTGCTAAAACACAGACTTTAATAGGAATTTCAGACCTTTAAAACCCTTTTGGTTTTGGCTTTTAGAAGCCTGACATTGCCCGAAAGCCAACCAGGATTTCACATTTAGAGTTAACATTTAATCGTGTTTTCGGAGTGGGGGTTTCAGTTTTGCACTCTTCCCCAGAAAAGCTGGTTAATAAAGTATGAATCATGGCTAAGCAGTCACCTTTCCAAAAGGTGTGGCCTCTGGCATCGCTGCATTTTTAAATAAGTAAGGGAAAAGTAGAGAAGACTTTTGTGACTGAGGAACTATAACCCTTTTATTCTAAAATGACCTAGATACTGAGAGAAGTTCTCATTAACTGCTACTAACCACAAAGCTTTTGGACTAGGGAAAAGCCCAAATTAGTTGCAACAATCTTTAGATTAAACTAAGAGGTAACCCCCCATCATCTTAACATGGGAGAGAAGACGCTGCACAGCAAAAATGGGTCCTAGTGAAATGCACACAGAGAATAAATGAGCTATAGGTTCACTGAACAAAGATTCCAGTCCTAACTACATGTTAGGATACCTGTCCTTTGGTTATACTACTCTTACTCCTGCATTGCAGATAAGCCCAGTTCTTCAGATCAGATTTATGTGACTTTTCCCCAGAAAAGCTGCAGGAAAACGGGAGGGCTGGGGAGAGACCTCCCAGGCATCTCAATTCTCCATCTCCCTGTACCACCCATGCCGAGGGGTTCAGACACTTCAGCAGTGCAGGACAACTTCATTTTTGGAAAAGTAACAGATTTGAAAGTGTAGCCTGGAGGTAAGTTTAGAGATCAATGGGGATCAGACCTGGTGATGCTGAAGACGAGGAAGCAGGCAAGCAATGATCAATTACTGACTAACAGTGTGGACAGGAGAAATCTCTGCTGTTACACAACATCCGTGCAAACCCTTGGTATTCATGCAGCAACTCGAACAATTGCAAGAAAAATGAACTGCAGCTTTGTCCTGTCTTTTGCCATTCTTGAGATATTAATGTCGTAGACCATTTCCCTCTGAACGGGGAAAGCGATGGGCGGCAGCTCCCCGCTTTATCCGACACATTTTACAAGGCCTGCCAACCCCAGCAAGTCAACACGAACGACTCTTCATTTACCTTCCATTCCCAGTGAGCAAGAGCAGAAAATCTCTGTAGCAAGAGCAGAAACATGTCAGGCCAACAAACATGTCCCTGCAAACCACATAATCTTTTCCATAAAAAAATTCTTTCCATTGTCTACATGAGCTGGCTTTTACAGACAAAGATACCCATTTCAGTTCTACTCTGCTGTTCCATTTATTTTAGGTGTTTTCTTTAAAGTACACATTTCTGACTCCAGGTTGTCTTTTCTTTTAGTTAAGAAATCATTTTAAAAACTATTTGCCAGTATTCACACCCTGCAAACATTTACTCGTTTTCAGGGGCTCCTGAGGACCTCCAACACCTGTCATCCTCTGCCAGCATCAACCTATTCATGAGGGCAGGGCTCCAGAAAAGATTGTGGACAGTTGTAAAACGTACCCATCTGGAGTCATTATTTCTCTGATAAGCATCAGGGGTTCAGAGAGGAGGGTCCATTCCCTTTCATTCCTCCTCCAGTGTCTGTATCTTCCTTTCTTCATTATCTCTTCAAAAAGAGATTTACTCGTATTTCTAGTGCTCTTGCAGGATCTGCCTTGGTTCTACCTCTTGCCATTAGCTAAAAGACCAAACTCTTCAGTCCATTGGTAATGTTTTAAAGCATTTTATCAGCCTATATAATTTTATAATCATTTTGTTATTTTCACTGAAAAAAAAAAAAAAAAAAGTAACTGATCAGACACCTAATGCTACTTAAGTGCACATAGATTTTTTTGTGGTTGAATAATAACATCTGTTTTGATTTTCCAGCCACAAAAGTGCGTTTAATCTGGCCTTCCTTTATTTGAACTTTTCACATCTGCTCAGGCCTGCTTCCCATAAACTAAATACCAGATCCTTTCACAATGTAGGAAATTTACCTGCACCGGTTGTTGTCCCAGCTCCAAAGACTTCTTTATAGGAGCCAGATAAAAATGTCAAAAGACTAATAAATATAGTCTTAGTGCACTGTATATTTATTAAATGTTACTATTTATTTTCTCAGTCCCAAATGGTTGGTATTCACAGGCCTAATCCCGCAAAACTTATTTTCATGAATGAACTCATTTACTTTTATGGAATAAGGCAAGTTATAGGATGGTGCCCCAAATTCCACACAAAAATTTGGACATAACCTTGTACACAATACACCACAACATCAGCTACAAATTCAATCAATCCATAATTATAGGGATGGCCAAATGCACTGTGCTTTCAAAAAATAATAATAATAAAAAAATGTCATAATGGGGGTTTTCATACATTACTTTTAGAATTATTTCCAAAGACTTGGTAGATGATTATAAAGTTTGATTTATTCTGATCTCTTCAGAGGCCAGCTCAGATGTCAAAACTTAGAAATATTTAGGCTTTTTGTTTTTTTTTAAATAAAAGAAAATGAAAGTGAAGAGTATGAAACATCAGCTGAAGCAAAACGGCTGAGGGGTTTTGCCACTGACATCTCCAGGATGGGAAACGCATCCCGGGTATCAAGCAAATGTTAAGGATCCGTCTTTAAACTCAGAGCTAAATTACAGAAGAATTTTTCTTTGTTGATGTGGCCAGGAAGATATGCAAAAAAAACACCCTCTCATCAACCTCTTCATGATATCTTCATCTATTCAGCATTTCTTTCCACTGTTAGAAAGATATATCTGGAAAACTCCTACGTCCCTGGGCCCCATGCAGCTGAGGCTGTGTCTGCAGCAAAACTGCAATATTAGGCCACTTTCCCCGGTGAGATAAGTCGGCAGATATCTCTTCAAAGCAAAGGAGAGCGCGCTGTTTGCCAAGCAGCTGAGAAGCCAGGTTTTCCTTGTCTCAGGGTACCAGGAGCACCTCTTCTCTTCCAAGTCTCCTACCTCTGTTGCAGTGATGCAACAAGGTTTCGTTCTTTTATGTTGTTTTGAGTCTTTAACAAAACTTGGGCTCTATGATTTGACAATCTCATTAAATATAGCTTTATCAAGCCAAAACACCCACCAGCACCAGTGTCTTAAATAGACGTGAGATAGGAAAGTACAACAAGGACCACAGTGGCTTTGGGAACAGTTGGAGAGGAAAGGAAATATCTATGCACTGCCCTTGATTTACACCTTGATTTTTTTTTTTCTTTCTGCACAAAAGATTGAAACTGCGTCATGATGGAACAGTTGTGAGAATCACAGAGAACTTAACAAGTCAGAAATGGATTAAGAAGCACTTTATGGCTTGTTAAAGAAATCCCCCTGTTCCTTAGAAGCATTTTTAACATCTTATTAGTGGTATTTGATCTGACTAACATATTGACTAGTCATTTGAATAGGAGATGAATCCTTTTTGATGGACCACAAAGGGAGTATAAATTCAAATGAGGCGCTTCTCCAAATTTTTATTTTAGTATAACCCCAAAGAGCCAATAACATCTGTAAAGGTTTTTTCTGTGCCCCACAAAAGACGATCCTAACGATGTTTTAAAGCGTGCATCTTTTTCTCCCTTAAAAATAATTGTTGCATTTGTACTTAAATTATAGTCAGTTGGAAGTTCCTTTTTACCTGTTTTTTGAAATGCTGGGTACACATTTGGCCAAAGAAAATACCCTAAGCCAATACATTCTTCAACAGTTTTTGTTAAACAGTCTGTCACGGAACCAGTACTTTACCATCAGTTGAATTCGCCATCAATGTCTCTCTTGTACAAAGTAGTTCAGAATTTGACAAAAGAAAAAAGAGACACATATCAGAGAAATATGCAAAAAGCCTCAGTTCTTTCAATTGATCTCTGATCTGAAATGTTTTAATTTAGTCAATCTACGTTGTTTAGGATGAGTTTCAGTGTCACCAGTTGGACACTGTTATGGAGTTAGTGGGCAGACCCACAACTGTCTTCCATTTGGCAAAAGCCAGAAAACTTGCTTCTAGTCATTTTTGAGCAGTTTTATATTATCTAAGATTTTGCACTTAGGAATAAATTGGAGACCTCCAGCTCATTTTGAAAACAGTAATTTATAGCTACACAGACATTATGATTTTACAGTGTTTTGATAGTTACGCCTTCACTATCCACATGGAACATTTAAAAATGGATTAGAAGCCATTAATCTCGGAAATATGAGGGATCCGTAGTCTAAAGAGGAACTCTGAGCATTTGCAGCCTAAGTGTCTTTCTGCACCTAGATGTACGGTTTTATTAAGGTGTTATATCCTATTCTAGGCACAGGTCAAGAATTATCCTTGTTCAGCCGTATTATGGTCAAAGTACTGGATTATAAATCAGGGATCTGAGTACTTTGTCATAGGCACTCTTATTGACCTTGGGCAAGTGTTTAGGTTGGAAACCTTTTCAGACAGTTCCTGTCTCTTGTTACAATCTCCAACAGCACTTAGTGCATTGGATCCCCGTATGCAATTTCATCCTAACAATAATCATAGCCTCCCACTTCATTAAAAGTCTTTTCATTTTAAAATTTAAATACCTTAAGGTTAGAGACCAGGTCAAATCAAATTAGTATATTTTGCACACCTATGCCTTGAAATGGGAGGGAGATTGTCTCAATCCAGACCTTTGCAGTAGGCTGCTAATTCCGCAAGAGCCTGACCTTGGTTCAAATATGCCTACACTGATGAATGTCAGGTCCAAATCCAAATCTGGATCCCAAACTTGCGGTATGGGCCCATCTGTACTTGAAAGCAATGTTTTAAAGAAAGAGGAAAGCTAAGATCATGAAAATCTCTATTTGAATACTGCATACAACAGATTTATGAACCTAAGCAACTTCTTTTTTTTCCTGTGTAAAATCAAAACTACCACAGGATTTCCCGTCCATATAGACCATATGCTTTTTCCAACTTTGTTTAAGATTCTTAGCATCCCGATATTCTGAAACTTCTGAGCATCTACTGTTTTTCTGCAGGCTTTACCTACTCTGAAAACTAGGCTATAGTCAAGAATTAATTTTTGTATAGAAGTGATTTTTATCTATTTACTTCTGCAATATGATAATGACTGGTAAAAGCATAGTACCCTTGGGTTAAGAGTGTGAAATATGCTTAATTCTCTTAAACAACAAATGTATTTATTTCACTGCATACATTGGATCACAAAACATGCAAAACCACGTCCTGAAAACTGCCAGCACACACCTTGCAGGATCTTGAGTGCAATCCTTATTTAGAGAACAGTCAGAAGCATGTCAAGTAAAACACCAACGCTACTAAAGGAAACTTATAAATGTTTGCAAATTCATTTTATGGATTAATAACCCTACACATAAGAATTGACATTTCCAGGACAAATCACTTCTTTATCCTACAAATATTTCAGCAGTTTTTGCTTACACCAAAGCAGAGGGAAATTTTTCCTTCTTCAGATCAAACGAGATTTAAAATCTGGGAAGATTTAAGAGTAAAATAAAAACAATGGGGAATGTAAATGTTAACCATCTGCAATTGCCGTTGCTGCTATTTCTTATTATGTGATATCTCTATCAATGGCATTATATTTTTACTTTTGTTATCTCTTTCAACTTTTCAATCTATTATGGTTAATCATTGATAAACAAACACTTTGACTGACTTAAAAAGTGGCAATCATCTCATCTAAATTTAACTGTGTAAAAGTCAAACACCTACTCTAAGCTACTCGTGAAGGCTCCTTCTATAGATAGTGGTGACAGATTGGCATTTTCAGAGAGAGACTTATCCTACCTGTCTTACACACTTGTTTTAAGATGGGATTAATCATCCTCTGGAAGTACTTTCGTCTTTTTCTTTCCTTGGACTGACTTCAGTAAAAAGCAATACACCTGGTTTATTTAAAAAAAAAAAAAAAAAAAGGAGGGAAAAAACCAAACCAAACCAAAGCTCTTGAATGTACAAAGGTATTTACCCTCAAAAGTAAGTTCCTCTAAGATGCAGAAAGTCTCCTCCTAAAGGCAGATGGGAAGAAGGAAGGTGGAGAGACACAGAAGCACGACCAGTCTTTATAATTATGCTTGTCACCTGCCCAACTCTCTGCCTTTAGGCTGGTGAGAAACAATGCTAAGGAGAACCAGGGCACAAGGGATTATCAGACTTTTTTGCTCTGTGTTGCTTTAACCACAGAAACCAAGGGGATTGACATAGTTTCACTCAGTGAAATTCCAGTGACAGAAACGTTTTCCAGGCTTTGGCAGGAGAAAGGGACAGGCCAATAGCTATTCTCCTTCAGCAGAAGCAAAGAAAAACCAGCATCTCCCTTTTTCACATGAAATCAGCTCCAACTCAACACAGAGAAGGACCACACACCAACCATTGCTTCAGGATACGAGCCTTAGGAGGCAATTCAACGGAAACTTCTAATACCCTTAAAATCATTCAAATGAAAAGATGCTGATGCTGATGAGGGAAGAAACATTCCTCTTGGCGTCTCTCCATTTTAAATTCTGCTATAGTGACAGTATCTGGAGTAGACTCCAGGACAGTATTTCTGAAACAGCAGGAACCCTGCTTACTGCATCAGTTTTAAATTATAAGACTTCCAAAGATGTCAACACTGCTTTCCTGGAGACTTTCCTGAAATTAAAACACTGAGCTTTTCCCCTGAGCCTTCACAGAGTCATATGGATCCATCGCCCAGTGCCACCATTTGTATTATGATTTGCCTATGTTGGGTCACTGCTACTTCTTCATTTCTGCTCTATAGTCAGCCTCGCTCTTTGATGTTACTAAGTCACTATTTCCTTTCCCTTTACTTTTATCTCTGTCCTGGCATTCTTCCTTTAAGCATCCTCTCTACCAGATGGTCTCCATCTCTCCTTCAGAAGTGCCCAAAATATTCCTACTGCCTCCTCTTGATCTTCCCCCAGCAGCAAACCTCTTCATCCTACAGAGCTCAAATACCAATGGATTTCTCCTCCTCGCTGCTCTGCGTCTTTCTTGCACTTTGAAAAGGAATTCACTGGAAGCAGCTAACCTCCAATCCTCATTATGCACGATGCACTCATTTATAAGAGTTTACCCAGGAGAAAAATTCAGACGGGATATATGCTGGTACAATTGCGTTTTTTCAAGTGGAATCGCATCTGATGTATGCATGCAGAACTGGAGCTCTAGTTTTTAAACAGGAGCTCCAACTTTTTCATTTGGAAATCCATATGGATCCTTTAATCTGAAGGTCAAAACAGCTTTCATGAAAGATACTGAAAACAATGATACTTTATATTCACCAGCATAATTATATAAAGATGATTCAATATTGTAGTATCATCAGAGGATTCAACAAAGTCTCTGTATTATGTATTTTTAAGATGGGGTTTAGAGACTGTAAGATGAGGCTTCAGAAGTTTACAGAGAAAAAAAAAAAAAATCCTGTCACAATTTATATCTTCCTAATAGGTCACTGAAACTCTGAGGATAACAATTGCTTTTACTTGCAGTTGGCAGTGCACTATAATCAGGAATAAAGCTCTAGATATTTTTATGGAAGTACAAGCACTTACTAAATGCAGCAGCATAATAATGTATTATATATTATACAAATACAGTGAGGTGGGATTTGTGTTTGTTTCTTTGCAAGAGAAGAAAGAACTCTGAAATGACCTTCTGTTCATAAGTTTCTTTGAAAAAGGCTTGGCCTGAAACCACTTCACTACTATTGATATAGTCTGGTTTTGTACATAAATCTTAAATGTAAGCATTGCTTCAAAAATAACTAAGCAATCACAAAGCTTTACTTTTCAGATTCAATTGCCTTCAAATCTTTTACTGAAGTCCCCTTGGCACTGTCACTTCCAAATCAGGATAATGCCGTATAGTGTTTCTCAGTTTCGGTAAAACAAAAGCCTTATTGAATAAATATGTGTGAAAACGCTGCAAACAAAACCATCTTAGCAGTCACCACCTGACCAGCTCATGGTGACCCTCCCCAGTGACCCGCGTGGGCTCGGCGCTTGACTTCTTGGCATATCTCAACACTGTTCAGTCCCACTGTCTTTGTCCTTAAAACTAGCAAAACATACGTTTTCCTCGCAGAAACCTAATAGCAGGCTTCAAACATCAAGGAACAGCAAGGTGACCTAGGATTTCCATATGCAGGAAGCTGCTGATCAAATAGTATATCCTTTCCTAATCTGCTTCTTGTATCATGAATATATAGAAAACCTTATGGTTCTGATAATCTCTTAACTCCGGGTTTTGTCATTTGAGTTTACAGTGCTACCCCGTCATGGAAATGTAAAGGCAGAATTAAAAAAAAAAAAAAAAAAAAAAAACTGCTCTGAAAAAAAAGATGACTCAGGAATGTTTTTCCACACATCATCTTCCAGCATATCCGACACTTCCTTGTAGTTAAAAATATTAGCTCAGCCCCATAGATCCCATTTCTGCAGTAAATCAGCAGAATGTGCCAACATCCCGGTGGTCAGGTTTCCCTCACCTCCTGGGGCCACAGTCTCAGGTGCCCAAAGTCGCTAAAAGTGGAGTTACCCAGTAATTAGTTGCTGACTTTTGGACACTCACTATGGGCAAGAGGTACACGGCTAGTGCTGGGTCACAGCTGGCTGCGCCAAACAGCTACCAAGCAGGACAAGGTCTGCTGAATTAGATTTGAGTTTTCTTTCGAAATGGTTCTATCTCTTATTAAATTGCTGCAATGTTGTATTTCACTTTGATAGCAAAGAGCCTCAACAGTCTTCAGAAACACAGAGAATCTCGTAAGAAAAATGTATTTTTGTTAACGGGTGAGCTAACAAAGATTTGCAGGTGTGGAAGGTTCATTTTAATATGTTTGCACTAAAAGGCAAGACTTGTCAATTCTATTTCTGACTCACTAAGTCCAATTAAAAACAAGGTACCAAAGTTATTAGAAAGGATCTTCATAAGCTACAGAATAAGGAACAACAAATGGGCTGTTTATAACAAATATTAAGAACCGTGAACCTGTAGTTTGAGTATCAAGAATGAGACACACACCAAGCAGGCAGAAAATATGCTCTTTTCCTCTGAAGACTAGAAATATCCAGCAGGCATGACAGCGCAAACTCATAGTTGGGCTGGAGTGAACATGAGGTGGTCCCAGCTCTGCCCAACATCCTGGCATCCCTGCATTTATGAAGACAGTGCTGGGTTTTTTTTTCCCCTCAATCATGCATTCCTAAACCCTTCATTTCCTTTAACCCAGCCAGCGATGGCTAGCACCCAAATCAGGTGTGCAGAGCCAGGGGAGGTGGCCTTGGCACAGGCAGAGGGAGAAGGGCAACCTTCACTCACTGGCGGGACAGCTACAAACACCCAGTGCTCCACACTTGTGCTGCAGATGTCCAGCTCCTCACTGTTAGAAAGGGCAGATTTAATAAAAAAAAAAATAATAAAAAAAAAAAAAAAACAGCGAATAAATACTACAAATTGAGGTAGGGTCAGCTCTGCACTATAAGACATCAGACCAGACAGAGGCAGAAATAATTATCTCGCAGATTAGAAGCAGATAAATAAGTGAGAGAGACAAGGAAGGAAAACACGCAATACAGAAAGGAAGATAAGAAAGAAGCTGTTCATCTTAGGTATGGGAACCAACTGCTGCATATGTATTTCCTATGTAATTTTAGCGACTATCCCCAAGTTGCTAAACTGAAACACTTTGCAGGAAGCAGACCATCTATTTACTTTAAAATGTTGTTTGGAACACTACAGGGTTTTCAGATAATTCAGCTAACGCACTGGGCACTCAATCTGCACAGCATAAGGGCGATGGGCAGGATTTTTCACACGTGGATGTAGATGTCACACTTAGGAAAAAGCGCATCTAAGCATTCAAGTTCAGTCATTTATGTTTGTATGCTTACACATTCTTCTGTTTGCTGGCAACATCAAATCTAAAATTTCATCCCCGTTACACGCGCCTTACTGAGGACGTAGGCATCCGCCACGGTTAGCGAGGGTGGGCACATACTAAACCCCAAAATAAAGGCTATTTCCAATGTAATTAATAGAAAAATAAATAATCTGTAAACTAAGGTGACTGCTCGTTCATAAATTAACACAGAATAGTCTGGTGGGAATGCAACGTGTGCAGTTTTCACACATGGCAAAAGTTTGCCCGTGGATGTGTCCATTACGAGGTGAAGGCTATGTTACCAACAAGCACGTTTTCATCTGCCCTTAGACTTAAAAATAACAGTAAAAATCAAACACAAACAGTTATTTTCTTTCTTTGGGGATTTGGCACATGTGCTATAACAGACATAAATGGAAACTTCTAAAATAAATTAAGGAATGTACTTGTCAGTTTATTAATCAAAGTTTACCTGCTTCACATTACACAGAGACAAATTAAACAAGCTACCATGGTACTCAGAAAACATCTGCTAACAAAGTCAGAAGTAATGATAAACAAACTTGAGTTCCCTTTGTGGTTGATTTCCACCCAGCTGCATTTAATTATAAAAGAGCTATCAAAGAAAGCTCCCCATTAGCAGCTAATTCAGAATGACTTCAGAAGAAAATCCCAGAGCCTCCAGTAATATCTCTCCAACAACTTTCTCATCTCTGCAAGTGATTGAGAAGAGCTGAATTAGACCAGTTTAGTGATCCGTCCTCCTGCTAACTGCCGGAGTAAAACGAAGATGATAGATCTTTTCAGTACCTGCGATTGCTTGTTTTCAAAGCACCCTTATTGGTAGGACCTATAAGATCTAGCAGTCTCTCTCTTGCAAGTAATCTCTGCCAAAAGCATCAGTGCCAACAAACAATAAAGAGTTAACTCCGAAAATTGTGGTATATGTTATCTAAAGCAGAGCATCTGCCGATATTACTGAGAAAGTGAGATAATTTGTGGCTACAAGGTTTTTTTGTAATAAGTTTTGACTTTGGTATTTTTCACAATTAAATTGAAGGTGTAGTCATTTATAAATATCTCATTCTGGTCCCCATCAATTAGGAATTTTTACCTTGATGTAGCTAGTGATGTGTACAAGCCCCGCACTGATGTTCTGAACCAACATGGCCACACCTGAATGTTATTAAAATCTAACAGCCACTCTTAAAGAAATTACAAAAAAAGAAAGAAAAAGGCACATATATCAGGGTTCCCCTAGTTATTACTCATTAAATCCGGAAATTTTGGTAATTCTGTGGATAGGCGACTTATTCATCAAACCAAAAAAGTGAAAGTTTTTCAATGCACCCAGAACTACTGGATATTTCTGCAAAATTCCATGAAGTCCAGCAATAATCGTGAATCCACAAAAAGGGGCTTTGTATACACAGCTCAGTGAAGCACAAGAAAACTGGACGAATATTCTTATTAGAAGGTTTGGATAACAGCAAATAGGCAAATGTGATAAAACATTGAGTGGTTTTTGTTGGGTGTTTTTTTTTCCTTCATGTTTTTTCTTTAAGACAGCAGTGGGCGATTCTTCCCTGAAACCTAGCTGCTATCTGGCCAGCAAGCAAATATGAAATCAAAAACCCAGCATGCTAGATATGCACAGCTGTATTTGTGCTTCTGCAGCTCCCAGAGGAAAGCACACCACATGTCGGTTACTTGACTTAGGGTGGGTTGGTGAGGTGTAAGTTAAAAGGGCAGCTGTACACGCTGGGAAATTTTCCAGATTCATTTTCTACCAATTGCTTTAACAATGCCACAAGCAGCGGTGGAGAGGTAGGGATGCTGGGTAACACAGGTAGAAAATAGGAAAACTTTTCCTACAGCTTATTTCTTATTTGGTCCCCAGGCTCTCTTGAAAAATCTGTAGACACTTTATAGAAGATTTATTTTTTTTTTTTTCCCTGCAAGAATAAAGAGGTTGGCTCTGAGTGCTGCTATTCTAAGAGGTTAAAGGAAGAAAATACATTATTATATATCCACATGGTAATCAACCAAGGTCTCATGTAACTATTTGCTGTTGATGTAGTTCTTCCTGGCTCTTCCAGAAAACAGTTTACTGGTGTACCTGGCCTAAAAGTTTGAGAGCCGAAGGAAGAAAATGATAACACAGTTTGACAGACCCTTTGTTTACGTAAACATCCATCCACAATCTGTGTCTGATGGGGTGAACATACGGCTTTAATTTTACCCTTGGCACATGGATCAAACAATGTTGCCAATATCTATTGTTCTCCTCATAACAATATGCCTGGTGGTTTCAACATATCCTCTCCATTAGCTGGCTTCAGATCAAGCATTACTGTGTATGTGCTTGTGTCTTCATAAAACTGGAATATGGATTTTTTTTTTTTTTTCCCCCCCCTCTTTGTACCAAATGTGTAAGAAGGAACACAGTTGAGAATGGTGGTCAACTGTCCCTGTGAGTCATGAGAACAGCTCGCTTCGGATCGGGTGGTGGTGCCGACACGCGGGTGGGAAGAAGGGGTTGGATTGGATTTGCAAAGCCTTGGCCATATAGCTTAGTTGTTTGGTTTTTTTAAAAAAAAATAAAAAATAAAAAATCAGAGGAAGTGGTGAGTCAGATCCTTATCCCATTTTATCTGGGTTTGAGCAAACCTTTCTGGATTTGGTCCATCTCTAATCTACACGAGCCCTGTTCTGGAGCATGGACACACTAGGTAGTTGTGAGAAGGTTGATTTTTCTTGGGGTTTCCCCCCCCCCCCCCCCCACTTCTATTTGCTGCAGAAGACCATGATAATGCTCTTTTCCTTATAAATATGCAGCTTCTGTAGAGGAAGCATGATGGAGGAGATTGGGGTCTGGGGAACGACACAAGGAGAAACCTCAGATGGGCTCCCCGAGCCAGAGGAGCTTGTCATCTCCATGCTAATCTTCTCAGCTCCTGTCTCAGCCTCTGGATCAGCAGCACTGCTTTCTTATGTTTCCAGCAGCGATCAAACTTGACATTTCGCCTCTACATCGTGCTGCATTTCAGCCTCTACTTCCAAATGTTTGATCCAAAATTCACTTAAGTCAATGGAAGGAATCTCACTGCCTTGAATGTACTTCAGATCTGGCACCTTTGTTCCACCTAATCACTAACGCCCGATTTATATTTGCTAAATTAGTGAGAAAATACAGCCTTCTGATTTCTCTGTGCCATTTTCACAGTAATGGAGAAACTTTCACTGAAAAAAAATATAACTAGCAAAGACAACAATTGTATTTGGGCCACTCAGGGAATGTTTGGCTTCTCTTACCCACGATATTTTGCTTTCAAAGGCTGAAAGTTGATGTTTAAGAGGAACTGGCTGGGAAGAGTTGATGGTACCCCACCCAGCCATTTGTCCTGCCTGGAGCAGAAAGCTGCTGCCATGAGATGCAGCAGTCCGACACCCCACGGCCCTCCATGTAGCATAAAAGCACGAGTGAAAGCTTGTGGGAGCGCTGAGGAAGGAGGCAGCTCTGGGAGATAACACATTGGTGATTAGCATCACCAAAAATAGGGATCTGCAGGCCTTTTTTTTCCCCATGTTCTCATGACACTCCTCCTCACTGGAAGTAGTAATCTCAAAAAGCTTCGCTTTTTATTCAGTATTTGTTTTCTTCCTACTGCACCGTTTGTCACTTCTCCATTTCTCTCCAACTCCGTTGTTTTTACCTTCTGAACGTGCTGAATCTAAGCCCAGTGCTTTGAATGATTTCCCTGACCCTGTAATGCTGCATACCAGCACAGATACATATCTTTTAGGTTTACTTTTATCTATGCTAATTTTGCTTCCCCCTCACATTTGCAAGTAGAGAGCAACTGCAAGGCTTCCTGTGCATTGCAGGCTACAATTTAAGGAGTTTAAGAAGAATTAGTCTAGATGCTGCTTGTGCACTCATATATATGCAGCACAGCTTTCGGTCTCATCGCTATACGTGTGCTTCAGCTTGTTCTCGACTGTCAGACCACTAACATTTCTATATAAACTGATTCATTAAGACTATCAGAATGTAATTATCTCTGCTGTACAGAACGAATGGAGGGTGTTTTTTTTTTTCCCCCAGCAATGGCATGGCAAGAGCAAGAGAAAGGTGGGTAGAAGAGCCCTTCTTTTATTTTTGGAATTATTGTTTTATTTAGAAAGATATGGCAGTTCTAGCGTTGCTCTAAACACACTGGAAGGCTTAACAGACAAGTCACAAGCCTGAACCCATCTAGAAGCAGAATCCTTCATTGAATGAATCAGGTAGTTTCTGTATTTTTTTCTAAATTTTTTTTTTTTGGGGGGGGGTCAAACTAAAGCTAGGGAACAGTCCCCACAAAAACACCTGGAGGAGGTGGGGAGACTGGGAGTCAACAGAATGTAAATGTGCGATTTAAGCCTCATGGGGGAAAAAAAAAGCCCATTGCATAAGCTCTGATAATGTCTAATACCATAGATATTAATTTATTATAGAATTAATTACCTTTCTTGAAGTGGCAACTTACTGAAAAGTGATATTTTCGTCTAATTTTCTATTTTGCATAAAAAAATGCAATATGTTGCAATATAAATTGCAGCTGTTATTACTTTAAGCATCAATTTAATCAAGGGGTTTTGAAAAATGTAACGGCAGACTGATTACTTTTTTACCAGTACTTTATGTCAGAAATTTGTAAATTTTACTATCGCTTTGGTTTCATATCGAAATAGCAATTTATCATCATAAAAATCCTTTTGTCCCAAATTCATTGGGTTAGTCGCAAAAATGCTTAATCCTTCCTGGTCATTGTCACATTAAGCACAGAACATAGTTTGAGTTTCAATGCAGTGAAAATCAAGAGCACAGCCGTCACCACAAACACATGGGTCAAGCAGCAGAGTTACTACAGGGTTGCATTTCACTTGCCTCTCCTATCTTGTGTCCGATTTACCCTCAGCAGTTGACGGAGTTCTGCTTGGGGTAATTTGAAAGTACCTGTGGAAAGAGGTTTCTAAATAAATATCCCTGGTGAACTCCAAAAAAGACCTGCTAGTGAGGGAATTAAAGCAGTATTAAGCCAAACTAGAAGCAAATGCTGGCATATAATTAACATAGCATTGTCAATGTTATCTCATAGTTTAATTTTAGTGAGGAAAATATGGTATCTCAGATACCATGATATGGGTGTTTGTTCACAGCCACTGTACCTGTCAACTATTATTATATTGATGCTGCCGTGTTCCCTGAACTGTTTTGATTTCTTAACAAGAAGAGAATTTTCTCTGATGTGCCATCTGTAAGGTACAGCTCACCAAAGGAAAACTTTATCTCAAATTTTTAATAATTTTCTGTCAATTCCAATAAAATCTGATATATTTTTATAATACTTACAAAATAATAGCAAATGTGACTCACCACATGTGCCACTATTTCATTTGATATTCCTCTTCTCCCACTGACTTTTCTTTCCAACACAAAATGCAATTTAAATGTCAACTTGAACTAAAAAAGTTACATTCCTGTGGAGATTGCTGGTATCTCACACCGTCTCAAATAATTCAACTGCTTTCCACTTCTTTACCTATTTTCTTCTATTTTAGTATCTCATTGTGCAGGTTCTAAAAATAACAAATGGTGGAAGGGAGAAGGTAACGCACAGTTTGTTTACATGCAAATGACAGAACAAAATGTCCTTTCCGTGCCTAAGAAGGGATGGTCCCAATTCATCACAGGACCCAAAGTTCGTATATTGAATACACCAGTGCACATGGAAGTATGACGATGGCTTTAGTAAGGCCACTGCTAGCTTCGTAAAATGAGGAATATAAACCAAGGGGAAAATGGTAGGAAGAGAAAAAATAGGAAGGATAGTTATATTTAGCATGTGTTTATCAATCCAGTGCACAGGCAGCACAGAGCATGTCTATGGCACAGGACGTGGAGGTCTCTTGTTCTGTCAGAAGACCTTATGCCTGGGCAATTCATTAAATATCATCAGGACATTTAGAGTCTTATATTTCGGATTTAGGCCTCACTGAAACTTTCAGGTTCCCTCAGGAAAGCCGTCATCCATATGCAGAGAAGTTTGCATTCTCCACCAGCTTCGTTTTTATTGGGGCAGAACCACAAGCGTTGGGCGTGGGCCCCACTAGCATCATGATGCTCAGCTCGGGCTCTCCCTTCTGGGACATGGCACGGGAGACATTTTCAGCTCAAGTTCACTATCATAGAGTCAGAAAACAGTGATGGCAACCAACCACCCTCCCTTAATGCCAGAGTTCATATCCCTTTTTTCATTGCTGAATTTGTACATGTGTTTTTCACCTGCATAAAAAAGCCTTATTCGTAAGGCCAGAGAGTTTTCATGATCTTTCTTGCCTAAAGATCCTTTTTTCTCTGTGCTTCCTAGGAAGATTGCTGAATGTCATTCTCCACCCCCTGCAACATTGCACAACAGGCATGGGAAACCTGGGGAAAACAGCTTTGTCTGCTGACATCAGTTAGACGTCAAAAAATTTAGTATTGTGAAAACTAAGCCCTGAGATTTAGCCCTAATCTCTGCGTCTTAGTTCCCTAAATACAACACTACTAGCGCTCACCAGTTTGTGAGGATCTACAATAAAGACTGAGACAACTAGTTCCTCTGTTATTGGCGTCAGGGAAATAACTTGGACTGTTCCACTTAAGGGGAAATAAGGCAAAAAGGACTATGGTATTTTACTGAGGATCCACTCCTGCCTGACTTCGAAAGGATGGAGTTGTCTTAGACTAAATGCAGATTAGAGGTGCAATATGTCAAGGACACCAAAAGCCCCACAAAATATAGGGAGCAGCCTGGGGTTCAAAAGGAACTCAAAAATCACCTGCAATTGCCACGGGAAGCAGCTGCTGGAAAAGCCATCTGGAAAAATGCCTTCAGCAGAAGAGATTTCAGCCAACCTAGCTGAGCCCTTCATCCCTTCCGCATCGAGAACTTTATTATGGAGACAAATATCCAACCATACCATCGAAGATTTCCAGGGCCTTGATGGTATCTGCAAGGATGGAGAAGACATGCCATCAAGAGATGTGCCACGGGACACTTTTAGATTTATTTTCTAGTCAAGCTATTGAAAATTTGGACTGCGTTCCAGTTCTGTATACACAGCTGACTCCAAGTGCCACTCGCACAACCGACAACTCACCCTTTCTTTCTCTGGAACTCTCTTCATCGTCCACCACTGTCACATAACTTCTGAAGCAAACAGGTGAGGACCTTGTTCGCTCCCCAGCTTTGATTCAGTCCTGCAGCCAGAGAAATCCTTCGCAGTGAATGGGGGATGATCCTGCAGGAAAACAGGTTTTTGGCCAGATTTTATTACTCGGGATCTACCTCTGGATTTGACAAAGATAGATGCGTTTAAGGTGTCTTGGTTCTGCTTAGATCAAGACCCCTGAGATACGCTCCGTCACTGTGTTAAGCCTCTGGATCCCGATCAGACTTGCACAAGCATTTCAGCTAGTGCAGTTTGTTGAAGCTTCAGGAAAAAGCGCTTCCACAAAGTGAGCAACACGCATGCTGATGAAGCTCTTCTTTCCTTTTTCAACACAGCCACGAAGCTTTATGTTCTGCCTTACCACGCTTTTGTTCCAAGTCACTGCTACTGGAAAGGATTCAAAGAGAGATGGGGTTACTGCGGTTTTGCTTCAAGGAACAAGGGTTTAAAACGCAAAAGAAGAGATAATTAGCACAACTCCAGCTCCAGTAACTGGATTTCATTCACCTGTTTAAAAATAAAAATTGAAAAAGACAGACGAAACGCCGCCATCAGCTGCACGGCATGCTGATGGGGTAGAGTAGGTCCAACTCACTAATGCTCTGCTCTCAGGTTAGCATCTCTGCTGCTCTAATGATCACATAAACAGCAAAATCAGATAACTAGCAATAAATCAAACCCAACTTGTAACTGTTAGTCACAGATCCAATGTACCATCACTAACAGTGGAAGAGGGAAGCTCTCCTGCAGCCCCACCCTGTATCTTCCAGGGGTTCATAGGGTTGCTCTGCTCCACGGATGGATGAAGAGCACCCTCATACTGCCTGTACTTACCTCGCAGAGGTGTTGGAGGCCATAATTAATTACCGTTGGTAGAACTCACTGACAGTGTTAAAGAAAAGCTCTAGAGAGAGACTGGTGTTATAAATTATTACACTTGAAAACATTCAAACTCTTCAGCCTTCCACCGCCCACCTTCTTGCAAACTTGAAGCATTTCCTTTTCTCCTCCTGAAATAAAATTTGCCCTCTTGACATGCACAAGCCATTAGAGAGGCTGTATTTACAAGCACCTAAAAGTATTTTCTCAAGTTTATTTTGACATTGACTTTTAATCAACACGATGATGATTGAAAAAGCTAGTCCAACGTTTCACTAAAAAGGAATATTAAAAGTACATTGATTGTGTCTACAAAGATATGTAATTAAAAACTATGAGTCAAGTGCTGTTATTTAACACTTGACTTTACTTATTTTGAACTCTTGTGGCCCTGTTGTGTACATGGTTAAATGTGCAATGCTGTGTGTTTCAAGTAAATCGGCTGTAAGCAATTTTATATTTTAATGAAAATAATTACAGTTTGAGTAATATGAAGTGTATCTGAAGTATAACCCCTGATGCTACTTCCCCAGAATTAGCTGTGATATAAATTATCATGATTTATTATGGTTACTCTGTGCTTTATGTGTTTATAGGGGATCCTGGCTAGCAATGATGATTCTTAACTAACAAAGAATTGCATTTCAAAAGCAATTTTTTCTTGGATCTCATCTGTAATTCTTCCACAAAAGTGATATGATTTAACTATGCTGCAGTATGTGATATTGCAAAGATGGCATTATTGTGCTGTCATTTTGACAGCTTACTTTAATTTACACCATTTAATGGATGAATATTTTTTTTTTTTTTTTTTTTTTTTTAAATCTGGTGTTATTCTTTCTTAATATACCATATGCCATCGATCCCACACGCACTTCTTTGCATAAGCACACCAAATTATGTAGTGGTATAAAGCAACCTATGTGTCATATACAACCTATCTTTTGAGTGACACATCAAAAGGTGAGGTCCTGTCTGTTCTTCAAGGGTACTGTGGATCCTATGACATTTCTGAGCCCCGAGTTGAAATACGTTACACAATACATTATGTACCGATTGGCTTCTGTCCACCTCAGAGATGGGCACTTTTCAGACACACTGTACAAAAATAAATTTATGAAAGTCATTTGCCTTGCTAGAAGCAGCACTACAGAAAGTGTAGATTATTATAATTACATTACGGCAAAGACTAATATCTGCAGCAGCTGGTTTCAATTGCAACCACTATTTTAAACTATTTTGTGAAACAAAATCTCTTCCAGTTCCTAACATGTTTTGCCAGCTAACGGTAACTACTCATGTGTACGTGGCAAAGGTTGGACAATCATTCCCTTTGTCTTCTTTTGGGGAGGGCAGCCTGATCACTCCTCTATCGGGGGAATTATGGGGTCACCTCTAAAGGAAGAAGAGAATAGACTAGTCTGATCCAGGTCTGTCCCCACCCCTCTCATAAATGTACACCCCAGCTCAACAGATCTTCCACATCCAAACTCCTTTATTTCAGCAACCTTCCCAAGGGAGGTAGATGCTCAGGCTACCCCTATTACAAACTGCTCAGGAGTGGGATACCACTAAGCTCAAGACAGCAAGCCCTCCTTCTCAGGAGGACCAATTATCCCGGGTTCACGTACCATGAGAAAACATCTACACAGCTTCCACGTCACACCTGGATTTTATCTGCCTTGCTTGGGCCTGTCCACAAAAACCTCTGCCAACACGCTCAGCGGAGCCTGCAATCCTGGCACAGGAGTAATCTCTGAAGACCTCAGCAAATCTGCTGTGGGACATTGTCTCAGTAGGGGAAAATTTCATGGTGTATTTGGGAAGCAGTCCAATTTGAGAAAACAATTTCATGACAGGGTAGAAAACAAGCTGATGATACCCCAAGAACTTAGCTTTATTTGGCAGACTTTTGTCCACTTTCCAAGGACACCTAAGAGTTAAATAATTTGAAACTATAACAAAAACAGAAAAGATAGCCTAGTCATTTTATTTTCCTGTTACAAATATTATTTTTGGACAGAAATGCTACAAACAAAAATGCAATAAGAGCTAAAGATTTTAAGCAGGAGGTATCCAAGGTTGAAAAGGATTTTGTGGATGGGAACTGAAGAAATACAGCATACCTTTATACTTAGCTCTTTGATGTTATACATGATACCCAGTATGGCATTACAACCAACTGTACATGTCATAAAAATACAGAGGTTCCATGTGGATTAAACCTGCAGTAAATTAATACCTCTGTCAAGGTGTATCCTGCAATGTATTAAGACATCCTTGCTTCAAATTCCAGTTCACACATTCTCTACAACTCGCAAGACCAGGAACGTGCAAACATTCCAGCAAAACCAGGAAAGAGTTTATTTTAAATTCCAACACACCGACTACCAGTACAGTTGGAATAAGAAAATACATGAGATACTTAGAAAATTATGTGCTTATTCATAAATGTTAATTATTGCAGAAAAATAAATAAATCAACTTTTCTTTCTTCATGTTAATTTAAGGCAGTAGCTAGCATTTCATCTGTGACTCACCTAAAAAAAACTGTTAGGGCATTTGTATGACCAGAACTGAGATATTTGCACATAACCAAGAAACAGATATCAACAGCTGACACATACTTCCAGCACCTACTGAAAATTATCAAGATTTTAAATTATCTTCAGATGCCTATTAAGAAAGGTGCAGACCACTGATCAAAAAGCTGACACAAAAATGGGTTTTGTTGCGGTTTGATTTGGGTTTGGGGTTGTTTGTTTTTTGTGGTTTTTTTTTTGTTTTTTTGGTTTTGGGTTTGGTTGTTTGGTTTTGTTTTTTTTTTTTTACACATTAGTTTGAGTGGCCACTTCAGGTAAAACAGCATCAGAGCTAAATAACAGTCAAGAAAATGCAGCAAATGCTTATGTGTTAGGAAAAGACTTCTATTTATAATAGTTTGGGTTGTTTTGGTGTTGGGTTTTTTTTGGTTGGTTGGTTGGTTTTTTTACAAAAGACATCTCTGAGATAGGACTGCATTGGGCTTTGCTGCAAAGGTAGAGAAGTTGCATCTTTTAAATCTCTGGTGGAAATCCAACAGCGTAGAAGGGACAATGAATGTCAGGTCCCTCCCCATCCGCCATGAAAAAACAGATGAGAAACTCTGCAAGTTGGACACACAGACCCTTGACCCACATGAAAAATCCTCAACAATGCCAAGCAATGGATCATCTTACCTGCTGCCTGCAAAATGGACCTTCCTTATGTGTGTGGAAAGGATGCTTGCCCACATCTGAGACAGACCTCCTCCCATCTTACTTAACCTATGGGAGAAAAACAAAAACACTCTCCCCAAAACACAACAGAAAAAAAAAAATACAGAAAACTGAAGGCAAATCCCAAAATATTTCCCAAACCAGCCTTCACAAGGTAAATTTCTAGGCATTTCCACCCCTCTTTCAGGGTGGGAACGGATCTCTGGAAAAAATGCAACAGGCTTAGAGGCCCTGATGGAAAGGAGAGTGTTTGTGGACACCAAGAAAAGCATTGAAGCAGACCGGTATTGTATCATATTTGTTTCTAATGGATTTAGTTGGTCAGCCCTCTTCCTCCTTCCATACAGTATGCACACACTGATCTATAACACACACATATGGACACCAGCATATAGGCAGCAAATGCCAGATCAGATACAGTAAGAGAAAATTTAAGAGGTTATAAATGTTTTTCCATAATAGTATGTATTCAATATTGTCGCTAATGTGAGAGTCCGCAGACATAATTTGAAAGCTTTTCTCCTACGTGATCACAACATAATGAAGGAAAATAATTTTAATTCAACTTAGTTATGGCCTTGCTGTATTGTCATTATTGAAAAAGCAAAACAACTTTCACTTGGAATCTCTAAGGAGATCCATCGCCATAGTGAAAATTAGTCTAAAAGGTTCATTACTGCCATTAGGTCATAAAAAGGTGAAACATTTTTGGTGGGAAGGAGGACCTGGAGGGGGGACCAGGAGGGCTGGGGTGTTGTCAGTACAGCACATACTGTCTCACATCGAGGGGTGACTGAGGTCTTGTGAAATCAATACAGCAGCTGTGTCCATCCCCCTTTTCATGGTTTTAAACACAAATCTAGCATTATATATTTGCAAGGAACCTGCCACAGAAGCATATTGTTCAAAGAGATGATGAGATTTCCTTTATCAGATAACGCTACAGTCCTGCCTAATGTGGCACATGAGGAAAGAGATACTTCCTTAAAAAACATTCGAAACATCTTTTTTATACCACCCACATGCACAGTCATTACTTAGCCATCCTGAAAGTCAAATCTGTGCGCTGCTTTCACGTACCGGAGACCATCGCTACCTCTCGCACGGCTGGTGGAAGTCTGCAGAGGAACAACACCGTCGGCCGGTTGTTCATCAGCCGCTGTGAGGCTGCCAAAAGGCACAGAGCCGGATTTCCCCAAGGCCTCTCTTCCCTTCTCGGTGCAAAGCAGAGCGCGCTGAGTGCCTTTTGGGTATTCATCTCAGTAAAAAGAAAAAAAAACCTGGCCACAAGATTTAGAATCAAAGGCACCGAGTTTCAAACCCCGCTGAAAATCTGGCACTTGCTGAGATGTCGGAGTACTTATGGTCAAAATATGGCCATAATCATTAAAATATACTATTGCCATTCATAATCAGCAGTACTGGCTCACGCAAATAGTTTCATTGACTTCAGTCACAGGAAATACTAATTTTGTCTGGCACTGGAAAGGACTTCTAAGACCTAGAAGACAAAAATAGTATAAATATTAAGACAGCTATCTTTGTCCAGTCATTAAGATTGTATCACTACTTCAGTGTTAATTCTATGAATATTTCTCCATCACCTCACCGGTATGTGGGAGGAAGAGGTGGGCTTCTTTTATTCCTTGGAAAACATAAAGAAGCAAAGACATGGTAGAGGGAAAGATGAAGATCTCAGAGTATAGTAACATATTTTCAAAGCATAAAACAGTGAGATGGCACCCAAGGAGTGGTAAAAAAAATAATTGCTTTATGAGTTTTGGTTTTATTCAACCTCAAAAAACAGTCACACCACTGAGATACTCAACATTGGAGTTTTAAAACGACTGGTCTGAGGTGGTCCCTCATTTAGGGATCGGCTCTATAATGCATCAGCTAACAGACCAGTGTGCATCATCAGCAGGGTGATAGATATACTTCAAGTCGAGCATATTCTCCAGCATTTGCTTATAAAGCTCTTTTAAATCTAGGCTCAGGGTCCTGGGTTAGACCAGACATCGCAGTCTTACAATATTTTCTTAAAGTATTGCCCAGCCTTGGAAATACAGCTTAGCGTCTTGGATTCTTCTCATAAAGTGAAAAGGGCCATGTGTCTTGTAAAGACAAGCCCCAAGGGAACTGAGGTAAAGTATTTTTGTAGCCTTAACACAAGTTTTCCTTGTGTTTATGGCTTCATTATTTTAGTGGGTGTGTTATTTCAATGTGTTTTTCTGCTACTTATTTTCTATCTTTTTTTACTGTTCTTTTTTTTTTTCTGTGTTTTTTAAATAAGGAAAATGGACTTCACAGATGATGCAGAAGTCTTTATAGCAGAGCTACTGGTTTTCATTTCTGTTTCCTGAACTTCGAATAGTCAAACGCTTGATATGCTCAAAGAATATTTCTGTAATATTATATTATTAAAGTTACTGTTCATGTCTGGTCAGTGGAAAATTTCTCCCCCAGGTGAACAGAGGTGAAAATTTCCAGGCATCTATCTCCTGTTAGTTAAAGAGTTAAGACAAAACGAATTAAAGTAACACAACCGACAACTGAAAAATTGTTTCTGATTAGCAGGAAAACCCGGGATTAGGATGCGGTTACTCTGTAATTGCAAAATCTGATCTTCAGTAATATCTGCCAGGGTATAAGGGGAAAAAAAAAAAAAAAAAAAAAAAAAAAAAGAGACAGTGAAAGTAGTGAAAACTAATGCTTTGCTCTTTTAAGGTAAATTCATCAGAAGTAGTGCTCTCCGTGCCTATGGAGTTGGTCCCTACACTGAGACCCACCTCTGTAGCAGCCTGTTGAAACTGGTAGGACAGATACTGACTGGCATGTCTGTCTAGCCTGGGCAGCGTGTTTTTTTATAAAAAAAGCCATTCTTGCTTGGTGCCAGAGGTCAGAGAATTGGTACAGCTTCAACCAAAACGCACACAGACAGCAGCTATTGATCAAGCATCGCTAAACCAATGTAGTTTCTATTCTGATGACCCTCCCAAATTTCCAATTTATTAATCATCACATTTACTTTACCTAATGTCAACTCACTTGCCAGATCCGTTTTACTGGTAGCTTGTTTGCCTAATTAGCAGTAATCTGCATATTAACTGAGCCTGTAAGTTCCCTGTACAGTCTGTGCTTAGGGACTCCAGTGATCATCAAGTTGTTGGTCAAAGTTTTGATAAGAAGTAATGCTTAAGTAAATTCTACAAGCCGTCACCCTAAGGCAAAATAAGTTCATGGTAGGGATGACTGGGTAAAATAATAGAAAGCCTGAAGCTTTTCTCAAACCTCAAGCAAAACCTCAAGCCAAATCTTTTACAAGACATGAAGTTAAATTCTTTTTCTTTTTCTTTTTTTTAAAAAAAAATTTGTCATAGCCTTTTGTTCTGTGCCAGAAAAAAAAAAAAAAAAAAAAAAAAAACAAAATACAGGAAGGAAAGGAGACCTCATGAGAAAGCCTGTTTTCACAACATTTTTACATAGCTTTCAGAGTGTGTGTGTGTGTATGCAGGGGCAGAAAATGGTACATCGAGCTAACAAAACAAAATGTACCATGACATGATGAGTTACTTTGCTTACCAAGTCAAAATAGCCGGTACGATGCATTAAAACCTGGCAGAGTCCCTACGTTCCTGTCCCATGATGTGCAGACTACATCTCCAGTGAGAGCCTGTTAACATCGAGTCGTCCAGGGCTCAGCAAAGCCACAGCTTGGCACAGAGCAAAGCACCAGAGCTCTCCTCTTTCAGTTGGATGTATCTCAAAAGCTCTCCTGATTTCGTGCAAATATTTTAAAAATACAGTGAAGGGGTATATTTAACCTGGTATAGGCACAGGAGAAATTCAAGGCAACAGGCAGAAGTAGGCTCAAAGGAGAGCAAATTAACAAGTCACGGTAGTCAACATTTTACCGTTTCAAACAAAGCAGGAGGTACAACAAAAAGACAAATGCAACAGATTTAACACAGAGAATAGTTTAGTAAGAAACACAACACATGAATAAGTCAACTGGAAGGAAACTAGCATCGAGGAACACTACTTTACTGGACTATTATCAGGAGCAACTGATGCCCCTTCTTCCCCTGCTCACAACTACTGCAGTGTGATCGAACTTTCCATGGACGTGATTGACTCAACACGGACCAAAAAAAAGTTGCCCAAAGCACATCATAGAAATTAATTAAGTTTATCACTCATCATTCCTTTATAGTTAATTTATCCTATGTTTCCTTCTGGTTTTGGACTTTCAGAGAAGGCCTGAGTTTAAAATTCTCTTACACACAAGACTATACATTGCATTAGACCTATGTCACATTGTTTCTACAGAAATACCTTCATGAAATAACGTAATTCTGCTTCCAGGCCCTTTTGATTAGACAGCCCTTGTTGAGTGAGATCCAATTAGTGGAAAACTAGGGAGGATGTATAAAAAGACTTTTGTCACTGATAAAATTGAAATGGAAATGGCAAATACCTCCCTGCAAATACTTGGTACTAGTTATAAAACTTTCAGCCCTGTGAGTCTGCTCAAAGTTTGAGCAGGAGAGCCCAGCACTGTCTATAAATGAGTTTGTAGTGATGATCAGGATCTGGTCACTGAGCTGGACAGATTTGATCATCCCTTCCCTTACCAACAGACCTTCTGAGCCTATTTTTCATACCTGGCGCAGGGCTCAAGCAGCTGTTGCAATTTGGCCATGTGGGACAGCAGCCTCATAAAAGGGGATATTGGTGTCCTTTTCACACACTCATCTAATAATTTTCCTAGAAAAGCACCCATGTGGGAAGCTGCCACTTATTGTGGTCTAACAATCTAACCAAAGGTTAAAATATTGATCCTTACCTAGGATATAACACAGCTTGACATGTTCCATCAAGCATGTGGTTCTCACTTCAGTTCCAAAGCACTTCTCTGAAAAGTAAAAACAGAACAAAAAAAAAAACCCCACAACCCTAAGATAGTTACAAACACATAAATTATATTTAAGTAAAGGAAAACAGCAAAGAATTATTTTTTTTTTTAATTTTTAGCACAACAGAAAATTAAACACTAAACTTAAAACAAATTGCGCCATTCACTTTTGCGGCAGAAAAAGAGTTTATTATTTCACTATTTCATCTCACCTTGTGTCATTAAAATATAGGACACAAGTAGTAAAACACAAAGTAAATATGCACATATCTTTACACCATGTAGTGTAGCTATAAATCTTTCTCTTTGATAACAGCTGTACTATAGCAATCATTTGAGTAGTGCAGCTGCCACAACAATATCAAATTTTATAGTTAAAAAGCAGTCAAAACTTTAATGGTACAGTGGAGGTAGATATATATTGCGCTATAAATAAACATTATCTAATGAAGAAATGAAACATGTTTATTTTTCCTTGACATATCGTTCAATATCATATATCTTTGCTCCCGCAAGCTGCTATAATAGCAGCCATTATACTTCAGCGTGTATAACAACAAAGTCTGTAGTTGTACTAATTATGTTGGATTTAAATAAAGGATGGGAGAACTTCAGACAACATGGCCTTGCCAGCAAGGCCTTCACTTCGTTAAAGCGGTATCTTAAAACGTTATCGGATTTATCATGCGCTGGCAGAGGTTCTGAAGGGATTGGGAACGCAGTGAGAAATGAGTGGGTTTTCCCCTTAGATGATGACTTTTGCTGCATTCATCTGACATGGTGTCATCGATCTGGTGAGCAGGAGACCATGAGAACTGATGTACTAGTTTCAGGCAAGTAGTCACTGCCACGCTATTCAATATACCTCTGAAAGGATACAAGAACACACAGGTCTAGGAGAGGCAGGTTCACAACCCTCCCAAGGCAATGGTTGTCTCAAACATGGTCCCTGTGAACTGACCCTGGTTTCTGGGAGCACTGGTGTGCTCTAAAGTTTAGGGATGCAGTAGCAGAACACTGGTGGCGCATATGGAGATGTTCACCTGCCTACTGCATGAAGAGTGAATGAGGGCGTGCAAGTGTGGAAGAGATAATTCGTCGAGCACGTTAGAAAGATCTAATTTTGGAGACCACTGAACATGACTCACCACGCTCCGTAAGGAAGGGCCACAAAATATTGTCTAACATGCAGGTATGTGTTTCGGCAAGCATTTTCACAGGAGCCCAGAGAGAATTTCTGAAAGATATCTCCCATTCCCTTCTACCCACCACATCAGGAGCCACTGCAAAGAGCTCTCTGGAAACCACGCTCTGGGTGCCCTTTGAACGGCACTAAAATGCAGGGCAGACCCAATGCAGTCCTGTCATTAACAGGGGGTCAAGTCCATGGGAACAGACTAGTCTCAGTCCAAGGCTAGCCCTAAAACATAAGCCTGGTAGATGTGAGGTCTTCAGCACCAGCTACTCTCCTCTTCTGATCCACCCCTACCGCTCCACTGCTCACTAGCATAGATGTAGCCTCGGACCAGTGAATAAACAACCAAAGCCCACAACTACCATATGTCACGAGATAAGAAAGAGAGGTGGGAGAGAGAGACCAAATATCCTGTGCTCCTGCAACACCAGCGAATTTGGCAAGTAAATTCATGAACCCCATTCTCTTAAAAATCCTCCTCAGAAAGCTGTGCTTCCCCGATTTGCGTCAGGAAAATGATGCTAGAAGTGTCCTGGCCCGAAGGGAGACCCCGCTGTCTTGCCTGGAGTTTGTCTCCTGCTCAGTGTGGGTTTCTCTGAAGGTGACACACAGACACCCCGGTGGGAACTGCAGCGACCCGGGGGAGCTGATCCATTGGAGATCAAATCCCCGACAAACAGCTTACTGCAGTTAAACTTTGTACGTGCCCACCATCAGAGATCCTCAGGGTGCTTTTGTTTGCCATCAACAGTGCATTTATCTGAAAAACCCCATGAGATGCTATAAAATAAACCCAACAGCTGTTAGCAGAAGATGACAAATCCGAGATACCTTTTTGTCACAATGCAACCTATACAATTTACTCCATGTTTACAAACAAATTGCTACAGGAAAATATTAAGTCCTGGCATTTAGAGAAGCTCTAGAAATTACTCACTCCCCTGGAATTCTGCATGACAAATTAAGACTATGCTTCGACTCCTAATAAATGTAGCTAGAGCAGAGTTTCATAAACATTCTTGAGATTTCTTCTGTAACAGCTTTATTTTGGCTCCCCACTTTTCTTACTTAAACAAATGGAAAGGTTGGCTGATATTGTCAAAATACAGCACTTCTCATGAACCAGGAGTCATTTATTAATGTAATTTATTGAGCCTGCATTGTAAAACATAAAATCATATTTCTATAGGGGGGGAAAAAAGAAAAAAAAAACTCATTACCCTAAGCTAAGATTATTTTCTTTTAAAAGACAAATTATTGCAATTGTGGATTCTGTAAGTAAGATTATGTGCTTCCAGAACTGACCTTTCAGAGGCCAACAGGGTAAGTTTTAATGAACCATGCAATGTTGGGTAAGAACCGAACAGATGTTTGCACAACCATCAGGTAGACCTTTGTTTATATAAATACGCCACAGTAGATAATATCTAATACCTTTCTCATGGTTTAAAATAACCTTCCAGTTAAAAACACAAACAGGCTTTTTCCCAATTGTGAACATGCTTAAAATCTAATTAATACACAGCCAACTGCAAACCCACCAAACTGCTCACGCAGGGTTGGACCTGTCATCCAGCGTCACCTCTTTCATGACACGGTCTTAATCTCCTCCTTTGTCGTTATATTGCAGTTTTTGCTCTAAAGGTTTCTGCACTAAAAAAGTGGGAAGGTGAAGCCATAGTTCAATTCAATTTATTTTTATATTGCCTCTCATACAAAGTCTTTCAAAACGCTTTATAGTGAGAGATAAAATAATCATATAACACTTGCCAGAATTCAGCACGGTGACTTTCACACGCTCAGGGTAAAAGCTACATACCAGAACAGTAAAATTCAGAAAATTTAGAAACAGGGAGTATTAATGTATATGCGTTTGTTCCGTGCTGCACAGTAATAAGAAGAGGGAAGCAGATCCCTGTTACGGTGTGCTCATAGCCCTTACCTGAGGTAGGGGGGTCCCTCCCAGCTCTGCAGATGCACACAGAGGTGTGGAGGAGGGTGAGAACAGTGAGGGCAGCATCACCCAAAGGAGCCCTCTACAGCTGTTGTGGACACAGAAACATGAGTCTTGTTTTCCCCCCAATATGTAAAGCACAATTTCCATTCAGAAAATGAGAAAACTTCAGCCTGTTTTGAGAAAGTAATGGGAAAAGTGCACCGAGTCGCTGATGTTCATCACCTGACAAACACAACTCGGGAATAGCACCGCAACCAGGGAGGGAAGCGTTTCTGCAAAAGAAGGGTCTGTAATGGGCAGCAAAGCAAAAAATGTTTATGGCAACACCGTTATTGTATTTAATTTAAATTATTTATAAGCGCTCAAGTATCCAAAACACGACCCCATATTAAGTAATGCAATTATTTTGAAGGATAAACGTGGAACCAGGTGCATGCCAGCAGCCTTCATGCAGGGACAGACAGAGGAGTCAGTGGGTAGGCTTCATCTACCCTGCTAAACACCCCTTCTCCGCAAGTCTAGAAAACAGGCCCAGGAAAACTGTCACTTGGGCTCCTAAAGTAACTACCCCTACACAAACAAAAACTGAATATCAGAACACTCGCCCAGTTTATTCCACTATCACCTCAAGCAGCACGGGAGAAAGATTCTCCCCCAAATCACCCCAATTGTTAAACAAAGGATGTTATAAATTCTGTTGGTATAGTACTAAATCGTCATTCTAAAAGTTTACTATATCTCTGAGGCCCATCGTTTCAGAAGCCTAGTTAAAAAGCATTTAAGAAAATATTTAGGCAACAGCTAATATTTCTTCCCACCTATCTTCCTGCCCGTGCAGCTCAACCCAAGTCACATCTTTATAATGCACAGTAAGAAAACACAATATATAGTAACTCATTTTCTGACCTTTTAATATTTCTGTCATTGATTGTCAGAAGTGAGGACTGCTCTCTATCCTAAGGTGATGGATTATTTAATTAACTATTGACCTTTTCAGGATCAGATGTTGACAATGAATGCACTCCTATGTAAGCTGCCTCCTCTGGATGCTGTTCAATTCTCCTCCACTGCATGTTGATTTGTCTCACATTTTGGTTTTAGGCCTAACATTTCTATTCTGTTCATTTAAAAATAAGTCAAAGTCTTGTATTTAGTGAGGATTACTTCTAAGATCTGCTGCTTTAAGTTTTCTTTTGAACACCAACCGTATATATAAGAGAATTTATATGAATGTTAACAGAATTAAGTCTTCCATAGATAAAGTAATTTCTGCTGCTTACCTGTTACTTAGGGTTTTTTTTACATGCTTTCAGGACAACTTCTGCACCAGGAAGCAAAGTAACCGACACAGAAAGGAAAATTGCTCATCAGCTGAGCACGTAGGTCAAGAGACATCCCAGACTAAAAACTGTAAGAATCATTTGATATTATGCTTTGCCTTTGGGCCCAGCGAAGACTCCAGCCAGGAACATGACATTTATACCAAGCACCTTTCAAAAGCAAGTATTTCACTACTTTTGCACATGACAGGCAATATGAAGCCTTGTTTACCCATAAGCAAACTGACTTCAGACTTTTTCCCCCCCAAACATAAAGAGAAAGGATCCAGATCTTCATCCTGGAGTCCCGGGATCCCAGTGCTCCATTTTCAGCAATTACATGTTCAGCTACAATCTTTTTATAAGCAAACAAGGTATTTTCCTCCATGAGCGTGTTGTTGGAACCAAACACTGAACAAATGATCCGTGCCTTCAGGTCGGAGAGATTTACATGTGACTACACAGCAGTTTGGGTATTCCACTGTGATTTCTCGCCAGGGCCGAGCAAGCTGATTAATCTAACATATTCCTGGTAGAAACTGTCCAGCATTTGTCCAGGAAAAAAAAGTTTGTAACCTGGCACACCTTCACAATAAATATTCCCTGCTAATTTCATCTGTTCACTTAGAAAACACCTTTTTTTTTTTTGCCAAACCCAGTACCAGACAGGAGTTTTGAGGGGGTTGGTGTGTAATTTCTTAATTATTTTGGTAACTACATACGATCACTTCGTAGGAATAAAGTCCATAAAGTATACCTTCAGCAGCAGTGAAAAACAATTAACAGATTTCTAGAAGGACTATTTACAACAAATCATCGTATTCTCCTCTTTTTTTTTTTTCTTTTTTTTTTTTTTTTTTTTTTTTTTTTTGTGATGTTAATGCAATATTATGATAGATATCTATTAACGGGGAGAGTGGAGTAGCAGACAGACTCCAGCGCCTTTGACAGCGGCTGCTCTTTCTTTGTCAGTGTCAATCCGCGCCGGAATCGTGGGGAATGAGCGAATGTGACAGGAGAGGACCGCACCAATTATGGATGAAGGGATACTATCTACTCCCACTGGTTGATGTGATTTATTCGATGGTCCTTCTGCATTTATAGAAGAGCAGATTGTAGCTGCTTATGAAGTGACAAATAGTGCTCAATGACATTGACTGACTTGTCTGATCAATTTAGCTTGTCTGAAAAGTAGCCGTGAATTGCTGTCCTTGTTGAATGACGGTAGGAACAGCCCTGCTTCAACTTTACTGATGTGAAATCTCAAATGCCATTAGGAAACTGATAAAGATTACTTCCTTTAAACAAATAACACTACAGTCCTTTACAAGGAATGAAAAATAGCAACCTTTTCTATAGCTTTGCTTTGAAACGCATCTCACTTAAAGAATGTTTTGTCTTTGAGACTGTGTCAGTGAAACATTTTTATTCTTTTATAAGTTCTTGAATATTTGATAGATTTTGGTGGAGAAGCAATGCATCTGGCGAAAGGGGAAACAAGTGGTGTTTTCTTGCAAGAACCAACAAAGCAACTTTTCATGTTTTCTAATAAAGTTGCCAACTGTCCTGATTTTATTGAGCTTTGAGTCATTAGATTCATTTTTAAATTCAGAGCTCTTGGAATCTGGTGATGACGTAATTCAGCTTTCATATTAAAGTCAAAAAGCAAAAAAAGAAATTCCTGGCCTTGTGGTCAAAAGACCAGCTTGAAAATGTGATTTCAGTGAACCCGCAGTACAATCAAAACCCAAAATAATTTGAAAGCCAACTTACAAGCATTGAGGGGTTTTGTTTTTTGGGGGATTCCGAGAAGTAATCTTCGGACTGTAGGAGCCTGACTGGACTTTTACACACTTGGGGTTAACAGCACAGGAACTTCTAAGAAGTCTGTCGTTTTGATAGAGCTGTTGTGTTAATAACCTAATATTGAAAACCGTCAAGCTTTCAGTGAGTAGTAGCCCTTCTGGCAAGTGTTATTAAACGTGAAGAGGTGGCAGAGCCAGGCTATTGGGTGCTATATAATTCTCGCTGCTTTCAGTGAGCCTCGGCATAGCCCTTCTAATAACGCTGGAATTACACGATAAGGTGTCACTTAGGCCGAGTAAAGCCTGCACAATGCAGCCTTTAAACAAGCCCTGAATTAAAAAACATTGAGAAACTGTTAACAAATTGTGTTTTATCTAGCATTAGATTAGTATTTTTATAAAGTCATAACGTCACGCATCACCTTATAAATAATACTTATAATATTTCTTATATGAAGCAGGCACAGGAGTTGCCTGCAAATGGTAATTCCACGTATAAATATATACAAACTTGTGAGTGGGCCTACATACATATATCAATATATATATATATATATATGGTCGTACATATGTATAAATCTACGTCTGCATGTGGGGGGTGCATGTGCGCCACTCATTATATATTACAATATTAAACTGTTATCCATGCACAAGTATATTTATGTATATATTTCAATTTATTAGGGCTAGGCAGTCCTTTACAGACTTAATAAAGAGCACCAGCATTATAAGCCAAGAACCATTTTTCCCTTTCCCTGTATTATTCAAATTTATTAAACAATATTTCACATTTGTTTGACACAATGTCAAACTCGGGACTCCTAAAGAACTGCTGCAGCTTTGGAACTGTTATGCTTTCTTGGACTTTAATCATTTTTGGCAAGGCTCCATTTCCTGTCAGAAAGTGAAACAGCTTAGGAATGTCATTTTCACGAAAGAAAACAGAGAGAATCCGAGAGGAAGTTCTCCTCCACTCCAGAGCCCCTAAGATACTCAAATACACTCGCAGGAGGGCTGGAATACATCAAACATTAGCAGAGGGAAAAGGACACACTTTTCCCACATTAAAATACATGGATAAAGTTGAACTTTTGCTAAAAATAGTTCCCATGACTAATCCTATTAAGTTTTTAAAAAATTGGGCCGTATCTCCCTTGAAGTCAAATTGTTTTTTAACTTCAGAGTGACATTAGAAAAAGACTCTAAAGTGCCTTTGCTTAAGTCGAAGTCCCTGGAAGATTAGTTTTGCCTTTTTTTTTTTTTTTTAAGATATGAAAAATGAGGACAAGAGCATGGATCACCCTACTAAAAGGGCAATTTACCTATTGAAGAGGTGGGGAGTATCAGTCTCTCCCAGATCATCATTTGTGATTTACTTTTTAAAAGAGAGGCTTCCTAAGGAGGGAGGAGGTTAAAGGGAGCAGATTAAAACTAACCCTTAGCTCTGCCAGCTCAGTGCCTACAGAAGCTGAGCACAGTCACAGGGGGAGAGGTGCCTAAAGCCCTGCAATACAAGAATCACCTTTTTTTTTTTTTTTTTCCCTTTCAGAGGGTTACTTATGCAAAAACCACCTTGGCCTACTTGTTGTGATGAGGAAATAAACAATGGCCAGATGGATTTTGAGAACACAACCCACACCCTAGCAGGAAAAACACTCCACTAGCAAAGTTAGCAGTTCCCACCGCATCTTGGTCACACTGGCAGTAAATATAACTAAGGACTTCTGACAACCACCAGATCCATGCACAATTTATGAATCCTATTCGAGGCTTATCTGGGTGGTTTTCTATCAGACCAAACACTTTGGCTTTATTCCGAGGTTTACACCAGCCTTACTTGTTTGTGCTAACACACTAGACAGAAATCCAAAGCTATGGCAATAGCACGGTTGTTTCAGGAGAGCATAGAAGGACAGAATCATAGAATACCAGCTTGGAAGGGACCTCAAGGACCATCTGGTTGAACCTTTATTGGAAAAAGCATGGTTTAGACAAGATGGCCCATCACCCTGCCCAGCTGAATATTAGAAGTGTCCCCAGTTCTGGGGAATCCACCACTTCCCTGTGGAGATTATTCCAGCAGAAGAATTCTGGCTGCAAAAGAGGGTGAGAAACCATTTCTAAAGGAAAAGCCATTTGCAACAGGGCACAGCGGAAAGAAAAAAAAAAAAAAAGAAAAAGGTTTAGTTTCTTCAAGGAATTTGACCTAAATCCAAACACCACTCTTGCACGACCATGAAATGCAGGTAGATTTCTGCTGCACTTTCCATAGAATTAGGTTAAATACCAAACGATGGGATTTTAGGAGCTTCTCAGATGTCTTAGCCCTGTTTGCTTTGGTTGCAATCTGTGCTTAAATCTGTGTGTTACTAACCTCAGCGGGGCCCACGCTGCCCTCTGGACCACCGTGCAAGCCAGCAGGTCGATGAGCCAGAGCTGGGAGGACATCCCAGAACCGGGGTCCACAGGACCCAAACACAGGAGCCCCAGAAGAGACCATCCAGCTGGCAAAAGCTGAGCAGAGCGTGACATGTCTTCAAGGAAAAGATGAAATCCTAAAGGGAAAAACCATGACCCATACATGTGCTACAAAACGTATTCATGCTTTTTATCTCAGGCACAAGAAAGGTCAGGATTCATCATTGATTACACCTTTCTCCAGCCAAAACATTGAAGAAGGAGAGTAGAGAAGGAAAAGTGAAATGAAAATAAATTAGTGAACTTACTTAACAGTAAATCTGCACTTTCTACAGTTTGCCCATGGGTTTTCTATGAATAGATGAGCACAGAGAACAAGGTGATGAGCAATGGAGTGGTCAGAGAAGTTGTCTGCTTCCATAAACCTTCACGACTCCCAGATTGCATCCTCCATCTATCTTCTGCTCAGCACTGAACGGGGAGCAAAGGTGAACAGCACAAGCACGTGTTCGGGTTTGTACAGGTAGACACACACAGGCATGCCCTTAGGGAACAGAAAGAGCAGAGCAGGTTATGGTAGAAAAATCACACACACACACACACCCCCCCCTTACACATGCTTTTTCTCTCCATCTGTCAGGCAGCATGGGGCAGGTACGATCGGGTGGTCCCAGCATGTTACACACACACCAGGGGACTGTAAAAACTCTCAGTGCCAACCTACATCTGCTTGCATTGAAGTCGTGTCCAGCCCCCTCACTTCAATAGCAGCAGAGTCAGGTCAATACCAAAACACTTGTGAACACGTTGCTCACCACATCGTTCCCTCCCATCCCCTTGAAACACTTCTAGTGGCATTGTTTTCCTTTCTGCCCCCAGCTGAGCTTTCATGGTGCTCTCTGATGTTCCTGCAAGGAATAATTCCTTCCCCCAGCCCAAACCTGTCCCTTCGGTCTTCCCACTACACTGCTGTCAGTCGTGCCGACAGCATCTTCTGCCTCAGACCAGCTTCTTTTCTAAATCTCTAATTCAAAACTAGTGCATGGCGTTTGTTTGTTTTTATAAGTAAAACTTTGTGTTTGCACGTATAATAACATCTTGTAGCAAGTTAGTCACTGAGGAACATTTCCAGTCATTTATTTTCCAGCACAGACTACAGGTTTCCATGGCTATATTCCACAGGAAAAAGAAAAAAAAAAAAAAAAAGAAAAAATAATTCCGTTTCATGTGTAGATTAAATACTTCAAAGTCTCAGACACTCAAGCCATCACTAACACATGCAATAATATAAACTGGAATGAATTTTCAGGATGTAGTAGGCTTTTGGAGCGGCAAGGTCGAAGTGCACTTTGACATCGGCCCTCCCCACCCCCCTTCCCCATGCCCACTAACTCTTCCTTACCTCATCTTCTTCTCATGTTTGGCCCAGTCTGACAGCAGCTGGTAATCACGAATTGACACCAAAGCCCACCAGTTTGTCCAAGCTATAGCTCACACTGCACTTCTGATCCATGAGGTCCAACCGTCATAGCATCAGTTTACACTGTAAACTCATGAAGTCAACTCTTTACACGTTCCTCCAAAAATCTCTCCGTTCCGCTGCACCCGGTCTTCATTTTAACCCATCTTTAACTCTGTGGTGCCATTTATACTTCCCTGTTCATTAAGGCAAACGCTGGCCCTCGGTTTATCTCGGGGCCAACCTAACCCCTCACCTTCCAGGACTACTCTGAATAGCTGCTACTCATGCACCATGGGGATATACTGAGCCTTCCTTTCTTCATCTCTGAAACGTTGTTTGGCAAATCATTGTTCAAAGTTTTGGTCGTATTATGGAAGAAGTCTTCTGTACTGAAGTGAAGGTATTTGGAGAATGAAATCTGGACCTACATTTCTATTTTTCTGTATTGCTAATTACAAGTAAGGAATTTAATGAACTTAACCAGTTTAACCAAAAAAAAAAAAAAAAAAAAAAAAAAAAAAAAGAGTCCACAACAAACCATACCATTAATAAATTAAGAAACAATCACCATGACCATTCTTGATATGCTGTGTGTCACTTAAATCCCAGCCTGTTCTCATTCCCACTGCTGTAAGTGCTTGTGAAAGAGAGTAGTTCACATTTTACTCCTCATCCTCTTCCTTTCTGTCCCAGCCTCGTACCTCTTCGTGAATATCGCATGCAGCCATCCATTTATTTTCCCTTTTTATCAGCTCACTGAGCCCTTCAAAGAGGGTCAGAACTCCTTGCGTCCTCCCCCTTCCTCTCCCCCCTCCAAATTTCCATTTATATCTAGATCCTTGCAAGCCCAACACAATCTAATGGGCAGGATAAGGCCTGAGCCCAAATTGTTTAACAATGCCTTGAGGGGCTTATTCACCAAAGTTCGATGCTCTGACGAACAGCTTGCTACAGCTCTAATGGTAAGGCATATAAAATGCATCATACATTAAATTTAATGTTGCCTCATTAGTCTTAATTAGATTCCTACATTACACCAGGATTATAGTTTCTTCGTGTTTATGTTTGCTCCTAAAATTAAGTCTACACTAGACAACAGTTCAGTGTACTTCCTAACCTTTGAATAAATATGCCCTGAGAATTGATACCCACCGACATCCTTAACCTTGAAGAAACAGAAATTAGGTGATACTGTGATTGCCTTTCAGACAGAGAGGTTATGTAGGGTCAGTCGCAAAGGAATAAGTTTAAAGAAAAATAATACAGTACACAAACGTTAGAAATTACTCATCTTGTGTTTAAAAGGGGTAAGTAGTGACAGGAAAGGACTGTTTGTTTCAAAAAAGCTTTTCTCTTTCCATGGGTGCTTTGATAACTTGCTCTCATACTAATTAATAGTGTCTTCTGGATTAGGATTTTCACAGTTTATTTATTTCCAGCTGTAAAACCCGTTTCAAGGTGATGTCACTAATTCAGGTTTGGAGCTTGGCTAGAAGTTGCTGTAAGAGTAGAGCACATCCCATGATTAGACATGATGTCCTAGGACAGGACCACAGCCTGTCAGAGGCCAGCAGGGACTACAGAGATGACCCAAATCGTGCTTTTTCATTATTGACAAAAATACCACTCCGAAAGCTGCAGAAATAGAGCTGCTGTCACAAAAAACTTTTTTTTTTTTTCATCCAATGAAAGAAACCGCATATTCTGGGAGACCCCCCATCACCCAGATGGTACCTGCTCAGTCTCCTTGTGTTGGTGAGGTGTCCCCAAGTACCAGCACTGTCCCCCTGTGCCCACACCAGCTCCCAGCATCACCTCCAGCCACCGCAGTCTGATATGGCTCCACCTGCTGCAATTCAAATAACCAGTCTTGTATGACAGTCCCATCTAAAACACCATTTATATTTAAAATAAATATCTATGAATATGTGTAAACAAACCAGTATATTTTAAAATATTAAGACAGATGGATTTTTTTCCATAAAACTTGGGTTTTTTTGTGTTGTTTGTTTTTTTTTGTTGTGGGTTTTTTGTTTGGTTTTTTTTTTTTTTTTTAAGAGAAAAAATGTCTGTTTCCACCAGAATTATTTGAGGAATCAGGTTTCTGATCAAGACTTTTTTTCTTCAAGCTTTTAATAAGTTTTTGGAGTACCCTATCCTTCTTGAAATTAATTTAACAATTTTAATTTTCAAAAAGTATGAAAAAAATGGATAAAAAATAAATATTTAATGTCAAACTGAATCTTGATTATTTTAAACATTAAAAGGATGATAGCTGGTTTAAAAAAAAAAAAAAAAGTCATTCTTAATATGTTGGCCCAGGTC
Organism: Athene cunicularia; assembly: GCF_003259725.1. Classification (NCBI taxonomy): domain Eukaryota; kingdom Metazoa; phylum Chordata; class Aves; order Strigiformes; family Strigidae; genus Athene; species Athene cunicularia. The sequence goes on along the minus strand of NW_020799107.1, from coordinate 34,306,470 downwards.
TTGTCGTGAAATAGTTCGGCCTCTTGAAATGATTTCTCACCCAGCAGAGTGCAATTCATACATGTTTATCTATTTCTTTCCATCGACTTATCCAAGTATCCACAGCAGTATAGGAGCAAAGAGAAGCCAATTAACAATCAGTGTTCTGCTAATATTTTTAAGATCATTTCCTTTCATGTCCCATACCATTAATTTGATAAAATTTAATAAAATTTCATTTAAATTTGCACATGGCCAGGCTTACTTGTTAATTAGAACTCGAAGAATATTATTAAAAAGGCAGCATAAATCTATATATTTCATTTGCTCAAGGGTTTAAAATAAATTCTTTTGTCCTGTTTGGATTTTTGCTTCTCAGAAACATTTGCAAAAAACTGAACGTTTGAGGCATTCTCACATTGAAGCGCACATATTCCAGTGGTCTCACCAGGTACACTAAAATAACATTATATCCTCTGATATAAAACAAGTTGACTTAGGCTTTGTAAAAATCTTTTCTTTGGCTCAGGAAATTGGGAAATACTTATGAAAATTTTCAAGAACTATCTGGCTTTGTAAGTAGATCAAAGTCTAAATATTTGTATCATTGTGTCAGAATTCAGACAATACCGAAACAGTCATTTAAATGACTAAGACAGAGATTTGACAGCATCCATCCCCGAGCACATTAGAGTGCACATGTACTGACTTTGTTCAAACTTGAATTTAAACGTTACATCCATCTACGCCGCAGTAGCACTTTTCCCTTCAAACTGACGTCTTGGGAAAGGCCTATGCAACCCAAAAAGGGAAAGGTTTACATTTTCTGAAGTCCCCTAATCCTGCCTTTTGCGGTCTCTTCATAAATTGCTACCTTTTCTTGAGAGGATAAAAAGCTCAGTGGTTTCTTCAGTTCTCTGAGGGTTTTGTTGTATTATATCCACCAGTGAGGAAAAAAAAAAAAAAAAAAAAAAAAAGCAAACTGCAGCTATGGAACAGCTTAACTCCCAAAGAAACACAGAAAAACCCCAGAAACGCACAAAAATCCTGCCATTCTTCATCATGAATTCAGAGAATAGCAAAATCTGTCAGTAAATATGGATGAGGGACATATCAATGGGCTACCGACAGATTCACGGGAGGGAGGAGGGCAACATGCACTAAGTATCTTTAGCAGGTAATTTGTGTATAATTACAGTACAGCATAGAACACCTGAAATAAATTTGGGAGAGGAGGATGAGGGGAAAAAAAAAAAAAAGTGGTAACTGGATGATGAGCTGGCATTTATGAAAATTAAGATCTGGATGCCTAAGAACAAACCCTCACTTTCTATTTTAAAGCTACACAAATTTTTTCATAGTTGGTAAAACTTAGCGGAATTGCTTCTTTTGCCAAAAGGCCCAAGAAAAATCAACTTTGTCTCTTGTGTGGATTTGATGCAAGGCAGGACGCAGCCAGGCAGGACACATTGACCTCCCTTGACTTCAGCTAATATAGAGTCCAGAAAAAAATAAAAAAGACATTTTCAGAAGACTGGGACTTGTTGGCTTTTTATTGCCTTGCTGCGGTGGCCTGCTAGCAGCAGGGACAACCAGCCATGCCGGGCTTTACTGGGAAAGGCCCCCAGCATGGCTGGAACTGGATCTCCATGGGAGAAGGGGAAGATGTGAACTGCCGGCACCCCATGCTGCAGACCAGACCTCCAGATGTTAGAAGGAGAGCAGCTCCAGCTCGGCAAGTGAGGAAGGAGGCGACGAGGGTGGTGATCCTGCTGCTAGGAACTGCTCCACTCTGCAAAGCTGGCAGGAGATGAGAGGTAACGCTGCAGTCTGCAAAGAACTGCAGCAACTTCCTCCAGAGCAACGGGGAATTTAGCAAAGAGTGGCTGCATGCTAAATCACAGCTTCAAGGCTTCTGCAGGTGAGGCACAGCTGAGCTGGGCTCTGCCCGCTGGAATAGCACAAGGCAGAGTCCAGTCCATCCCATCACCATCACTCTGCACCTCTGGTTGGACCACAGACTCTTCATTGTACTGGGTCTGGGCTGGGGTCATCTATCACCTTGCTGTTAGGTTTCATCTGAGACCTAAAGAAAGCTCCAGGAAATCACCCAGAAGCAGATTAATTAATTTATTCCGCCTTCCCAAAGAAGGTTTGAATGTTTCCGGGATCAGCCATCCTCCTTGCACGCACATTAGCTGTTCTGGCAAGAGCGCCTCAGCCCAATTTGGTTTGAGTGACAAAAGTTAATTTTATTGATGCGCAGCCTTCTGTGATGCTAGGTAGGAGGTCCAACGATGCAAATCAAATGGCTTCTCCAAAAATATCACAGTGATTGATAATGAGGCAGCGATGCAGATTTCTGACACTTTTGATCCTACCACAAGCAAACGGCTTAATTTAGACATGAGAATTTAAAAAACTAATGCCATGTTGCTTTAAAAGTGATCCATGAAAGATATATATAGTTTAACAAGGACTAATGTTATTCAATGAAGATTTTTTTTTTTAAACCCAAAACAAAACTATAATAAGCAGGAATTTTTTTTTTTTTTTTTTTAAAGGGGAGGGTGAAAAAAATAACTTGAACAAAACCTAGGTATAGAATCACGTCTAATATGCTATTAAAATTTAATTTCACTTCTAATGGAGAGGACATACACCGCAATTTGATTTCACTCCTATATATTATGATATACATATGGATATGTGTCACGTATTACGGTAGGTGTATGAGGGACATCTCTAGATGCACTTGAACAAGGAAGATGACTGACACTTACAAGAAAAGCCTTTATTCTATGTCTATATTTTGTTTCATTAATCATGTATGTTCATTAACCAATCATGGTAATTTATTATGTTCTGTTTCAAGACATCCTGCATTACAATAGTGTCATTTTCACTTTGATCATCTAAAAATCTTGCAGGATGACATCTGCAACCGAAGGACCTGGCTCCTCTGTATGTGCTACATGAATATATACTAGAGATTCAAAGGTGTTAAAAAAAACCCACACCACAACCCTGCAAGTGCAACCACAGTTTGCAAGATACAAAAATTAATTATGTAGCTCAGAGATAACAACCTACAAATTAGGTTGAAATATTCGGGTGAAGTGATTTGCACATGATTTTAATAGTGGATAAGCACCAAAAGGAGATGCTATTTGTTTTGTCATGTAATATTTGATTGTGAAGTGTTTTTCTAGGTGGTATCGTACTCCATCTATACAACAGTCTGAAACACATACTCTTTACAAAACAACCTAAAAATTTTCTCAAAAGTCTTGGCTTTCATTTCTACCTGCTATTGCATTTCTATAGTCACAAACTAAATATATGTTTATCTAAAGATAGTTTGGGGTGCCGCTACTATAACGCAGCATTTCCTCTCCCTTTAGTCTAATGGACACTGCGAGAAATATTGCGACCCTACGTATTAGAGCCTGATTTTATGGAACCAAAGTTTACAACTCCTGCACTGTTCATTTCTGCCTTCTATTGCACCTTTCATAAACCTACTGATTAATATCAAACAGTGAACAACTCTGACAAGCAGGATTACTAATCCAACATAACTGTTTATAGTGTGAATGAAAAAAGTGCTCCATTTCCAGCCACTGCACTTAATAATAAATTCCTGTTATACTTAAATGTTGAAGGGATTACATAACTGTCAAAGTTCCTTTAAATGTTAAGGGTAGTAATCATATTAAAGACATACTATACAGAAGCAAAAGCAAATGTCACTTTAGTTATTATTACCATATTTGCATGGAGTTTTAAAATATAAGGCCGGATTCCTAAACGCGTCAAATTTGTGCTCATTGCGGCTGAAGAGAGCAAAGAGAAAAAGGAGCTGCAAGCTCTGCCAGCCATGTTGCAATCGTGTGCCCTATAAGGGTCAGAAAAAGGAGCTTCGCATGCTGTAGCACAGCCATGGGGCTGTTCTGGATTACACCAGCTGAAACAGTACCACCAGGACAATTGTGTCAGAAAGACGGAGGGGAATACCACGCATTCCTCCTCCCTCTCTCCCTCTTCCGCTGTGCATATTTGGTGCAAGAAAGCTGTTAGATTGGCTCAATACCATCCTAGGACAATTCTGAAGCACCCACTTGAGATATGTTTATGACAACTGCGACCCTCTTAGGATACCTAAGACAGCAATAGCCAGGAATCTGGTGCAAACAAAATCAAATATGCAGATGCTTATACAGAGAGTCTTTTGATACTTTTCCTCTGACCTGTGTTATTGGATTTAATACTCCGTGTTAAACACTCTGAAGACAATTAGCATCTTATTAACAACACTAAGTTGTCAAACATTTCCAGAGAAAATTCTGATAAATTAATTTTTAAAAAAATAAACCGAACCAACAAATGAACAACAAACTCACTCCCCAAACAAACAAAGACCTAGATCTTGAGTTGCACTCTATATTTGCCGCCTCCACTGCATTGGTCTCATTTTCAGGATTAAAACCTGAGCCTGGCGCCTCCCCACACTCTGATTATTGGCAAAGAAACAATTCGTTGTCTGTCTTCCAGTACACTTTAAAGGACCGGGGTTATTCACGCAGAACCACACCCTACATCCAGCAAGACAAGAGGAATGCTTGCCCGTGTAAGCTATGTGCATGCAATGAAACCCTTGTTCCCAAGTTAGAAATGGGACCCCATTATTAGCATTCCTGATATTCATAGCGCTGCTCACGTTCCACAGCACCCAGCAGCCCTCAGCCAGCAATTAAAAAACGTCTAACCATTATTTTTGTATTATCGTTAAATCGGTTATTTTCAGAACTGCTCACCTGCAGGGCCCCACTGCAGTTCTTGCTTTGGGAGGTAGGGATCCAGCCGTAGTCCCAGCTGAAAATCAAATGCCAGCGATGCCAGTTGGTGCTACAGTCCTCGAGGAGCTTCAGCTCTACAGCTGCAGCCGAGTCCCTTCCTCCAGCACTCACTGAATGGTTGTTCTTGGAAGTCACCCATTTAGATACTGCCACAACTGCCAGATTTTGCCTTACAATAAATAGAGTAATAAGAAAGCAAAGAGGACCGATGTCATTAATTCACTGCATGTTAAGGTCTAGGGATAGCTACAACACATTTGATACCTAAAAATTAAGTATTGCCTGGTAACCTACTTAGTGCTGGGTGGAAAGCTCTCTCCCATGGCTCGAGAATCCCTGAGATGTTGAACATTTTCCTCTACAAACTCAAAAATTCAAAACATTTGCCAATAATATACATGTAAGAATAGAGATGTCTCTAGATAGGGTCTAGAGAAGGTCAAATTGCTTTGAAACGTCATCTCTTTTTTTAGGTTAGTTATCACTATGGCAGTGATAAATATTTTGTGAAAAAATATAAATAAAACAGGCTGGATGTTGTATACTCAGAAAGGGTGTCACTAGAGAACTTTT
>NW_020799107.1:34300351-34301009 GCF_003259725.1 Athene cunicularia | reverse complement strand
TTTTTTTTTTTTTTTTTTTTTTTTTTTTTTTTTTTTTTTTTCTCTCATTTAAAAGGTGGAGACCATCAATCCTGTCACTACAGGAGGCAGCCTAGATCACTGAGGAAGGAGATAGATGCCACTGAGGATCACAGTGCACTCAGGATCACAGTGCACTCACAGGCCAGCCCCTCATGGTTCATTCCTCAGTTTTCAGACTTTAACCCTTATTGCTAACGCCTTCAAGAGGAGGAAAAAAAAAAAAAAATATGCAAAGACCCTCCACATGTAATTTGTCTAAGCCCTATCTTGACAGTAAAGATGAACTACCAGGACTGTGCCACTCTCTGTCCCACCCTGACATTTAATTCTAGCCAGACCTTCCTCTAGCAAGCACAGAGCAAGCATACATATGTCAAGCTCTGCTGAAAGGCAGCAGGATCATCCAGCAACACAAGTGTCCAAACGAAGCTACAACAATGGCCACATCAGCGATCTGCTGCCAGCCTGGGGACTGTGACTAACTTGCGCATACATTTGCATAAGTTATATAAAAATGAATGTATAAAGTTATATTTATCTGTACTTGTATCTTCTTTGATATGAGTGGATGTTGCTTGTCCACCCACAGTAAAAACTTACAATATTGTAGGCTTATAAATACAGAAAGGAGGAGAGC
>NW_020799107.1:34295228-34300301 GCF_003259725.1 Athene cunicularia | reverse complement strand
AGCCAGGAATCTGGTGCAAACAAAATCAAATATGCAGATGCTTATACAGAGAGTCTTTTGATACTTTTCCTCTGACCTGTGTTATTGGATTTAATACTCCGTGTTAAACACTCTGAAGACAATTAGCATCTTATTAACAACACTAAGTTGTCAAACATTTCCAGAGAAAATTCTGATAAATTAATTTTTAAAAAAATAAACCGAACCAACAAATGAACAACAAACTCACTCCCCAAACAAACAAAGACCTAGATCTTGAGTTGCACTCTATATTTGCCGCCTCCACTGCATTGGTCTCATTTTCAGGATTAAAACCTGAGCCTGGCGCCTCCCCACACTCTGATTATTGGCAAAGAAACAATTCGTTGTCTGTCTTCCAGTACACTTTAAAGGACCGGGGTTATTCACGCAGAACCACACCCTACATCCAGCAAGACAAGAGGAATGCTTGCCCGTGTAAGCTATGTGCATGCAATGAAACCCTTGTTCCCAAGTTAGAAATGGGACCCCATTATTAGCATTCCTGATATTCATAGCGCTGCTCACGTTCCACAGCACCCAGCAGCCCTCAGCCAGCAATTAAAAAACGTCTAACCATTATTTTTGTATTATCGTTAAATCGGTTATTTTCAGAACTGCTCACCTGCAGGGCCCCACTGCAGTTCTTGCTTTGGGAGGTAGGGATCCAGCCGTAGTCCCAGCTGAAAATCAAATGCCAGCGATGCCAGTTGGTGCTACAGTCCTCGAGGAGCTTCAGCTCTACAGCTGCAGCCGAGTCCCTTCCTCCAGCACTCACTGAATGGTTGTTCTTGGAAGTCACCCATTTAGATACTGCCACAACTGCCAGATTTTGCCTTACAATAAATAGAGTAATAAGAAAGCAAAGAGGACCGATGTCATTAATTCACTGCATGTTAAGGTCTAGGGATAGCTACAACACATTTGATACCTAAAAATTAAGTATTGCCTGGTAACCTACTTAGTGCTGGGTGGAAAGCTCTCTCCCATGGCTCGAGAATCCCTGAGATGTTGAACATTTTCCTCTACAAACTCAAAAATTCAAAACATTTGCCAATAATATACATGTAAGAATAGAGATGTCTCTAGATAGGGTCTAGAGAAGGTCAAATTGCTTTGAAACGTCATCTCTTTTTTTAGGTTAGTTATCACTATGGCAGTGATAAATATTTTGTGAAAAAATATAAATAAAACAGGCTGGATGTTGTATACTCAGAAAGGGTGTCACTAGAGAACTTTTTTTTTTTTTTCCTCCCAAGTGAAATTTCTAGGAAGGATTTTGGCAAAAAAATTAGTGTGGAAAGCACCACGGGAAGCGCGTTGGCCCTAATGCATCTGACGACCTACGGTGGGTTCCCTGTCACCATGGCTGTCATGTCTGGCCCCTCTTCATGCCAGGCTCTTCCTTTATGGGAATTTTGAGGAGGGAGGTAAATTGGTCATGCTCTTATGTCTTGACATTCTTTGACCAACTATCAAAACAATCTCCTTTTTCCAAACTAAGCTTTTAGTTAGTGATCCTTTATTTTATCTGTTTTGGTGTTTGTCTGCAGAGAGAAGACCTCATCATTCAGCAAACGGTCACCTTAGGTGATTTCCTGAGGGTTGGGAAGGTTTGAAGAGGGAACCCCACACCCCTTCACTGGATCCTGAGGTCTCTCTGGCCCACTGACATCTACCATCTAATGCCTGATGACAGGGCAATGGAGACTGCGTGTTTCAGCTGCATTTCTAACACTATCAAAGCCCCTTTCCCTTGTAACTGAACTGTTCTAATTATGCACATTTCCCTTTGCTGTATTCCTCAAGGTCTTGTCTCACCAAATGATGTAACTCTTGATTACAGCTCTTGTATTCAGCTTGTACGACGAGGCTGAAATACTCCCGAACACCTTGATGACAAGTACATGGATTTGCCTGGCAAAACAATAACCACGCTAAAGCTCTTTTAACATCCTGGTTCCTTTGCTGAAAGCATCTGCCTATACTGTCAATTCATCCTGTGCCTCTTGGGTGTCTGACTTAAGCATAAGTATGCAAGTCCTATAAATGAATACATGCCGCTGGGGGTAGCACTTACAGTAGAAGAGTATCGTCTCATGAGTGATAAGGGTGACAGAAGTGCAAAGCAGAGCTGAGTGGATCTGGCACTCACATTGCGAACAACACAGCATTCGTACGGGAAGATTTTCCCACAGAATGACATGCAATAATTTATTCTAAGCCCTTCCAACTTGTGTGTGGTTGTTTTTTTGGTTTGGTTTTTTTTTGTTGGGTTTTGTTTTTTTTTTTCTTCCCCTCCTCTGTGAAGTTGCTATCTTCTGCAGCTTTTCTCTAAATAACTATTTAAGAGAAGATGCCACTGCTAAAATGAAGTACCTCATTTGAAAGAAAACTAACCAGTCCAACCAAGTAAATAATTACTAGTCAACACTATTCCCACACGACCGTATTCTACAACAGCATACTACTGAGGAAAAAAAGGGTGGATTTTTTAATTATAAAACACTGATGATGCAAGGCAAAAGTTATAAAAAGACCCAATTTTTAATCACTGGTTATAAGTATATAAGCAAAATAAAAAGATGCCTCCTGATGTTTTAAGCAGGAAATGGTGTTTACTCAGTGACTACCCTGCTTTGAGCATTTCAACCTCCTAAAGGTCAAAGCATGAAAGACTTCCAGATCCCCCAACGCTCTGCAGCACAGAGAAGCATAAAAACTCTTATCCTGAGCCAGACTGGTTCCCCAACACGTCTACTGTCATGTCTCCAACTCTAGCCACCACCAGATGTTTCAGCAGATGCAAAAGCGGGTGAAATAAAGGTGGCTGTGGGACACTCCTCATCTTCCAAAGGAGAAGAAAAATTTTCCAACCACATATGACTTGAGATCAGGTAGATACTAGCATTGTCTCATCACCATTTAGAGTCAGAATTTGCAGTGGGACATACTCCCATATACTGCTGCCCTGCCCGTCACTTCTGCTGGAGAAGGTAGAATCCAGTGAATTTAGAGTGTGAAGTCAGTGAAAAATCTGAAACCTCCCTGGTCCTCTATAAACATCCCTTTTCTCTTCTCCCCACTTTTCCTTTTGCCCCACCTAGATCCTCTCTTAGATGTATTGTTCAACTTTATAGTTATTTTTACTAAAGTAAAAAACACGTTACCACACTTATCCAATATATAAACTCAACAGAATGAATTTCATATATTTTACAAAGATTTGTACGAGCATTTAAAAATTTGCATTCCGCGTAATTACAGAAATTAAAAAAAAAAAAAAGCAACAAAACCCTATACCTTTCCCCTGGAAACTCTGCTCAGGCTCAAGCCTATGCACACACGATCCAGGAGATGCGATCCTCTTGCCTTTCTGCTGCCTGTTCTCCAGCTGTTTGTGGTTAGTGCTAAAAAGGCAGGGAGACTGATATTGCTCTTCAAAACATTTCTGTCAGCGACTTTCTGCCTTCAACCACCTAGTCAGGGAGCAACTCAAGCATGCACCTTCCTTTAGACTAAAATTCCCCAACAACAACAAACAACGTTAAAATAAGGGAAGAGTTCAAAATTGGACAGTTCAGTTAGTCTTGCCTTTCCTAGCCAGCAACCTCAAAATATAAGCACAGCTTTAAAATCCAAGCTTATAATGGCAACTAAAGGTCACAATTTTATTATTTTTAAACTAGCTGAGAGTCTTAAAAGTCCAAATGCAAAAGAAAGAGTAATGATGCTCCACTTTGATCTAACAAGGCCAAAATATGAAAACCCTTCAGAAACAGGAAATCCATGCGGTGAATGACCAGCTCTCACCTTGCTGTACAGCAGTGAGAAAGGAGGAGAAGTCCTATGTAACTTTTAAAACAATGTGTAATGCTATCTACAGTCATTGCTGTGTCTGTATTTGAAAGGCAAGATTATCAGAGAGACAAGAATCCACCATGGCGATCTGGTGTGAATTTAGGTCACAACTTTTCCAGGTGGTAATTATCACAGTTCACAACTGTAGAGTTATAAAAATCATATAACAAGGAAAAAAAATTCAAAAATACAGAATTAACAAAGAAGGAAGAAACACAACAAAAATGGGCTGAGAAACAGCCTGTGAGATGCTGAAAGGGTCTTTTCCATCAGACATCTACGATGCTCCCAGGGCACCACTGCAGGAGCATGTGAATCACTGCTCCAAGCGTATGCAGATCTTTGTGAGACTAATCTTAATAGGTTTCGGTAATACATACATGTCTTAAAAACATACTTTCATTTAAAAGTTCAGTTTTGTAAGCACATCAAAGCTTTGCAAATGTAGATTTATGTCTTTTAATAGTGCATATTAATAATATTGATATAATTATCACTATTCACATTTGAAGACTCCTGAATGCAAATTTGTGAAAGATTACTTGAAATTCAGAACGGGGACTAAAGAGATCCATAATTTAGTGGGTAGATGTGGGAGTCAGATATTCTGGAGCCTAATTTTCCCAGTGTTTAAATATCGTAGAGAATCAATGCAAAGCTCTGAAATGAACTTTGGAAAAACTGCTCATTCTCCTTACTACGCCTGTCCGATACATAAACACAATAGGCTAAAATTCAAATATTTGGTGCGGTTTAATAGAGCGCTTTGAGATCTCATGATGAAAGAGTGAACACAAGTACAAATTAATATAATAAAGATAGCACCATTAACTTGAACTATTAAAATTCATACACTAAAACGTATAATCTAAGAAGTAGGGACCAAGTTATTCATGGGTGTTTAAAATAAGGACGAACGTTAGGAATGCTAATTTGGACAGTTGAACCCAACATACAAACACTGGCCCTTTTTTTTTTTTTTTTTTTAAATGAACCTTGGGAGAACAGATAAATTCCCATAAAACAAGAACAATAATCTGCCGTGTCTGTATAGTCTGATTGGCTTTTGTAAAGATGGTCAGTTAGTACTTAACAAGTGCTAGGTGAAACAAGCCATTCATGGAGCAACCAGTGATGTGATGGGGAGAAAGATTTTTTTTTTCTTTTTTTTTTTTTCTTTTTTTTTTTTTTTTT
>NW_020799107.1:34278396-34295178 GCF_003259725.1 Athene cunicularia | reverse complement strand
TTTTTTTTTTTTTTTTTTTTTTTTTTTTTTTTTTTTTTTTTTCTCTCATTTAAAAGGTGGAGACCATCAATCCTGTCACTACAGGAGGCAGCCTAGATCACTGAGGAAGGAGATAGATGCCACTGAGGATCACAGTGCACTCAGGATCACAGTGCACTCACAGGCCAGCCCCTCATGGTTCATTCCTCAGTTTTCAGACTTTAACCCTTATTGCTAACGCCTTCAAGAGGAGGAAAAAAAAAAAAAAAATATGCAAAGACCCTCCACATGTAATTTGTCTAAGCCCTATCTTGACAGTAAAGATGAACTACCAGGACTGTGCCACTCTCTGTCCCACCCTGACATTTAATTCTAGCCAGACCTTCCTCTAGCAAGCACAGAGCAAGCATACATATGTCAAGCTCTGCTGAAAGGCAGCAGGATCATCCAGCAACACAAGTGTCCAAACGAAGCTACAACAATGGCCACATCAGCGATCTGCTGCCAGCCTGGGGACTGTGACTAACTTGCGCATACATTTGCATAAGTTATATAAAAATGAATGTATAAAGTTATATTTATCTGTACTTGTATCTTCTTTGATATGAGTGGATGTTGCTTGTCCACCCACAGTAAAAACTTACAATATTGTAGGCTTATAAATACAGAAAGGAGGAGAGCAAATTACAACAGATTTCTCCTAGGCTACACTTCAAATATTGTTCAGAGGAACGGAGTTGTGGACAGCAGATAGGGATTGTAACACATCAACATGTTGGCCATCAACACGGCATCATTTCTAGTGCTCTTGGGTTCCCACGAATAGGAAAATTGGTCTGATGAGGTGTGATAAATAACTTCTTCACCTTCATTTCCCGCTGCATCCAAGGTCCTTGGACTGATCCCATTTGTTACGGTTCTCTGCGTGCCCTGCATCTTGCCGTATCCCACCCCAAACTGGGCACAAATGTGAGCAATCAAGGTCCGAGCCAACTCCCGCTGGAGGTTGGTGGGAGTTTTCCTGTTGACTTCAAAGAGAGCTGAAACAGGTCCTCACTGCATAGCAAGGAAGATGTTTGCCGAGATTTATAAACATGATTTTCTGTTCATCTTTCTACTTCTTAACTTCATAATCTCAGTTTCCTGGACTAATGCCATGGGTTGCTGTTCTGTAGTTCATTTACAATAAACAGAAGAAAAACTCTGTAAACTTGTATTTTACTGCCAGTGACACACACTTCAAATTCCTTCTGTATTCTCAATGAAAAAAAAGAAAAAAGAAAAGAAAGAAAAGTTACTACAAAGATCTGGAGGAAATGCAGTATCTGGCTTAATCCCTAATTGAAGAAGAGTAGATTGTTACGGAGACACAAATTATATTGTACATAATGAATTTCATCAGAATACAAATATAACAATATTGCTTTTTGCCTTTCAACTAGGGAACATCATATTTTAAACTTGGGAATCATTTAGCTTTCAGATTTCTCAAAGTAGTTGCAAGGAGACTTGGAATTTCAAAGTAATTGCAAGGGTATGTGAAGCTCAAATCCAACTTAATGACAAAGGGGAAGAGAAGCTAAGAAATCTCAATTAGCGTAACCAGCAATAACTAGATTCGGTTTCTGGGTGAACAGTATCAGATTAGTACAAGGAAACAAAATACTCATTTAGGAAATATCAGGGGTTTGAGGAAAGGAGGAAAAAAGACCAGGAGATCTCAAGTTCACATTGCCATTACCTCTCCGAAACATCACAGCTCAAAGAGGGCCAAGTTGTCCAAGATAACAAAATGACTGAACTTTCCTCACTGGGATGAGTTTTATTTATGACTAAATTTTTGGTTTTGCATTAAAAGTTGCCCGGTGGATAAAGCTAATATATTTAGTTTCAGGAACAGAATTTAAAAGTCCTACTAAAAATACAATTTATGTTATATATGTGTAATATAATATAGGTACGCAACACTGATTCTCCAGGAAACGTAATCTAGGAGGTAACTCTACCAGCTTATAGAAATACATTTGTAGTTGTTGTTATTCTGTAGCCGTGCCCTGATCTCTGTAAGTACAGGATTAACAAGTTTTCTTGAAACTTTTATTGTGTATCCCATTGAACAAGAACATCTTCTTCGGATAACACAATATAAATTACCTAATTAAGACACATGATCTGTGTAATAAACCCACATATATAAAACATGTGCAGCAAACAGCTTTTCAGCCCAAATGTGTCATTGGATTATTTTTTTTTCTTATTTTCAATTTAGGAAAAAAAAAAATGTATACCACATGTAGACTAATAGTCTCCCAAATTTCCTTTTTCTTTTTTCTTTCAATTACAGGGCATTGTCATTACACAAGTCTAAAACCGAGTTCCTTATGCTGGGAGATTTTCAATTTATTTTCAGATTTTAACCAAAAAAAGAGGATGATATGTTCAACTTTAAAAGTTGATACATAGCTATGATGTTATAAACTTATGTATGGCAGCAATACAGATCATTCTATACCGTCGGTACAATTATCACTGAATAAAAAAATCAGCACGTTACAGAGTAAGCATAGCACATGTAATCCCAACAGCACGAAGTCCCAAAGGGTGACTGTGATCCTTGAGTACATAAAATGGAGGATAACACACAGCAGCAGAGGGTTGCTGTCTTCTCTGTGAACAGCACTGGGGAAGTCATTACAAAAAAAAAAAAAACAACCAACATTCAGTTCAGGCATTCATACAATAAAAAGTGTGCCAAAGCCCCTGGAACTCACTTAGAAAAGAAACATTTTTAAGAACTCACTCTACAGATTTAAACCCCACCTGTTTCATTTATAAAAGAGGTTTCTGATATAAGTTCTGATTCAAGTATAAAGAAGAATAAAAATTCAAAGGTGGGAAGTTAAGGCTAAAGAAATTTGAATGAGAAATATTTTAAATACTGAAAAAAAATAACATCAGAACAACATAGTAAAACTTATTCTTTCCTGAGGAGGAATATTTCTCAAGCTGAGACTTTAGGAACTATTTAAACTGAAGCATAAATTAGAAATATCACAGAGATGCTGCTCAACAAAGCCTTATAGCCTATAGATCAAGAGGTCACACGAGTCCCTTCAATATAAGAGCAGCATTTTATTTAGGAGTCTTATTTGTATTCTGTTACTCCTGAGAGTTCCCAGCCACCATTAAACTCTACATCGTGGAAGATCCTGAGCAAACAGAGAGATTTCATGGGTTCTCCCCAAGAGTTTACAGTCTTAAAGTTCAATTTTGCAACCTGCTGTGAACGAAGTTCCACATAAGTGGGATCATTTTCCCAAATTCAGTGATAATACTGACGTTTATCATAATGGCATTCCTTTCATTTTGTCATCACGGTATTTGGGAGTTTGACTGCATTCCTTGCTAAGTAGCCTATTCTGTTTTGCTCATATGAGACTCCAAATTGCCATTTAAAATTCCTGGGTTTATTAACTTCAAACTCCTGGTGCCAGCTATTTTATATGGCAAGCCAGAAGGCAGGAAGAGGCCTGTGACCGACATGACACGTATGCGTTCCTGGAGAATTCACTGGAGACTTCTCTCTTTGATCTGAACCTCTCTAATACAGAAAGGCTCATCACGTTGGCTAGACAGACTCTATTTTCACATTGCAAGGCCTTAAAGGCCCCTGAGTTACCCAGGGAAGGATTTATTAATACTCATTTTTGCATACCCAAGCTAATGGGGTGTCCCAGTTTCAAAGTCATCTGTAGAAAGAGCCACATTTTCAAGGTCTCTCCTGGTTGTTTGAGGTCTAGTGATGATGTATGTGCTTCTGGCCACCGGTGCCAAGAAATTACGCGTACCGTGTTTAAGCAGTGCAGTTCATGTCCCTAAAACTGTTATATTTCTGATCACCACAATAGTTACTAAAAGCTTGTGCTCCAGACTGGTGGGATTTGGTTTCAATTTTTAGCACACTATTTTCACTGCATCCTACACCCAGCCACAGCTTATCTATCATTTGATTCTGACAGATACATATTTTATATTTTGACAAGCAACCCACTTGACTGCTTTCCTGTGACATCATCTTATCTCTGAATGTACCAACCTGTTAATAACTTCATTTTCTGGTTGAATTTTTCCAAATTAAATTAAGCAGGCGAAACATGTTAAGCTCACCAAGTCCTCTTAACACTTCTGCTGAAGGGCATCTTCTGATAGCTTGATTTTGAAAAGGGCAGCATACAACTTGTTCAGAGAGACGTGGTCCAAAATATCAGGTTTCTGGAAGGTAGAAGATTTCTTCCTCGAATAAGAAATATAAGAAGGACAAAACACAAAACCAAACAAAAATTAAATTTTTATCATATGTTAACTAATATTCTAAGGATTATATCATTATTTAATGGCACTTGAAGGAAACCCTTATGAGATAAAAAGGAACAATACAATCTAACAAACTAATTTTCAATTTTTCTTCTGTAGATAGAGAGATGGAAGCTAAATATAGTCCAATGCTAGCATGAAATAATTTTCCCTCTATCTTGCGACAATAAAAAGTCAGCAGAAGCTTTTCTTTCATGTTAATTACAACAATTTTAGGAAAAAAAAAATCTTCTTCCTGGATATACTATATAATATTAAATAAATATGGGCACTTTTGTACTTATCTTACTCCATAATTAGCTCTTCTGTGGAAGCAATATTGCACTGGACATGAAATCACAGGACAGTGACAAAATTTAATTGGATAACATGGACACAAAATCGGAAAATCAGGCTTTTTTCCCAGTTGTGTAGCTCAACATTTTTTCCCGTTCTGCGCCTCAGTCTGCTGCCATTTAAATTGAAAACTTTGTACCAAGAGAAGGAAAAGCTGCATGAAAACAGCACAATTTATTTTTTTCCAGTTGGGTTACAAGGTGAGATATGGGACTCTTTGTTCTTGGAGGTTTCCTGTGCACTCAGGTTGTTTCAAAAAAGAAGGTGGGCATGCACAGAGCCACGAGCATCCGTCCTGACCCACTTGGTCAAGGAGAGGTCCAAAGCAGCAGAGCCACACTGTGGCCAGAGGTGAATCTCTGTCCATCACCCCATCCCAGAGACCCCCCCACAAGTGATGGATCTCATCCTGCCTTGGCAAAAATGGTCTTGGCATGTGCCCACCCAAAGCCACCAGGACTGTGAGAGGGAGAAAGCCCAACAGCATGGTTCAGCGCTAGAGAGGAGCCAAAAGGCTCCCACCACTTCGTTTTCACTTTGCACCTACAATCTGCTCTGCACTGAGAGGATGGATGAGGAGCCAAGAGAAAGGCTGATATTATTCCCATGGAGTTACACCTTTGAATGCCTGTTCAGAGACCTGAACTGCATAAAATGCCACTGCGTAAATTACCACTATGGTGAGACTTCATTAGCATTTGTAGATTACATTGCTGGATACCTCTGAAAATATCCACTCGGGGCCAAATCCTCATTCCATTCCATTCAAGGAGAGTATAACTTTCAGCTCTAGCAGGGTGTCAGACTCCAACAGGGAGTTTTGAAAACACAGTGTATCTCGTTGGGCTTTATACCAGCAATCTTCAAAGATGCCTAGTGTGAGAAATGCCACCCAGCACCAGAGAAAGCTGCGAGAAGGTGCTAGGGGCTGCCAGAGCTCCTGCCTTTCCCTACCCTACTTGTCTCTGCTTCTAACTTCTAAGACAACTTTATATTTATTAGAAAAACACATTAAGACCAATAACTCAAGAGTCTGAGTTAGGATAAATGCTTTCATTTTCCTTACCAATGCTAAAAAAACAAACCCCCCAAAAAAACCTCCTGACGATGCTAACCATGGCCTGTTCCCATCCATTGTGTTCCTGTAACAACCCTATTTTAAATCATGGCAAGCTTTGCCTAGGAAAGAAGTCCAGACCCGAGGCAGAAGTAACCTGGAATCAGAGACCAGCTAAGGAAAAGACTAAACCGTTTAAACTGAGGTCTGCGTTACTTGGGAGCTATATACATCAGCTGAAATATGTGCCATTGTATTGAGTGAAAAAAAAAAAAAATAGAAAACCAATCTGTAACTTCAACTTGTTTAAAATAGATTTAATTAGAACTAATACAAATGCATCTTTCCTACATGGTTGATCTAATCAACACTGGCAGTTTTAATTACAAGCCTATTTAAGGTGAACATATTGCATTACTGTGGAAAAAAGATGCATTATTTTACATTGTAGGTGTACCTCCTACTTCTCTATCTGTCACACAGGCAGTGTCTTTAATAGCTGTTAATGTTATGTCTCATTTTCTAAGTTCAATTTTTGAAGTTTCTAAGCACAATCCGATGGAATCCAACCCAAATCTAATAACTGCAATCTATTTTATTTTTTCCTCACTATTTAGTTTTCACCACAAAGAGAATGACAGGTCTAATATGAGGCTCCTGAAATGTAGTTACATCTAAGCTTCAGCGCTCCAGAGCACATAAAATAAATATATGATCAATGAAATGAAACATGACAAAATGTTTCATATTGATGTTATTTTTCTTTTCAAAACGTCTTTTATGGTTAATGCCCTCAGTCACTTTTTCCATACATTTTCTTTTTTGTAATATATAGCTTTCCTAGTTCTGATTTCAAGTTCAGGGTGCCTGGGGAGAATTGGAAGATTTCTTCAAACCAAGACTGTTCCTTCAGCCTTTCACATGAGAAAATTGTTAGGCGCATTAAAGTATTCCTGACTATGTTGCATTCCTTTGTTCAGAGTGAGTTTTGGGAACACATCCTTTTCTCATTATATTTCCATAAAATATATTTGATCTATTCTATTCTTAGAATACCTCTGATGTGGTCTGTGAATGGAGCACAGTATAAAAATATTTCTTTTTTTTTTTTTTTATATGAGACAAAATGTTTCCATTTCTTAGACACATAAAAAGTCACTATATAGCACTCCACGAAAGTAAAACTTTACAGAAAGTCTTGGTATAACTCAGCACAGATCACAAAAGGAATCCATCCTCACAGAGCCCAGTTGTAACTCAGAGCCTCATCAAATGCACACAGACAGTGACAGAAGGAGAAAGAGGGAAAGGAGAGGAGCAGGAAAAAAGGGAAGAGAAATAGAGAAGGAATGAGACCTGGATAATACTACTGGGAAGCGAGTTTATATTTAGAAACACAGAAAGATGTTAACCATGTGCCTCCTAGAGAAAAAAAAAAAAAAATCTGCCATAACAGTAGTTGACAATAAAATCACCTTTGGAAAAAGTCTTAATACTTTCAGAGCACAACCCAGATCTTTCCAAATGCAGACAGATGTTTGAAATGTTTACACAGACAGATCATTGCAACAATTTAGGCACTTTTCCCTCTTCACTTCCCTATCTTCTGATTGTTGTCTTCTTTAGGACCTTGAGAAACACCAAGTAGCAGTCGCTCTGAGCGGCTCTTTGCTGCAGCTCAGGCTTGGCTTGGCTGTTTATTGCTACACCCATAAAATTATGGTTTTGATCAATCTCCTCAGAACCCTTTTTCTCTGAAGTTTTCCATCCGCCCAAGGAGTCCTGCTCCAACCTGACATGTTGGAAACACAAGGACCAAGAACATTAAGGTCGGTCTCAGTCCTGATTCCCCCTGACCGGGAGGGGAGGGAGATGCCCCCACGCACACAGCCAGGGCAGAAATCACCCTTTCCAGCAGCTGAGTGTGCCCCTGATTTTCACTCCAGTAATGTCATCTGATGTGAACTGGGAGCCTGCAGCAGCCCAGCTGCATTGGTTACTGACCACAAATGACTTAATCCCCTGTATAAACAAGGCCTAACGTTCAAACTCATCTGCCGATTCCCTCGCAGCTTCCTACTCACAGTTCACGGAAGATGACTTCTCCTTGTTCCCACGGCTGCAGAGTCGGGATCAAAGGCTTGAAGGGAAAGAATATAAAGCTTTTTCTTTTTTTTACTTACTCTTTTTTTTTTATTATTATTTAGCTCAGGTTGCAAATGTCTTTGCTACACTGTGTTGAGGTTTTAAGAAAGAAAAAAAAAATAGCAATAGGAAATTTTAAAATCTTTAAACAGTAACAGGCTTGTGTAGGTACAGGCAGCAGCGGCTGCATGGGATGCAGTTTGTGCCTCTCACTATCCTCGTAAATACATATATTTATTGTTGATTGTTTAACAGACAAACTGGCATTCCCTCCAGATGTTATCTGAACAGCCATGGGAAAGCTTCAATCGGCTGAGCCAGAAAGCAGGTGAAGTGGGGGTGTGGGGGGTGTGTTGGTTTGTTGTTTAGTTTTCTTTTAATTCTCATCAGAACTGAAAAATATTAAGAGAAAAATCAAACAGAAATGTCAATTCTGTGAAGAACAATGCTTGGAGGGGTTTTTTTAATTAGTATTTCACTTTAAAGGAGTGAAATACAGCTTACAATCTCAAAAGCAGGCCGGGGGTATCGGTCTGAGAGCCTTCTATGTGTCAACAACAAAAAAAACCCAACTGCCTGATCCTGCACAAATGGCAGAGACTGGAAATGTGGGAATTATACACATAGGTGTTTTGGCCAGGTTGTGTCATCTACCCCATAATGCACCTGGTTGCTATCACTTTTACTTTAAAGGGCACTAAAATTCAGCTCATAAAATTTAAAAAGAAAATCATAGAAAGTGACATATAAACAGGTTGCACATATGAATATAAAAGCTTTAGCATGTTCTTTGACACGTGAAGTGTACATTCTCTTTTATCAGGCTTTTCCCAATTAAAATAATGAGAAACATGCACTACCAAAAAAAAAAAACACCACCACCAAAAAAACCCAACAATCACCAAAAAAAACCCCACCACACACAACACCAAAAAACCCCAGACTCACCCACATTAATAAGTACTGCATGTGTAACAGGATCATTCTGGCAAAGGAAATTTTTTCTCCCCTCTATGAAATTTTCTTGGGTAACATACAACAATGCATTTTCATCACACTGTCCACAGATTTGCACACATAAAGGGACTTATATGAAGGCAAGCTATTTCCCCCTAGGAACTCTCCATTTCCAGCAGTTATTTTAATTGCTATGCATCACTCCTCTCCCTGCATGCCCTTGGCTCTGCTACTGCCACCCCAAGCATCCTTCAACCCAGAGACATCAACTCTGCCTGTCTCAGGAGGTCCCAGCCACGCAGGCAGACCTGTGTCCCAGACAGGTGATCTTTGTCACACTTGTAGGGGACACTGCTTCTTGTCACTGTCTTAGAGAGTGGCTTTGCGGGCACTGCTGTTACTCCTGGCACTGGAGATGCTGATGAGAGCCAAGACCATCCCACCTTAGGTCATTTAAATTAATGAATTAAGCTAATCTGAGATTTGTCGGGCAAATAAAACCCATTCCCATGCCATCCCCTTGCCATGGTGTGGATGAATTTCAGACATTTTTTTTGCACTGAAGAAGCTACTGAGCTCCAGCCTTTGCTACAGGAGCTGAAGGTGTGGCTGATAGACACCATCTCCTCGCTGCAGCTTTGTGGCTGTGTCCCATCTCACCTTTGCCTACCATCAGCCCTCCTCGATGCTCCGAGTTGCCCAGGTGCAACGGCTGGCCACACACGAGCAGCCTGATCACGCACAGCAAGTTCAAGATGGTGCAAAGCCAACTCCGACAGACACAGCACAGGAGAACATCCCAACGTGCTCTTGCAGGTGAGGTTTTCCCCACTTCACAGAAAAAAAAAAATGTTCAGCCAGTTGTCTAGAATAAAAAGAAGAAAGAATCGTATGCTTGGCTTCCCACCTAGTATATAAAAACTGAAATGGCTGGGATCAGGAAAGGTTTACCATCTCAGTTTCCTCCATCTACTTAAGTGCAAGGTAAAGGCCAGTGACAGAGTGAGCATTTTGTTTATCGACATTTCTTCATATCAGCTCAGCAATCTACAGGATCAATCCCTTAATTTGCAACATCTTTTAAGCATGTCAGAGATCAGAAAAGAGCCATATCTTCCTTCTTAATAAGTTTCTATATAAATCACTGCCTTATTAAAAACAAAACGTAGTATCCTCCACTAATGATCAAATTCTACAGTTTAGCAATGTTAATGACCCTTTACAGTGGAACACTGAAATATTTTTATAATAAAGGTTATGACTTGCATTGTATTTATTGTAAGCAGGGGTTTTATATTTTTAAAAAATCAATATTTTAATATGTAACACCTAAATATATGACCTTCCTATGGCTACATTTCAAAGGCAATGTGTGTGTTCCATTTAACTTTAAAGAAAAAAAAATCCTCACTTCAGAAAGTTGTAAATATTCTAGAAAGCTTGTTAATCATGGAATCCTGTAAACCGAAATTTGTTCAGGGCACGGGGAATCTATATGATTTTCAGCAAACTGCCTTTGTTTCAGATGCGCTGGTTCACATGTCAGCACGTCAATGTGTCATGCCTGGTTACATTTGTCTTGTTGTGTTAAAAATTATGTTCCTGACATACCCAGGCTCAGTGCCCCATCTCCATTATGTGTCAGGCTGCCCATTTTAAGAGCGTTAGTTTTTTAATTTTTTTTTTTTTTTCATTGCATGAATTTGCCAACTAGAGAGTACGACTGATGCCCTCTTCCGTCACTGGTCCCAGTAGAGACTACCCAGCAAGCCTCTTGCACCCACCAGGACTCCAAACATACTTAAATCATACATGGCATTTGTCCAAGCACAAAGGAGATGATGTACAATGAAACAGCTGTATCAGCTGAATATGACAGTATGGCTCAATTCGTACTCCTTCCCAGAATTTGCCCTGAAAGCCCCACTCCTCACAGGAGAAATAATGAAAGAAGTAATGACTGTTTATATTTGTCACCAGTGCAAAACATGCTTTCATGTTAAATGTTCACAATCAGCTTCCTGATGAAAAGCTACGTGGGTGTAGGAAGGTGGCTGGCTCTCTGAGGGGTACATTCAGGTGACTCTTCATGCCATGGATGGTTCAGCTATGGGAACATCATTTGTGATGGGCACAGAGGAGGCAGGCTGGCAGGCAGACGGTGTGCAAAATTTCATGGTTAACTAGAAATCCTAGATAAATTCAGCAAATGTGGGATTTGATCCCACTGAAAGCAATCTAGGTAGGATTATTGTTGTACAAGACAATTCTCATCCAGCTGTTGGAAACTTGGACATGTGCCAATCTCCAGTATCATCATTTGCTTCTGTTAAATTCAGTTAAATTCATCAAAATATTTTACCTCTCTCTTCCTCTGAAATATTTAATTGTAATCAGCTCAGTACGCAGGATTTACTTTGGGATAGCTAGAAATCATCTGTAACAGATGTTTCCTTACAAGGACATTTTAAATTCCTTTTTCTCTTCACAGAATCATCTAGGCTGGAAAAGACCTTGAAGATCCTCCAGTCCAACCATTAGCCTAACATTGACAGTTCCCAGCTCCCCCAGATCCCTCAGCGCTGGCTCAGCCCGACTCTTCAACCCCTCCAGGGATCCCGGGGACTCCCCCCTGCCCTGGGCAGCCCATTCCAATGCCCAACAGCCCCTTCTGCACAGAAATCCTTCCTCAGAGCCAGCCTGACCCTGCCCTGGGCAGCTTGAGGCCATTCCCTCGGGGCCTGGCGCTGGGGCCTTGGCTCCAGAGACTCATCCCCCCTCTCTGCCCCCTCCTGGCAGGGAGTTGCCGAGGGCCAGGAGGTCTCCCCTCAGCCTCCTCTGCTCCAGACTGAACCCCCCCAGTTCCCCCAGCCGCTCCCCAGCAGACCTGTGCTCCAGACCCTGCCCCAGCTCCGTTGCCCTTCTCTGGCCACGCTCGAGTCACTCAATGGCCTTTTTGGGGTGAGGGGCCCAACACTGAACCCCCTCAGCGAGGGGCGGCCTCCCCAGTGCCGAGCCCAGGGCTCAGATCCCTTCCCTGTCCCTGCTGGCCACGCCAGTGCTGACACCAGCCAGGATGCCGTTGCCCTCCTTGGCCCCCTGGGCACACTCTGGCTCATTCTCACGCCCCCAGTCCCTCTCTGACCGGCAGCTCTCCAGCCACTCCTCCCCAGGCCTGGAGCCCCCCTGGGGGTTGTTGTGGCCCAAGGGCAGCCCCCGGCATTTGCCCTCAGTGAAACTCCCCCAGTTGGGCTCAGCCCATGGCTCCAGCCTGTCCAGGTCTCTCTGCAGAGCCTCCCCACCCTCGAGCAGACCAACACTCCCATCCAGCTGGGGTCATCTGCAAACTGACTGAGGGTGCCCTCGATCCCCTCGTCCAGATCATCAATAAAGATGGTTGAATAGGAGTGGCCCCAACACCCAGCCCTGGGGGACACCACTCCTGATGGGCCGCCAACCGGATTTAACACCCTTCACCACAACTCTTTGGGCCCGGCCACCCAGACAGTTTTTTACCAGGCAAAGCGTGTGCCCATCCAAGCCACAAGCAGTCAGTTTCACCACGAGAATGCTGTGGGAAACGGTGTCAAAGGCCTTACTAAAGTCAAGGTAAACAACATCCACAGCCTTTCCCTCATCCAATAAGCAGGTCGCCCTGTCATAGATCAGGTTTGTCAAGCAGGACCTGCCTTTGATAAACCCATGCTGACTAAGCCTGAGCATCTGGTTGACTCGCAGCTCAGTGTTGAAGCACCAAAACTCTCCTCAGAGGGCTCAAGCCTTAACTGCGTATTTTGGTAAAATCAACACTTTTTCTTGTTATTATGGATGTAAAATAAATCAAAACTGCAGTATCAAATATCAGATTTTTATGGAGCCACAGTCTCAAACATCTAGGGTTAGATTCTGTTAGTCTCCTTTTAAACCAGGGCACAAGGTAGAGGCCCATGGTGGCAATGGGAACATCTCCTATTTACTTTATCGTACATGCGTCCTCTCCACATGCCTAACAGCCATAAATTGGAAGTCTCCTTGTGTAAGATAGAGTGCAGTCACCTGAAAAGGTCTACAGCTATGTTTTCCTAGAATATTTATTGACATTATTGATCTCTTTGAGTGAAAAGCAAACATACTATCTCTTAATATCATATCATATAAAGCTTCACAGTCATGAGCAGAAGCAGCAATGTTTTTGGAGTTTTTGGGGTTTGGTTTGTTGTTTCTTTTTTGAACTCCTGTACCAAGACTACCTCTCCTCTGGGAAAGGGACCCTAGACCCAAGAAATTTATATTATAAATTATTCATAGAAGCACAAAAGTAAACACGTTCATTAAGTGAAGACTTTTCTACAGCTGATTTTCAAGTACTGCCCATGCACAGATCTTGAGATAACACAGTTCAAAACTGACAGAAACCAATTTTATAAAAGCAAGAAGTGAAAAAGCAATGAATAATCAAGCTATCAAGCATAATTATGTCACAAGTCAATATTTTTCCAACAACAGCAGTTGATGTACACTGTGTCGTCTCATACACTCATAAAAGGTAACGGATATTACTGTTGGTGCAAAATTTTAACGGCAAGTCCTGACTTCGGAAGCTAACATAAATACTAATGTGTATATAATAGGTGATAATAAAGGTACCTGAACAGTTAAATATGAAAATTTCACCCAGTGAAATACACTTAATGTTTCATGATTCAGACTATAACTTTCCCTTATTACAAGGTTTCATATGTCTGCAAAGTAACCCACTGCCCCCATTTTCAGCCGTGTTTCAAATAGCCGAGCAGTTTATGACCCAGACATCGTAAGACCCCGAGATAACATGGGTTTCTAGTTTGGGACTTTTTTGAACTGCATCAGAAGTTTTCTGAAGAAAATTTAAAAGGCAAATTTGTCAGTCTGAAGTTAAACATGGTTTTTTTTTAAATGAAATTGACTGGTTTACATCTTGCAGCATTCCAAAAAATTAAAAATAATAAACATCTCAGACTCGCTGCCTCTTTAGCTGGACAGGTTTCCCACAGCTGAATCCTTTGATGATACTCTTTGGACTTTCTATTTTAAGAAGTCATCCCTTTCTGCTTCCCTCTGGAGGCAAACTCTTTTGCTCTCCTGCCAATCTTCCTCCTGACCTTTCTGTCCTGTGTACTTGGCTTTTCCATCTCTTTTCCAAAGTCCTCTCTCTCTCCTTCCACACTACTAGACCCTCTTCATTTTCAGTGCCAATAATCCCCCTTCAGTTACCAGCAGACCTCCTCTTCTGCCCTGGTTGCCAAACGATTTAATCTTCTAGTTGTTCTTCACTTTTGCCAGAAGATTTCTCCAACTTCCAGAGAAAAACGTATTGCCAAGACCACCCCATATATTTGAACGAATATAACAGCCATTATTGATACAACTGGATATATTAACTACAGGAACCACATGTAGCAGTAAAAAAAAAAAATGTTATTATGACGTTGAAGTTATATGTAAACACTGACCTTAATTGCACATCAAGAGGAAATTACTTTTCAAATGCTACAGGTAATAATTTTAACTCAATCTCTAATTTCCAAACCAAAATATTATGTTAAAGAACATATAAAGATATACCGGAGACCACCTTTTTTTTTGCATGGAGAAGAGAGGTCTCCTTAGTAAACACCTCTTTACCATGAACACTATAAAAATAGCAATATGGTTGGGTCAGCTGCTTTGTACGAGTTTCTTGTGAACTGCCTGTTGTTTGGTGCAATAGCTGCAAGACAGTATCCAATAACCTCTCACTCTTCAGCACACTCATTGACATAGTTCTTAACAAAAACTATAACTCTCACTGAAGATTATTTATCAGACTGCTACACGCCACATGTCAGACCAAGAAGAACAGCCCATGCCTAGGGACTAAGGGAGGATGTTCTTTTTGGCCTTGGACAAAGACCTTATCTATATATGCATATTATTCTGTCCCAGCTACAGCAATCTATCTCCATCCATTCTAGCCAGATTAATATTTAAACATGATGACATTGTCATTCAAGAGCTTCAGGCTTGATTGCCATTGTTCTCATAGTCACAGTAGGAAACCACTAACTTTAAAAGAATTACAAATCTTTAGGAGTACAGCAAACCAAAAGCAGAGGCAACCTCCAAGCCCATCATACTTTCATGCAGCCCTTCTCCCATTAAATATCAAGCTAGATACTTCATTTCATTTTGAGTTCTCAAAACCCTTCGAGGGACAAACCAGCTCTGTGGGCTCCATCACCCAGCATGAACACACTTGCACTCGATAATTGCCTTCAAATAGAAACATAACCAAGACTCACACTCCTGGAGACAGATCAAGTGGTTCAGGCAACAAAAAGAGACTCGCTCCTAAAAATATAGCAATGATTAGAATACAACATTTCTAAAAGCCTCTAATAAATCTTGCTTTATTGACCTACAGCAGCCTCACAAAAATAACACCATAAAATAGACAACTCCACAAACGCCTTTTCATAGACTGGGGGAAAAAAAAAAGAATAAATGCCTCCTCTGCAAAATTTTGAAAACAACAACATGACTGCTGCATAGCTACCTATACTCATACACAAGTAAACTGATAGAAACAGTTGTGAAGTTAGCCAAAACGTCTTAAAATACTCTGCTTGCCTGATGTAAACTCTCCTCAGCGTAAGGACATCACTTGCTCAGCTCAGAACATTTCAGCCTACAAGCCATTCTCAACCTCAGACCTGTAAAGTCTTAAAACATTATTGTGGTTTTGAGGGCGTTCAAGCTCTCCCTGTACCAGTTTTTATCTGGCACAAGTACCCATCCCGATCTTCAAGTTCACATTTTATGCAGTAAAGAAGAAAAGCTTTCAATTTAGGGAATAAAACACCCTCCAGCTGAAGAAAATTCTCACATTACATTATGTTAAGAAGAATCTACTTCAATTGTGGTCAGTTGTCATGGAGAAAGGAGGAGGGGGGGAAAAAGAAGTATATCCCCATATGAAAACCTTTCTCATTTAGAAAGAGAAAGAAAAAAAAAAAAAACGACTACTTTCTGCATTTGACATTTTATGCAAAGTAGGTGAATCTGGAATGGGAGATCATTTAAAAAATACTCATTATGCTATTTATGTACATAAATGTGGTTGTGTAAAAGTATAACAGGAATGCATTCACAATTGGTTTAAGTAATTTTCTCTTGGCAAACCACCATAAAAAACAGGGGCGTCATGGCGCCACCAGAATCCTAAATTGTGGTGGAGAATCATCAGTACACATGGCATTAATCTTTGTCTCCTTGCAGGAGACACCCTTGCCTGCATTACTGGCCTGTCTCTTAAATCTAAGACATTGTAACTTGAGTTTAAAATGACACCATAAATAAGATATACTCTCCCTCCCCAACAAAAAAATTACCCACTTTATTAAAAAGACACATATTCCAGACAGTTTACTCCCGCTGTAAGAGCAAGAGCTCTTCCTTGCCAAAGCACACCGAAAGCATAATACTAATGGGTTAATAATAGATCGTGTAATCTTCAGTATTCATGTTGGACACGATTCAGACTACTGAGAGACTTTTAAATATATACATATAATTAGTTAACCCATTGGTATTACATTCTTGTTACTTTGGATTGATCACAAGACTGTAGGGATCTCATTATACCATACCAGTTTATTTTCCCTAGTGACTGAGAACGCTTAGCTGTCTTTTAATATCTGACTATTAATCGCTTACTAAGTTTTCAAATCTTCCTTTCCATTCTTACAAATTTAGGCAGAGCAGAGTTTTGTTAATAGAGCAATTTAAAATATCACCATTCTCTTCGCAAATTTCTCTGTGACTTGTAAACATTTTTAAAATGTTCTAACAGATGAAATTCATGGCTTTTAAAGGAAACTGTGTCTCTATTTTGGTGGAAAAAAAAAAAAAAAAAA
>NW_020799107.1:34262845-34278346 GCF_003259725.1 Athene cunicularia | reverse complement strand
CCTCATCTGTTAGGTAGAGGCATGATTTTCTTTTTTATTTAAAATGGTACCCACAAGATACAAACTAGAGGCCTCTGACACTAGTTCCCATAAAGAGGTACCACAGGAGATAATCCCCCCCAGTTAAAGACTTTGACCCGCGTGTACAGCTACACAACCCCACACCCATCATGGAAAAGGTTAGACGACTGCAAATAACAAGATACCCATCAAAGTGTTGCCATGGTCAGCCTCAAGAAGAAAGTTGGTGCAAACTGAGAGATGACACTAAACCTGAGACGCGGCCGTAACGTTTGTCAGCGTTGGGGCTTTAGGAAGGAGCAGGAGCCTCATGGGTGCTGTGTCCTGCTGTGCCACCCATCTTCAATGACCCCTCAGAAGTTTGTAGGACCAAGCTAGGAAGGGGCCTCACACTGGTCAGCAGTGTGGTAGGCACCTCCAGCAAGAGGGCATCTCACCAGTGGGTTGGTGGAGGACTTGGTGTTGTCATAGTGTAAGAGAAAGAGCAGCACTGTGTCAAAAAGGGTGTGGAGGAAGGATGTCATTGTGGATCCATCAGCCCCACAGCAAGAGGGAGCAGCTCTACCTCTACGGGACTGTCGTTCCCTCAGCACAGAGTGAGCGGTCACCACTCAACAAATACATGTAACACAAGGACTTTGGTGCTTCGCTTTAGCAAGCAGATGCTTAGACATGACATCAGCCAAAAAGATTTCAATTAGCAAACATTTCACCCTACACATGGGCTAAACTGGTGAATTAATTCATTCATATACCCAGGAAATTATTTCTTCCAGAATAACAACGTTCCATTAAAAAGCCACCATTGCCACTGGGTTTGGAGTCTGCCCTGTACGCAATCAGCCATGCGTGAGGAGGTCTGCATCTCAAAGAGTGAGAGCACAGAAGACTTTTAAAAAAAATCAGGAATACCAGGAGCTGAGACATCACAAGCTACCACACGGGGAACATCAGTACGTCTCGGCTTCAACCAGGAGGGCACGTTGGTACCGAGCACTTAATTAAGGGTTCACAGCCATTTAGCCTGTAATTTCTCTGTTCTAGATTTTATGATGTAGACACCAACGCCTTCGGCTCACAAATATGTTTACTGAACCAGTAGTGGGTACCTGTGAAATACCCAAACATAGAGACAGGCTCTGCAGCCTCTCCTCTCCCCATCTACCTTCTCATACATTCCCTTCTTACATCGAAACACCTACTACCGCAATTTTCTATCTGCCTGTGACCATTCCTTCTTTACACTTCAACATTTTAATTAAAAAGCAATAAAACACTTTAATTTGAGGTTTGTACATAAAAATACAAGTAAAAATGGCCTGAACATTGGGCAAATACTATTGAAATCTGAGCTGAAAGGCAGTTAGAGTAACTTTAACCACCTGAGAAATGCAATAATCACCCTGAAATGCACAGCCTGGAGTGTTTTATTGCCATTATAAACTGCAATTTATACATTAAAATAAGGAAAACAGTCAGACCCATCCATTTATGAGCTATAATAAATATGGTTATGACATCACTGACAACCAGTCACAAACTTCCAAACACATCCAGAGCTCCAAAGCAATTTCACGATTACCTTTTAAATCTGTTTTCTATCAGCACATGTGTATTTCTCGGGTGCACACAGACAGCCACAGGCCTGTCTCAGCAGTGGTGTCTTCATGGGCGCGAAGCTCTCCTGCGTTCTGCAAGCTCTTGGCCTGATTTTGTCTTTCATGGCTCTTGCACCCATCCAGACCCCCACTGCACTTACCATCCTCTACCTTCCCTATGACACCCACAGGGGGGGAAAAAAAAAAAAAAAAAAAAAAAATCTGATGATTAGATAATAGTTCCTAAATGTCTTTTTATAAGTTCAACATCATCACCTTAACAGAACCTGGGAGAAATGCTGCTACTGGGGAGATCTCTAAAATGACCATTAGAGCTCTCATGAAATCCCACTGTTTGAGGGTCAAGAGCTCCTCAACTATTTACTCTAAGTGCTCGCACCCTGGATGAGTTTGCCATTGCATGCAGCCTTTAATACAGCTGTTGCTAGATTTCCCCTTCAAACACAGCCCCAACTTTGTTCTTTCCACTGTTGCAAGTTTCTTGGGGGAGGAGAGTTTCTAGAAAGGATAAATCATACCTCAGGGAACAGCTCTTCTCTAAGAACAAGCTAACAGGATAAGCCTATAATAGAAACGTAAATCAACCGCAAAAGTTGGGTTGGTTTTTGTTGGATTTTTTGGGTTTTGGGTTTGGTTTTTTTTTGAGTGTGTTTTTCTCTCAGAACCAGCAGCACAACAATTTCTTTCTCTACTGCTCAACCCCTTTGCTGATGTAACCTGTCCTGGTCCCTCTGCCTTCCAGCTGCCACTGCATTTGATCACATGTACTGTGGCTTCATTGGAATCAAAGATCTTTTACTTCATCCTCAGACTCCAATAACCTGGAGCTAAGCTGGACAAGACGAGCTGTGGTAGCAGTTGCATGGGCCAGATCCAGCAGCGTCTGCCAAACACGAGGGCCCCCTACACAGAGGACAACAGCTGAAGACATTCAGATCAGAGGGAACTCGCTGTGCTAAAGCCAAAAGGAGCTGGGAGTCACAGGGCGAGGAGCAGCCATCAATTTGGTGCCATGCTGTGTGCAAGACAGGCTGAAGCAATGCACCGGGGTGACCTGTCTGATTCACCATCACAAGCAAAGGCTAAATACCAAGTGAGGCAAGGAAGGAGCACACATCATGCTGAAGACGACACAGCCTTGATATGCCTACTTAAACACAAGGTCTTGTGAGATTTCACAGCAGTGACCCTGTTATTTTACATTTTATCCCTCCCACTCAAAGTGTCTCGTTCACCTTCTGTTCTTATCTTCATAGCCCGGTGAGGATCGCTTTTCATCTCCCTACATTTTCCCTTAAATCAACCCAACTTCCCTGCAGAACATATTCCTGGTTTTCACTCTGCTCACAGGGATGTCATCTCACCAGAGGACTGGTCTTCAAATCCTCCACCTTTCCCTTGCCAAGCATCAATCGAAGACCTTGATGGAAACTTCTAGCAAACAGACACTGGTCATGCAGACAAACAGACTTAGAAAAAACCAAAATGAGTACCTTGTCGCCAGCAAAGGTAGGATAACATGGGTAGTATGCAGTAGAACAGTGATCAGATAAAACACTTTCACAGGCCTTTACAGAAACTTCCTCTGAAGACACACTATGGTTAGACACACACAGAAGGGTGTTAGTAGTCAGCAAGACTGAAGATATTAGTCTTTACAACACCCCTCTGGAGATGAAGAGTACTATTTTTACCACTTTGAGGAGGTAAACACTGAAAATCAAGGCTATTCTGTGATTTTTTTCACAGCTGTGGAAACTACGGAAAACAACGGCAACTGCGGCAAAAAAATTTCGGCTGGCTTATTCCATACTGCCTATGGAATGTTTGTTAACACCTGAACTAAAACCCAAGACTCTCACCTTGAATTTGAGGCTTAGAAGAAAAGCACACAGCTCTTCAACTCAACTCAGTATTTTAAAGTAAGCCCACACTGAAGTCCAGATCTAACACGCTGCATGCTTGCAATATATTACATTGTTCTCAGTGTAACAACTCAAAAAGAAATAAAAGCACATAAAACAGAAGTCGGCTACCTACACAAGAAGTAGTTTCCTGATCAACCAACCAGAGAAGGTAAAGAAAGGGTTGTTCGTCTTCACCACTGGAGCATCACCTCTTTCAACCAGGTTCATCCAAATATCTTAGCTAAAGCTGATGCTATTACTTTTGATGCGTGACCTCACTTGCCTACCAATACAGGACATGGTCTGTCTCGCCAATATTTGCAGCGTTAAATTACCTTGAGCATCACTGGCAGATGTGCATTTTATTCCACTAATGTTTTGCTTTCAATTGAGGAAGACAACAGCCATTTCTCTACTTGTGTTACTAAGATCCTCTTAGGAAAAACAAAACACCAAAACACCAAAAAAACCCCCAACAAAATAAAACGTAAGAGGAAGGAGATAAAATTGCTCCTTCCTTCAGCTGTCATACTCACTGTAGCACACACAGAGAAACGCGTTTCTTCTCCAATACCATCCTACACTGCACTGGGCCAGTAATATGCCACAAAAGCCCAAGGAAGCCTTCATAACTTGGCAAAAAGCATTGTGGCAGGCTTAAAGTTTTGTAAGGAAAAGTATTGTCTTGACCACAGAGGAGACCTGGGCAGGTCTATCAGGAGCTCACAGTGAAACAATGGTCAACACAGGAAGGTTGATAGAAGATGTTGACCTCTTCAAACTCCTTCATGGCTCTGGCTTTCACCAGGTGTGTAAAAGTAAGCCAGGCACTAAGGAAACTTCTTTAATTTTGAACATATGTTAATATTTGAAAAGGTTCATTCTGAATAACCCCCATGGATTTGATTGACATGCTGCTGTTGGGGGGAAAGGAGAGAGAAGCAAGTAGTTAAAAATTATCAGCACTGGTGGTTAGTAAAATGCTACTAAGATGTTGAGAAGAAAGAGAGATGGAGATGATTTCTCACCTAAAGCTTTCTTCAACATTCATCGTGTATCAAAACAGGAATGGAATGTGGTTTTAAAATATAAGCAAGTTAATATCCCTCCTCCTTAGGTTCATAGCTGAGCAAAGGCAGACAGAGGACCAGGCAGGGGAAGAATTGCTCTTCATCTGGCACAACGCATGCGTACGTACACACACACAGACACGCACCCGTGCCCAGTGCTTCTCGCCCTTGTGTTCATGATCTCAGTGCTCCTAAGGAAAGCAGCCACTCTGAAAGTCTGAATTTAAAAAAAAAAAAAAGTAATACAAACTTAAAATTGAGAGTAAGAGTAAGAATAGGTGTGTGCACATGTCTTATTTTATAACCTGGAAAGTTACTTAACGGTGTGGAATTTTCAGCCATCAGCACATACAAATTATTCACTTGATACAGAGTAATTTTTCTCGCTTTCATCAGAAAAACATTTCTTAGTTGGAAAAAAATAAAACACCACTCTTTAATGCTCCTTATTAATAATTTTAATAATTTAAAATGTTTATCAGTTTAATGTATCCTAGATATCTAATTATTTGCAGACTTACACTTACACATTGCTAATGGGTCAAACATCTTCTTGCCTCATTTGTTTTTATTTGGGAAAAGTACTAAGTTACAACAAATGCAGTATGTGATCTAAAATTCAGAATATTTGACTATTTCACGATAGCCAACAGATAAGCAGGGATTACTCTCTCTCAAAACACTGAGACACTGTTCCTCTCAATCTTTGATATGTGTTAGTCGCTATTTGAACCGAATGTTCCATCACTGTAGTGCTCTTGTTCTTTGATTAGATGATCTAAGCTATATAAGCAGGTGGCTACTCTGATTAATTTGCTTTGGCTTTGTTTTTCTCTGAGGGATAGTGGAAATACTTTAGTTGGTGCGAATGACAGGCTATGAGAGGGTGGAAATCAGGCCAACAGAATGATAAGAATTTTAAAGCTTCTTTTATGCACAGGAGCAAGCTCTGTGCATGGCTTAGTATGGAGCAACAGGTTAAGACATCTAGCCTTTTCCTTAATAACTGGGGCAATAAAACAGTGGAAGCAAAATGTATTTTTAACTCGGAATTCAAGCTTCTCTTTTAAAGATCTCTAGTGAAAATGGATCTGTAGAATTGTGAACCAAGCCTTAACCCTGCAAAGACATATTATTATGCTTAGCTGTACCCTAGTTGAGAGCACCATCTTCAGCAATAGGATTCACCACGGGACTACTTAGAGACGTTAACACAAATTAAACACAAGCATAAAACTCTTGCAGGGTTGATATCTAAATTACTTCAATTTCCACAAAAAAAAAAAAAAAAAAAAAAAAAAAAAAAAAAAAAAATTCATAACTAAAGCAAATTTTTGCTACTGGCATGGTATCCGATCTCCATTTAAACGTATGGAGATAAAACACATAGTAGAAGTGGCTTTCGGAAAGCCAGCAGCTTGGATTGGGATTTCTAGATAAAATTTGGGTTTGGAGTTCTCATTTTTACTTCTTTACTATTCTTCATTATTACCATGACTTCATCACGAGTCCTATACGTAGTCTGACTATCACTTGTATCGGCTTTAGAGTCTGCTAAGCAACATTTCCAGAATTATAATATCCATGTGTCTACTACTAAGGTACCACGTGGAGACCTGCCTCCTTGCATAGCAGTGTTGGGGTTTTTTTACTATGCTGCATGTTTCTCCAGTTCTTATGTGTTCCCCCAAGACCAAAATGTGATCTGTTGCTCCCCACTAAATGGGCTTGGGCCATACTCATGTTCTTCAGAAAGCCCACTTGATCCACCTGATCCCCGCGGTCAGGTGGGCTCACCGCCAGCTTTACAGCATCCAATGAAGACACGCACACGTTAAAGCCAGCACACCACCTAGAGTAATTGAACATTCCGTTCATTCTAAGTTCTCTTTTCCTAACCAAACTTTACCTTGCGTGCTGCAAGCCCCTAACAATTAACATCTCTGCTCCAATAAATAATATTCTCTGCCTTTGTAAAGATGGGGTCTGCTCTCTATCCCATACATTACCTTTTATCGTGGGCAGACCCAGAGCCTGTTCTAGAAGGCTACTAGTTTTAGGCCATGAGCTCCTGCAACTGCTGAAAGCCAAGAGGGAAAAAAAAAAAAAAAAAAAAAAAAAAAAAAAGATAAAACGAGTCAATATTACAGGCACACCATGATATTCCTATGGAGCCTCCCTCAAAGAAAAAAAATATCTATAAGGATGTTAATGAGTACAGGCATGGTGCCTTTTCTGAGGTCAAAATCGTGTTCCTCCCAAGTTTGAAAAGTGAATATTGGACTCATGATCAGTCTTTTGTGGTTTAAAATCCAAGAATCACTTAGCCAGCTATTTCCCCAGCACTGTCAACCGCAGCAGAGAAACACATCTTAGGACTGAGGCAATTATACTACTCACAACATTAATGTGGGTTTGGTTTTTTGGGGTTTTTGTTTTTGGTTGGTTGTTTTTTTTGTTTTTTGGGGGTTTTTTTGAGGTTGGGGGGGTAGGAACTAGTAATCCCCTTACTAAAAACATACTGCAGGTTTCAATAGCAAAAGCCCTTCTGATATTATAATGCTGTAGATCATTAGTGGAAACAACTATATATTCAAATTCCCCCCCCCCAGAATACACACACTTTCAACTTCTCATGAGCCTTTTCCAAGTACTTTTCCAAAACGACAACAGCAAGCCAAGGCCAAAAACTTAATACGTCTGCTCAGACACAACATAAAATTACTATTTATATTGACAAAATGGTTTAGGATATCTAACCATAGTCGTGGCCACGGGTGCGACAGCAAGCTCTCAATCCGGAGTGATGCTGGGGAGCCCAAAGGAGCAGAAAGCCTACAAGGGTGGATAGCGTCAGTTTGAGCCTTGCTGCCATCATGGGCCCCCCACTACCAGGCCCAGCACAGGAACAACGAGGAGCTGAGCTTGGGCTATTTCTGCACCCTGGTCTGGATGCTATTTGTGCTGCTGGAGGTCTATTTTGAGTATTTTGAGTTCTATTTTGGGATTTTTGAATACACTTTTGACTCCACTGTACATGTAATCCGGGAATACCAGAAAATATAACATTAACCCAAAATATCCCTTCAAAGAGGGGTTTTTTTTTAGCCTCCTTTCTGAAGCTGGATTGAGATGATGGCACGACTCACCCCTGCCATGCCCTTCCCCAGCACGCCCCATTACCTCTGTGGCACTGCCAGCCTGGGGATCTGAAGCTTTGATACAGCCCTCAAATGATGAGATTTGCTCAAAAATACTTTTTTTTTTTTTTTTTTTTTTTTTTCAAAAGTTATTGAGAAAGTGGGAATGTTTGCTTGTTCTTCATTATGAATGTGCTTCATATATTTCTTTAAATCTCTCCACATGGGGAATCCACCAGGAGAAATAAAATGAGGAAGAGCTGAAAATTTCATGCCACTGAGGTTTGAAGGAAAAGAGGAGCATCGCTGTACTTACGAAAGCTGACAACTTCATCTTCTTACCGGGAATGCCTGAAAAGAAGGAAAGCCCAGCAGGACCTTTTGACCTAGGAACAGGAGAAGGGACAGAAACTGCCCACTGTGTCTGGATTTTGAATTTCTAAGGCGTAATCACAGGTTAAATTTCTGCAGCAATGAATGGTGTAGCACAGCACTCTTTCTCCTTTCTCTGTGCTTAATATTTCTGTATCAGTGGAGGCCTAACTCTGACTTCACAGCTGTACTATGGCAAACTATAGTGCTTGATTTACATTTCCAAAAAGGAAACTGTTTTCAAAAAAAAATGTGGCAGCAAGAGACTCCAAACATCATTCCTATAGTAACACACAGTAGCACATTTCAAGCCAACTAAACTTACTGAGCCTTCCTCTATGTTTACTGCATGCTTCAAATAGTTTTCTAAGAGCCCAGAACGTAAGCAGCAGGCATGGTTGATTTATTGCAAATTTATTCTTTTCAATATTAGGGTTAATGATTATATTTTGCGTCATTGATAGTCCATGTGTGATGCATATATTAATAGACAAAATTATCAATATTAAGGCATGAGAGGTGTAAAAATAAGATATATTCACTGACAAAATAAAAGCAAATATTAAAGTCCTTCTGATAATTCTAAGCTGTTTCTTTTCTCTAAAAGACAAAAAAAAAAAAAACCAAACACAAACAAACACAAGAGTCCAAAACTTTTTTAAAGATGTCAATAGAGTCATTCAAAACTCCTTGTTCTGCTTCAGGCCAGCACAGCACGTCTTTGACTTGGTATCTCTTAACACCTTGCTGGTATTCTCCCTCTTGAGCTACTGGGAAGCCCACAACCAGACAGACATACGAACCTGCAAATCCTTTGCGGGTTCCTACCTCCACCTTGGGCTGAAGACCTTGCAAATCAGCTGCTCCTGTCTCTGGTGGCAACATAAGACACCGTAAGTCTTCAGCTTCTGCTTTTACTCATGTCCAGGAACCCTGCTCTAGGTTTGAACACAGAGCTCTAGGTTTGAACACAGCATCTTTGATGCCTTCACATAATAAAGCGAAGCTATTGTAAAATCTCTTTCTATGACTATAAAATAAACACAATGATGAGGAGGATTTACCAAGTAGAGCTTCCAAGCAACAGCCATATTTTCCCCAAACACCCCAGTATTGGCTGTAGACTCAGCAGTAAGACAGAACCTTACGGAAGCTGTACATAGAAGTTGTTCACCTTTGATTTCTCAGGATTGTTTTGGCAAAAACAAGATCAAACAAAACCAGAAGATATGTACCTACCATACGCTGCTTAAGTCTTCTAAAATCTTAGGGGAGGCTCCCCACATATGAGTCTCAACAATTCTTCAGCACAATAGCAACCCATCTACATACTATACATAGCTACTCTTATTAGTGGACACACAACACTCATGTCATAACTATGAAATATCTTTTTTTTAAACAAAACAAACATATCATCTGTTTTTTACATTAAGATAACTGTTCCTTAAACACAACGACTGTCAAACAGAAAGATGAGGAGAGCAACAGTAATAAGTTCGTAAAGGAAGTTTTTATTTTGGAAGATAATTTTTACTTAGAGGAGGAGGAAAAAAAGTCTGACTGAAGTGAACAATTTAGTTCATAATCATCAACACAGGGACACTCTGCATAGACATTTTGTTTCACAGGTCACTACATTCATTGCATTAGAATTGGTTAGAGGATTGAAAATAGTAAATGACAGAAACTACTGGAAGTAGTAGCCCATGAAGCAAAAATTAGATCGCATTCTGCTGAGCCTACTCCTATCTGTCCTATAATTCAAGATCCAGTTTGTGTATGTACAGCTAGTCATAATAAAGCATAAGGCTTACTTAAGATTTCAGTTGCTGAGAAATTATTTAGCTTGTGAAATTTCTACAAGAAAAGAAAAATTCTGTTAGGTCAAAGGGTTTTATGTTTTCTGGGGTTTTTTTAATAGTCCTCTGCATAGCTTTAACACTAGATAATAGAGTGTAATGCATCAATACACCATAGCAAATTTTCTATGCTTTAAATATCACTCTCATTCATACTGTGATTCAATTTAAAGAATCATTCAAAGATAAATCTAAATAAATAACAAGCTAGCTTTCAGGCAAACAAATGAATTTGCATTGTTTTATATTCATCATAAATATTTCACTTAATTACTGAGGTACTATGTTCAGAAATACAAAACAACATTATAAATTTATTAGCACTGTCCCTGCTGATTTTACAGAAGTTCTGTGGAATGTAAAAGCCAAAAGTAGAAACAGGCTCAAAAGCATAGCCAAAAGAGCAGAGCCTGCATTCAAATGCTAAACTGGATTGACACACTCTCTCTCGCTCTGTATATTTACCCCAACTAAAGCTTCCTGTCTTGAATCAGGTGTTATCCTATTTATTCTCAAAACCCAAGGTCAACTAAACCCTTTTCCTTCTGTTGACTTTCAAAACCTAAACATTTGAATCAGGCTCGTTCAAGTATTATCTTGAAAACTATCACAGGAGTTACTTTTCCCCTCATTGTAAAATTGTGAAAACGTAAAAGGATGTAACAGCATTTTTCAAAGGTTTAGCGAGGTCAGCTATGTGAAGAAAAAATAAAAAGTGCTACAAAAACATAAAAGCTACAGTACGTAGCATTTATCATCAAAATTATTTAAGTTCTTTTAATGGCTCTAAAGGCCATGAAAAATATTTTTAAAATGTAAATATGTGGGTCTTAGAAGAAGTTATCCTTCTTTGTAAACCACAGTATCACTGGTGATTTATAATTTTCAGAAAATCTTAATCCCACAGGAAACATAGAAGAGTTCCTCTTTATTTTTAAACTAACAGTGGATTTAACATGGAATGCAGTTTTTATTATTAGCGAAAACTTTATTATTTTTATTTGCTTATAAGAAGATAAAAGCTGAAACAGTGCAAGCAAGAAACCATTTTAAAAAGAGATTGGTTTTTTCTCCCCCTTTACCTTTGAAACAACTTCAGATGTAAATAAAATTATGGATGTTGCATTTCCCTAGGGATTAAGTACTCTTACTGTTCAAATGTCATTAATTACCCTTAATGCCGTTATGAACTATTTGGAGATTATCATTATTAAACTGTTAGAGTATTTCTTAATTCCTCACCAGAAAGCCACAGAGTAACTAGCTGAGCCTATCCTCCCCCTCTTTTGAGCCTATCCTCCCCCTCTTTTGTTGAAATAACAATAGCCTAGAGGAATTGCGTCTGAAAAGAAAAAGTCAAGGAACAACAATAAAAAATATTTTGTTTGACTAAATGAGCAGTAGAGAGAAGAGTTTGGATTTTAAACCAGATGCTATTTCATAAGCAGAGTATCTGGGTCTGATGCAGTCCAATTCAAGCGGCTGGGTTTCTCCGAGTAATGTGGGGAAGCAGCATAAATCCCTCTAATGCAAGTATCTTATCTGTAGCACGCCTGCTTTGGCAATACTGGAAAATGTCTAATAAACCCCTTTCCCATATGGGAGCACCCCCGGTTCGTAGCCACAAAGGACAAGGAGGCAGACAGACCCTGCATGTGTGTGTGTGGCTGTACTAGTACCACAAGCACACACCTGATGCTTCTTTCCTTATGTGAATACTG
This sequence comes from Athene cunicularia, assembly GCF_003259725.1. Lineage (NCBI taxonomy): Eukaryota > Metazoa > Chordata > Aves > Strigiformes > Strigidae > Athene > Athene cunicularia. The sequence continues at coordinate 34,266,634 of NW_020799107.1, read as the reverse complement.
AAGCCATAAGGGCAAGGGTTAGAGAGGCAGCTATTGAGAATAGGGACTGAATTGTAATGGAGCTAATATAAACTCAAAAAAAACCCCCAACCCATCAACAACCAAAACACCAACAAACCAATAAAACCTACTCCTGTCCCACCCCCAAAAAATACTAACTTTTTTTAAAAAAAAAGTTGCGTGGTCCAAATCTGCAGAATGAATGAATGGTAAGGTCCTCACTGACATCTGAAAAGTTTAATTTTAGATTCCTAAGGATGTTTCACTGCTGTAAAAAAATATTCACGAGAACACAATATGGATACAGTACGGATACTGGATTTAGTATCAATATATTTTATACTTAAAAATCCAAACTGTGTGCATTTTTGTCATACCCTCATCCTCCTTTTGCAAAATACTAGACCAGTGAATATTTTAGCATAGTAGTTATTTAAATTGTGTCACTTGGCTCTTTCTCTGAATAACCGTTGGGCTGGGAGGACGAGCTTGCTTCACCACAGGGGCCACGTGTTCCTACTACAATTCAGATACTCATCTCCTCTTCCAAGATAAATCACAGTTCTTGAATTCATATTTTGAAGTCTGTATTTTACTTTGTTATTATTATTCAACTTGTGTTATTCATTCAAATACATGCCAGCGCTTTTATACTTGCATGTTTAAAGATTAACATAATAAAATTTGGCTACAGGTAAATTTAATCACTTAAACAGAAAAAAAGGCTGAACAGAAACTTTTTAATGACTACCTGGAAAGATGAGAGCAGACAAATCTAAAGTATTTACTCACTTCTAGTACTGAAAAAGAAGTTAATTGTCAGCTTGAAGGCACACATTAAAACACTCTCTTACTTTGTGCTTACACATTAGAATAACTACTCTAGGGCTTCCTAAGTCTAAATTATTTTTTTTTTTTTTTTTGCAAAGGACTAAGGGGGCTTCTCCAAGGAGACAAGCAGAAGACTTCAGGTAGTCCTGCTTTCCTGGTTTGTATTTCTAGCTCTCCCTACCTCTACCCTGGAAGAGTTCCAAATCCATGCCTAGGGCAAAGTGGGCCAAATCTGTTTTTTTTTAATAGGACAGGACTGCTGGAAGTAAAGCTGCCAGTCTCCAGCTTCATGAGTTACCCCCAAATCATCCAGAAGGGTTATACTCTGGGACCGTCTGTGTTAACAGAGAAGGAGAGGGACACCAGAAAAGGGGTTGCTGAAAAGCTGTGCGGGTTTTAGAGGTGGGGGGAAAGAGACTCAGAAAGGCCATCACAAGGAGTAACATTAGTGAGATGGTGTGGTCTGGGGAGGGAGATGGGAACAAGCTTCCCTGTCCCTTTTCCAGATCAGATCTACGTGTTGCAGAGGCCATGGCTCCCTCTCAGAGCTCCACTGAAAAGGTAACGCAGCGCTCAGGATCTGTTACGAGTTATTTCAGCGAGGAATGTCTGGCTTTTTATGGTTGTTTTAATTGGTGACAGTACTCACTGCTTAACATACTCAATCTGGCACCGATGTTCTCCCATGTCCTGCTCCATCCTGAATGCTCATCCTGTCTCACAGCTGCTTTCTTGTCCTTGTCAGAAGCTGCTGCCCCATTACTGTCCTTGCTCTGGCATTACCTGGTCCTGTCTGCATAACACCAATCCGGGGCAAACGCTGGCAAACTTCACCAGAGATTAATACTTACACTGCCTGTCCAGAGAACACAGAAAGTTGATAAGTGCAACAAGCTTTAAAACTGAATTCAACCCTTCTTTTCACTATTTTGTTCAGAGCCATAGTTAACAGTTCATCCTACTCTTTCACACATAAAATAGATTTTGTATTAGTGAAAAACCATAGCATCTAGGTCTGACAAGGGAACTAAGCTACACACCTTAGCACAGTATTTATTCAAAGCATCTCAGAGAATTTTACTACCAATAGCAATCTTTAATTTGCAATACTTCTAGGAGAAGGTAATTATCACGATGCTTTTACAAGCGAGGCAAGGTGACTTAAGTGTCTCGCAAAGGACAAAGAGATTAAGAGTTGTAACAAAGTCAACGGCTCTTGCCCAGTGACTTAAACACAACTCTTCCAGTCTGCTGAACAACAAAAGTCTCAGTGGGCTTCAGCTCTAGGGCTGGCTCTCTTCACTGTGCATAAAATGTGTTAAAAAAAAAAAAAAGAGCCTACATGATTCACCTTCTTTCTCTTCCATTTTGCTAGGGAGTCAAGAGCCACGATCGCTGGTGCTCACCGGAGTACTTGTCTTGCTCCTCTCTATTCTAGGGATGGAAAAGTAACCATGGGCTAGTTGAGATGAGTGACTGCTTTCATTTAAACTTAGAAAAGAGGAAGGTCAGCTCATCAGCTACCTCTTTCCAGCCTCCTTTGTCACCCACAGAACAGCCGCCTCCTCCTTGCATTGTTCCCACATGGACCACCTCCTTGGTCCACTCCCCAAGTCCTTTCCCACAAGCACCACAGTTATTCAACCATCCTAGCACACTGCATGGAAAAATCCTTATTTTTATCTTCCCAGATTAAACATACAAAAAGACATGACAAGACAAGGGACGCTACCTGGGGGAGGAGATAACGTGCTGCCAATCACTTCACCAGTGGTATCATGGGGCAGCAGTTGCTGGAAAAGTAGCGGGAGGCTGAAACAGGGAATCACCATCTCTCCCAGCTTGTGTTCTTCAACATACCATGGCTCACAGCCCTCATTCCCTGCTTTATGCTGATCAAAATCATCCCACGTGTTATGCTTTGCCGGAGCTTGGTAGGCTGCTAACCCCCAGCATAGGTCATGGAGAAAGGACTTTCCTTTCATCCCTACAGGCAGCCTTTTGCAAAAAGGCTAGGGAATAATCACAGGACAGTAGTGACTCACTGTTTCTGTCAGTGGAAAGAATCTCTGCTGCCCAGCACTCCCCTTCTCCCACCTGGCATTGCCACCAAAACCACCACACCGACGAACAAGGAGGTTACGCAAGGCTGCGAGGTTGGAATATTAACTTACAAAAGTCAGGAACGATGGGAAGGGCTGCCAGCTAGACTGCATCAGCTTCCCTGACCTGTTTGGAAAAATAGGTCAAGGTTTTCCAAGGTGACCGTCAATTTTGGATGTCCAAACTTCATGCATGTTTAGAAAAAAAAAAAAGAGAGAAAAGAAAAATTTTGGAAAAACCACTAACTGTCTATCATTGGGGAAAAAAAAACAAAAGGCAGCCAGACAGCTGTATCTTTCAAGGTCCTTGAAGCTGAGCACCCCAGAAAAAAAACCAATTACCTTGAGCCATAAGCCCCTGGAAAAAAAAAAAAAAGTCAACCACTCTGCAGAAAAAACAACGGAGGAAACCCCATGGGTAAATAACTAGTGGGAGCTCACAAGAGCACGGCTCTCAGGATGCATGTGTGTTTCTACTGCGGGAGAGAGAACAATTGAATTACGAGGAGCTCTTAAGCAAGTAAAGTAAACATCTTTTGGCAATTTAGTGCTGCACTTTGAAGCCTGGCTATGTCATACAAATGGTGAAATAGCACGGACACCCTTCTGCTGGCTAGTTTGTTTAATATGGTGAGTCGGGAGTTTTCAGAGCGCAGCACTCCTTTATGAGCTCATGAGCTGAAGGAGGGAAAGTGTGGAAGGAGCCGAAGAGGGATGTTTAAGCAAATCTATAGCTGCCCGCAGCCTATGGGAAACGGCACGAGCGGGAAGGGGCTGCGGTGGGAGCCCTGCAGCATCCATGGGGCTGCCACCACGGGAACCAGCCCTGAGCATCCCCCGCCACGGGGAAAGAGGG
>NW_020799107.1:34239984-34262795 GCF_003259725.1 Athene cunicularia | reverse complement strand
ACCCCCATTATAAATCAGCTGCGGATTGCCTCCTTGTGCTCCTTCTTCTCCAGCCTTAAGGTACACATTACGATTCTATTCTTATCCAGAGTGCGATAGCATCAAACGAGGGAAGCAGTTGGACGATGGCGGGCAGGCGTCTTGGTAGGCTTCGTGCCTGAAGAAACGCACACCTTTTGTTTACGGCTAGCGGGATGAAAGCCACGCCATGGAGCCGGACACAAACCCCTCAACCCTTGGGAAAACACCGCGGCTGAAGCCACTAACGACGTGCCTCCTCGGCGCTGCGCGCCATAAGCACATCAAACAAGTCCTTCATTGACTATGCTGGCTTGAAGTTCAAGATATCTATCCTTACCTTAATAAAACAGGCCTACAATGCTGAGAAATCCCCGTATAAAGTTGAGAGGTTCAGGGTCACCATTTAGACTCCTCCGGCACTAAGCTTCATTCTGCAGACAAAATTGGATCAAAATTAGGTCTAACTTCAAAATCAATTTAAATCCTCCCCCCCTCCCCTTTCTGTTAAGAGATACACTGTATATTTAAGGGAATAAAATCAAAACACATGGATTTCTTCCTTGTGGAGAAGCAGACATGAGCCCATGGCTATAAGAACAACATTTCCCTGCAGGCTGGGGTGCCACGGGGTGACTGCACAGTCGTACAGCACAGCCCCGGCGGACCAACACACAGACTTTGATTTTTAGTTCTGCCTGATTTAATGCAGTGCTAAGTTTCTATTAGTATTGTTTGGTTCAGGAAAGGAAAGAGTCAAAAGGAAACCAAGAGCATGGAGAAAATTAAATAGCAAAGAGACACTGGCAGAAAGAAAAGGGTAAGAAGTAGGCTCTACCTGCCCTCTCCACCTGCACTCCCACACAACTCTCTTTGGAAGAAATGTGGTAGAGGTACCACAGCCTCACTAGCAGGCAAGGCTGGAAGCAAGCCTCAGACCTCCCTGGCTTCTCAGCTAAGCACTGGGATAAATCAGAGAAGGAAAAAACGAGGAAGGAGGTGGACTGTGGGCTCGGGGAGCCAAAGGGAATGAGGAAGGAGCTCTGCAATGCCTGAAGGTCCCCAGGATGCGAGTAAGAGGAGGTTCCAGCGAGACAATTTTTGATGCATCTCCACTGGGGGTGAATCCTCCCACATGAAGACCTTGCCCACATCCCTTTCCCTCCTGCCGTGGGGCAGGGAGGTCATTTTTACCCCCACTGCAGCCGCACTGGCTTGGGGAAGTAGGGAGAGGCTGAGGGGACCAAAGTTCTCCACAATTTCTATCTAGAAAATAAAAAAGCAGCAGCATCACCATTCCAGCGAGGTGCTGGCTTAGGGTCAAGTTCTCAGCTTGGGTACGCAACCTTGGTGAAGACTTTGCTGCTGCAATAACCTCGGTCCTGTGGCTTCTGGGGTGTCTGCCTGAGTGGTCACTGAGCTGGCACACTTGGCACCTCACCAGAAACCAACGGGATTCATTGGAAGGACACGTGTCCACAGAGCACAACTCCCATCGCTCTGGATTTCTTCAGCGCTGGAACAGCAGCAAACCTCACTATTGCAACCCAAGGGGAAAATAAATAAATAAATGACTCCGAGGTGACAAAATTGGTCTTATTTAACACTTTTTTTTTTTTTTTTGGTAAAATTCTCTGTTGTCTTAGAAATGCAAGCAGTGATTTTGGACACGAGACCGAGCAGAGTGCAGTGTTGATGCTCTCAGCCATTAGTTTATAAATTGAATAAGATAGATGTGTTCATTCATATGAACTAATGTAGTTTTTCTTATGAAGGTTTCATATTATACAAATCCATTAGCATATTTACAAATTAATCTTCCCTTAGGAAGAAAAAAGATCAAAGATTTACAGAAGGAAGTGCTTTATTACTTTTAAACTGCCTTTTTTTTTAAAAAAAAAAAAAAAAAGAGAGAAAAAGAAATGAAGGGAAATTATGTTGAACCATAAATGTTTCTTTATGACTACTGTACAGCAGCTTTGTGGGAGATTTAAATTTACTAAAGGGCAAGGGGGACTTTAAGCCATCTATATGAGTTCAGTATTAAAAATATATATACATGACAGGTGCCCATATAAGTTCATGCAGTACAAAATATTCCATAAATGAGCTCATTTATCTGAGTAATTTAAAAAGAGCTTCTGCACAAGGGGAGATATTTAGTATGAATTATAGTCCGTTTACCTTTCATAAGTTTTTTCATCACTTCCCATACCTCCTTTGGTGCTACTGAAAATATCTGTAGTTATCAAGTGTTATATTCAACCTTGCTATTCCCTATTCCCAGGAAAGCCCTATTGGTGAAGTGACTCCGTGTTCTCTTCAAGATATGCAGTTTGCAAAGCCCTGCACACACAGTTTTTCCTTCTTCACAGATGCCAGATAAAACTAGATCAGGCTAAAAAATCTTTTATCTAAGCAAATAGCTTGAATAATAAAGAGTATTTCAGGTAAAGAAAAAAAAAACCCAACACTGTAGCTTTGTAATCATCATTTAGATTTGGCTCTGTTAAAAAAAATTCCTCTTTAGATTTTTCAGAATGACTTTGTACTACGGTTGAAAATACAGAGTAGTAGAGCAGCAAGGAAATGAAATGAGATGCAAACCTTTAATGATTTATTAATAACCACTTTCTGAGACATTTCTAACTACTAAAGAGAAATCAGAACACTAAATACATTAAGACCTTCAGGGGGAGGGGAGAGGTGGCAGGCAGGCAGGGGAAGGACTCTTGAAAAGTTATATAAGTAACTGACAATTTCCAAGGGAAAAAAACCCCACTTGATTACTGAAGTGCAATTAGGTAGAGCTGCCTCTGCCTTGGGACAGTAATTGGAACTAGATTGCCTCCAAAATTCCTCCCAGACAAAAGTTTTGTATTTCTATACAGAAATGTTTCAAGATCTTTTGCAACATGTACTTTTTTTGTTTGTTTGTTTGTTTTTTTGTTTTTTTTTTTTTGTTTTTTTGTACTTTAGGATATATTCCAAAGAAAAACTTCCAGGATATTACAGAGACTAAGGTTAAACCACCATTCATCAGTAGATTAATTCTCATTTTCCCACAATCACTGCACTCACTCGAGTATCATTTCTTTTACTTGGAGCTTCAGGATTTTACAATGAAAAAGGACCGGTACCTGGATAACCTCCACTTCTCCTCCCCCTCACTACATGTCTGACAAGGAATAAAGCCTTTTCACAGCAGGACAGCTGTGGTTTTACTGTGCTGGAGTCACGGACACAAAGAAGCCATATACAGAGAGGTCACTGCCAGGCGGTAAATGGTTTCACAGGATCTCACAACAGGACAGAAAGAGGGACCCAGTAAACAGGCTGCTAAGACAGCAGAGATTTTATCGCTGCTCAAACAGCTGTACGTTCACCCTTCACAGCTTTCATCAGCTAGTGCCTAGCCTGAAGTCTACACAGGGAACCAGACTGGACCTCTTCTCCTCCCTTGCCCTCCTCTTCTGAAAACCTTCTCCCCTTCCATCCGCATTCCACCATTCTCTCCACAAAGGACATAAGCCTTGAGCAGGTTTTAAATGAAAAGATATTCTTCCTCGACTCTGGAGTTGAGCTTAATTGTAAAACACCTCCACCTCCTCTTGTTTCCATTGAAGCTTGCTCTCCCTGAATAAACCAGGCAACTTCACCTCTTCTCTGTGCTCTTTTCCTCTAGTCATCCTGAGAGCATCAGAGAGAAACTCTCCAGAAAGATTCTCTGTAATAGTTAGAGGGGAAATTCAGCGTCAATTTTTGTTTTCCTGCAAATGTTGCATTTGGCCATCAAAGTGTTCACAGTTAGCAAACCATAACTCTTCAATGTCTCAGTCTACCCGTTTGGGAAATCAATAAAAGATAAGAGTACCCATGCTTCAGGGCTATGAAGATTGGTAAACGTTTCTGAAGTGCTATGAAACCCTAGAAAGGTGCAATGTTTTCTATAACAGCTTTAATGCTTGGTAGTCCTACAGAATATTTTATTCAAAAATCTTAAGCTTTTACAAATAACTAACCCTAAGAGTGACACTCCTATGAGATAACTGTAAATAATAATGTTCAGGGTAATGCTTAGTCCATCATATCTCTGTTTGAAATACTGACATCAGATACCGTAATTTGTCATTCATGTGATCTGCTAGCCCTGTGAAGTCTATGAAACCTTTTTGTTGAAAAAAAAAAAAAAAATTGGCAAACCTATTCAGTAGATTAATGCTAATTAGCTGTGGGGTGGGAGAGTTATGCATTACTTGAAATTTGGCTCACAGAAGGAGAATGACAAAGCAAAGAGGCTCTAGAGCCAACAGGAGAGGAGTCAACAACTGAAGTTCAACTACAGAAAAAAAAAAGTTATATCAACAGAAAAAACCTTTAGGCCAATATTTTTTCAAACCAAGAGGCATTTAAGGTTAGCACCTTACACTTTCCAAGCATTCAGCTCTCCAGCCATCACCACCTTGTTACGGATACTGACTACATTGCAGATACGAGAGGAAAGTTTTGCACCACAAGTTTTTCAGGTGAAAATGTATGTCATCTACGAAGAAGAATTACAAGTCATTAAACTGGAGTGCATGCTGTGCATGCCTCTTCAATTCAATATAGGGAATTAAGAAGTCAAATGCCTGTGGCATTAAATATGAATGATGAATGTGAGAAATAAAATAAGTAGAAGAGAAATCTATGTGTTTCATTACATGAGGTGGCTGTGCCACCGGCACCTTTTGCTTTTATGTGGGGGGGAAAAAAAAAAAAAAAAAAAGCAAGCCTAAGATTAGAAAGCAGAGAAAACACATCTTATTTTTAAGGAAATTCATATCAAATCTCGGTGAAATTAAGAAATAAAGTATTTTCCAGTTTGGATTCCATCCTGATAATCTAAAAATATAACAGTGTATGATATTTTATGAACCAGGAATTGAGAAATGTATCACGTATATCTTTCTTCGTAAGGCGCTTAAAAGAAAGAACACAAACTATAGAAAAAAAAGTAATGTTAGAAGTGACTCTGTCTCATTTAAAAGCATGCATCTGACTCCTTATAATAGAAAGGATAAAAAACACAAGCCACAAAGGCTTCTATGTGTGTCATAAAGCACACGGCATGGGAAACCACTTCTTTAGGTCTCCGAAGGAAATGGTTTCTTTCATCTCTGATCAAGTTTCAGAGGTATTATTTATTTATTTACACATGAAGGCCTGTGAACCAAATTCACCTCATCATTTTGTACAATAAATTGAAGAATATGTCTACTCAGCAGCCTCACTAAGACACTGAACTTTTAGAGTTATGTCTCCAGCTAGGATCTCTCTCTTATGGACATCTAATGTTAAGCAAAAGTCTAATAATTCTCAAATGTGGTAGAACAAACAACTGTGCCCTAGAAGAATGAGAATGGAGAACAACCAGGTAGCATCTATAGGCACTAAACCAAAAAAAAGAAACCGCAACAAAATGGTTGGATTTTTTTTTTTTCTAAGACACTGACAATAGTAGGAGAAGAATGTCTATGAACAGATCACCAACCTCACCAGAGACACAAAACCAGCAAGTTAAAAAGCAAAGGAGTGCTAGGGGTTATTAGAAAGAGGAGACTATATTAGTGAGGGGTGAAAATGCATTTGCTTACCTGTTTGGAGACTATGAGGTTCCGAGACAATGTGGTACCCAAACTGTTGAATATCAATAAATTTTGATCCGTTTTATATTACTTATGAATATTTCTGGACACATAATGAGAACAGCAACTGTTTGAAGACCTGCAAGAGCATCTGTTCCAGCTGAGACAATTTTGAAACTCTTACTGAAGCATAACTTACTTTGTGGTTGATAAAATGAGATTTTTGTTGGTTTTTAAAGATAAAAGCATAAATTATACATATGTATACACACACACGCGTGCATATAACGTCTACGGCGTATTTTGGTACACAGCATGTTTTCTGTTCTATATACTCTCATCTATATTATTCTCAATTTATTTTTAGGCTCCAAACATGAGACGTTTGCATCACGTGGTTTCTTTTTCACTACATTGTTGTGTGATGGATCACAACGTGAATGGCGTGGATCACATCCCAGTTACAACTGTGATAGAGGTGGAATCAGCAATTTGAACAAGACACTCACCGAGCATTTGACAATGGCAGTAAGTTATATAAATGCTCCTTTTAAATCACGTGACACAGCGTGGCTTTGTACAGGCATCTAGAAAGGGCAGAATATTACAGTTAATCCCCCAAAATTTCAGGCATTGCACCTTTGTATGGGCACTGGGTCCTTTTAGGACTTCAACATGGGTTTTGATATTTTGCATGGGCTTTGTTATGGGCATTTGGGTCACTGGAAGTTTTCACAGGCTTCTTTTGTGAAACAGCCGTTGCTGAAAAATCACAACCGTCTATCAGCACCGTCCACCACACACATAACGTGGTTGCTGGAATAATTCAGGTGGCACGGGGATCCTTGAGATTTTCAGTCTGAATTAATCTTTTTGAAATAAGATTTCTTTCCCCCAGTGCCACAAACTAAAATGATGTAAGTACAAAAATCTCTGTAGTAAATTAGAGATAAAAGAATAAAACAGTTAAACGAATATATTTTTCATGCTTGAGGGCTGTGTGTTTAACAGTTTTCTAACTGTTCATTCATTTATATAAAAATACTTTGGTTATTATCTACTTGAGTTGAAATTAGATATTTAATTGACTGGAGGGAATGAAATTCGGTCACTTTTAAATAACGCAATGATTTAAAAATATTCCTGTAAAGTGATTTGTAAGACCACACCAGCACTAGTTCTTGGCACACGTCCTTGTCTGTGTATATATTTTAAAAGCACGGTTGTTTTTACAAATGTAGTACTGTGAGAGCTAACTTCTTCAGAAACATGTTTATCTTAATTAGGAAAGTCAACAGACTTCTAATGGGAAGAAATGCGTATTTTTCTCTGTGGTATCTAAAGCATCAAAGGCCTCGTTCTCATGCCAAACCAATCTTCCTTCCTGCCTGCCTTTCAAACCCAGGTGATTGCAGACAGCTGAGCAGACATTTTCCCAAAAGCTTCTATTGACCTGGCTCCAGTCCTTTCCCGTGCTCTGTCTCCTTTTCTATCCGCATGTCACTTCTCTTTCTCTTTCTGTGTATTTGTTGTATTTTTGCCTGAGGAAACCTAGGGATATTCATGGCACTGAGGCAAATAATGTGGAATTAAAAACTAAATTCTTCAGGCCTTATCCTAGCAACAGGACCATCACCATCTGTTCAGAGGACAGGACTGCCATTATCCGCTGCATTCTTTGTACGTACTCCATCACCTGTGAGGGGAAAAACATTGCCCCTTATCCTGGGGTCTTTGTTTAAAAACAAAGTCGTCTGCTTCTTTCTGGTACCAATACATTTCATAAATGTGATATACAGTACATTTAAAGGGATTAGGCGGCAATAAAAGCCTTAAAAGCTAAAAAAAACCCAAAAAAAAACCCCAAACACACTAAAACACTAAAGGAGGACATCTGCATGATAAACAACAAAAGCAAATATTGTTCAATTTAAATAAACAGTTGAGATTAATTGGCAAAAGTTTGTACGAATTCCTCCATCTACTACCAATGTCACTAACGCAAGCACTACACCTTTGACTTTGGGATAATTTTACAGCAATAATAGAATTGTTATTAGTGGTTTGTTTGTTGTTTGTTTTTTGTTTTTTTTTTCATTGAAACACATTTTAAAATCTGCATTTCCCCCACGTGCTACGAAGGCCATTTTGGCAGCTTACAAACACCTCTCCAGCTGAAGTCCCAAGATACAGCAACAGAAGCTAAAAGGCTGCATACCTTTTACGTCGGGAAAACGTGACACTCCTCAAAGAGCCCCATAAATTTATTTGAACTCATCATCTTCTACTCTCCCAAGGATCATACTCCTCCTTTTTACTCTGTACATTTGAACAAGGGATAAAAGTGCAGGAGAGAGGAAGAGGTAAAAATCAGTCAACTAAAAAAAAAAAAAAAAAAATTCCTGGAAATCAGAGTAGCAGTCTTGACCTCATGTTATGTTTTCAGTTTAAAATTATAATTTATAAAAGCTGGTTGACTGGCTGTCTCTGTTGTTTTTATGCCACTTATAAACAAAGCTGCAGTCATATTTATTTCTCAGGGCTTACAGACACATTTGTGGTATGCAGCTTGGCAACATAAATTGGTAAAATCTGCCTGCTCCTACCAAATCTCCAGAGTGTTCATCCCATCCTGAACAGTCACCCATCCAAAAGTCAAGGGTGCTGTATCCCCTCCTCCCAGGGATAAGAGCAGGGCAGAGTGAAGCCCGCTTTGCCCAACAGCTCCTGCCAGCCTCACCACCCTCTTCTTCCTCCCCAGGACACCAGCAGCAACTACAGACCCAGGAGGAGCAAACTCAGTGCAAACGTGGCACCTTCATCCCAAGGGTGCAAGAAGGGATGGGAAGTTGTATCCTTATAATTACAAGCGAACTTCCCATCCCCACTTTTCACTGTCTTTTTCCCTGTTCGAATTTCATTGATTATCTTTATTAGCTTGCTTCTGCTTTGTTGCAGGTTGGGGACCCAACAGGTAGAAGCTGCCACCCTATTTGGTGGATCACAGGACAAGAGTTTTCCTAAGTGATCATTCAACATCATCTGACATAGAGGCGGGACTAAGCACATCCTTCTTTTCAATCTAAAAGTCAAGTCTGTTCAGTTTTCTAACAAATACTTAAAAGGATTGAGAATAAAAAAAGACTCAAAGGAAATAAAGGAAAATTGATCTCCCATTTTAAAAAGCGCTTTTTTTTTTTAAAGAATTTTAAAAATAATAAAATTTGCTCTAGATTATTAATTTGTTATATTAAGGATATTCAAGCCTTGGTCAGGTGAGGACTAGTGGTGCGGCTCAGTCAAGCAGGCACCCCAAATTAGGGGAGTGAAATGGTCAAGAGCAGAAGTATAGAACGTCTTCCACCTAAAAGGATTTGGGATGAGTTGTACTATGGAATAAGTAATAAAGTCCTAAGCTGCCATAAACTCCTCTGTAAAGTTATGCGTGAGCACAAAGCTTCCTTGGAAGCCGGAGGGACCCCAAAGGTCCCTTGGCTCTGGGTAGAAGCCTGTGCTTTAGTTTATCCCAAGAGGATTCAGCTTACTCTGCATCTAGGTGGCCTCAAAGAGGACAACACTTTGGCCAACACAATGTAATTGTGTTTTTCAAATTGTCTCTCTATGGAAAATCCATCTCAAAGGGTACAACTTCAGCTGAATTATCCACAGTTTTGTCAACACCGACATAAAGATTTATTTTTAAAGTCTTTGAAGCATTGTCTGGATTTTGGCTTTCTTACCAAACTCCTAAACTCATCTTTGCATTCCTCCAATACTTCATAAAAGTAATAAAATGTTGTACATATTTACAGAACAAAAATGATGTTGCCTTCAATGCAGAGAATACAAAATACATATATTAGTATTCACATAGTCATCATCATTATGGAGCAGCCTTTAAAGAAGGGAAAATAGAAGCTTTATATTTCATATGGAAGACTGGGGGGTGGTGGTAGGGAGGATAGAAAGTATATGTATGAGACTGAAAACTCATGTTTCAGTAACAAACTAATATTTCTAGAAGTGCTAAAGTACAGTATAGAGACAGAACTAATTACGTCCTCTATTCTTTTTTAGTTTCAGGCAGGAAATTGTTAGTAATTTAAGAGCGAAAAAGAAATCCACTAATTAAAATATCCCGAGATGAATGGTAACTTCCAATTATTTTCCTGATTTGACACAAATAAACAACAGCATAACGTAACTATATATTATGCAATATCAAGGGATTTGGTAAGAAGAAAGTACAGACTGAATTGGAATTTTTAGGACAACAACAGAGAGCTCGCAGACCAGCCCAGTGCTAGATTCACCACACTCAGTAGCTTAAATGAAATACAGAAATGAACAGAGGGAAGCTTGAGGAATAACTGCCTTATAATAAGAATAGAGGTTGCAAGGGAGAATGTTGACAGATAATAATGGTTTGGATGGATGTATCGTATCAGCTAGATACCGTGAACTTTTTTATTGTGTAGTTTTTACACGATGTTAGAGGTGCTACTCTTTTTTGTGCCATCTACAGGTGACTTTATTTCCTATTTCTAAATATCTACAATTATAATAAACCATAAACCCCAAGTTTTCCCACCCCGAAATCCATTGCAAGTCGGCAAAAGGTTTGTCATCCAGCTTGGTATCTGAATATGAATAGGTGTATGAACTTCCTCTCGTCTCAAGTGCAATTTAACATATTGCCACAGTAACTGCCGAGAGCACATCCAAGGTCACCGGTAAGTGAGCTGAAGTATCTGCAGGGCTAAAAGTTCAGCTGCTCGAGCAGCATGGACCAGTGCAATAGGGTCCTAGCAGGGCTGCTACCCAGCTTGGAAAGCTCTCTCACAGCACAATGCTCTTGGGTTTAGCCACTTAAGACAAGCTATATCTCAGTTTTACCATTACTAACATGGATATTAGACATTTGTCTCAACCCTGATGTATTGCCAAGCATTTGTGTTTTGGAGGAACATTTTGAAAGCTATGGAGAAATACAGATGATCACTGTGTCTATCAAACCAATGCTTAGCTGCTGTTGGGCTGTGTAAGCATAATGATAATGGTGAACAGTAAATGCATTTTAAAAGCTACTCACTACTTCAGCGAGCTGACAGCTTCAGGTTTTGATTCAGGTCTCCGAGCTCCCCAACCAATCACTAAGAGGAGGTGGGAAAAATAAATAAAAGGCTTTTTTCGGCATATAGCGTTTCTTCAGATAGAACTAACAGTCCTGCATATTGATAGAGCTCATAAACTGTAGAATGAGAAAAGGAGCAAACTAAGGTAAAAAAAATTAATCAGGGAACTTGTTCATTGACAAAATCGCGAGGACCAAATGGCAGAAGATACAAGAGCAGTGATGAGGTAGGAATGTCAGACAAGGCTCGGAGCCACGGGCGCCCATGGGAGCGGTGCCAGGGCATCACCACCAGCAGGAGGTGGGAACCCAGTGAGGAGGGGGCTCGTGGCTGGAGCGGCATTATCCAGCCACGGCCAGGCAGAAACTGCTTCTGTTGCTACTGGTAATGATGAATACCATATGCTTGGATCTTGCTATTATAAAATAAGTTATGTTGCTACTGCCTATGAGTGAATCAACTCTTTTCTTTCATTAAAATGAGACATTTATGCCCATGTATGTTTTCTCAAAGCTAGTACATGGGTAATAATGTTTTAAACTTGAAATATCCTCCATCTATGTCTTTTTACACCTTATCACCTTCTTCCATCCTGAGCTTTCTTTCAGGTACAGCATCTACTCATTCCTTCCTCACAGACAATAATCCTTAAGCAAAGAAAAAAAACAAATGTGGTCACCCAGATATAATTTTTTTTTTCCTTCTGTTACTTTGAACCAGTTCAATTCACTGTATTAACAAAATATGCGATTGGTTGCCTGGATTTGCAGAAACAATTCTTTAGACATAGGGTAAAAAGTGTTTGCTGTACACATTTAATTTTATTCAGCCTCCCACTATCTAAAGAATCAGCTACTTTATTAAAGTCCTTTTGGCCACCACTTATTAATTTGTCAGTGGAAAAGAACCTAATGGATCCACTTATTTCCTTCTATAACTTCATATGCAAACAAGTTATTTTAGGGTGCCACGAAAGGGGATCAAATCAATGGACATACAGTTAATTTAATTAACATGCATCCTGCAGGCCAATGTGCTCATATACTGTAGGAATATTTAAAAATTTCACCATTTAAAATTGTTACCTTTACAACAGTTTACTCTGTGAGGCTGTGAAACAGAAAAAGACGTTTTTATTTTTATTTTCCAGTCAACATCCCCATCCATTTTGTAATTACATTAGCATATACGTAAAGATTGTAATGGACCATAGCTCCCATACAGACAGCTCAACAACAGAAGTAGAGCTGGTTTAAGATTTTGCCATGTTTTCTATTTCTGGGGTTTCACTAAGATCAGTTTTACCAGGCTACTGTCAAGTGAAGCAAAGCTCCCAGGGAGCAGCACAGTGTCAGCGCAGGTAGAAGGAGAGTGACACAACTGAATGTCACAAAAGACTCCTCCTTTCTCCTTCTGACAAAAGAAAGCCACTTATTGTTTCAAAGCCTGCTATTAAAACTAAGAAAAAAAAAAAAATCTGGCGGCAAGCCCTTAACAGAGACAACTCATTGCAGCACCTCTCCTTATTTATTTTATGCCAAAGCGATTTCCTATCCACCTGTTCGTAAAGAAAAAAAAAAAAAAAAAAAGCAAAAAAAGAGCTAAAAGTATCCAGTTATTGTGAATCAGAGTCGCAGGGAAAACTAATACCTTGGCATGCAGCCTGTAGGAAAAAAGAACACAATATATTACTTCCGTCATACATGTAAGAACTACAGGGGATCATTTTCATACACTTGAATAGGCCACTGTTAGTGATCAGCAGTTGTTTGGCCAAATTAACCCCAGGTCTACCTCCAAAATGATTATGATTGCATATTATAATTAACGATGACACTAAGGATATTAGGCTCAGAAGGGGTTTTGTTTGTTTGAATGAATGATAGATTCATTCTATTCAAGGGTAGGTGTTCATGGCACGCTTTTGGCTTATGCATCTACATGAAACCCTTAAGATAATCTCATGGCCGATGGTAATTCTGGAGAAATGGGAAAGGGAGGGGAGTCCCTTCTGGATTTTAATCTTGTTTCTTCCCTTATGGAATGAAATTATCTCAACACTTCTTGGTTGAACTCTAGTCTATCATTTTAATTAAATGTATCTGAGCAGTCCTCGTGAAGCCTAGATCGGAGTAATGGGTTGGCAAGCTTAATATTGGCGTCTACAGGCAGCAGGGAATGTCTGCAGCAGATATTTATGGCATGTGTATGGACCTTAGTAAAACATTTAGAAGTTTTATGCATGTATAACAAATAGGGAAAAGAAAAAAAAAAAAAGAAAAAAAAAGAGGAGTCTAAATTACCAAACCAAATCTGAACCGTGACTCCAAAGTTTAGGAGTTTGAGTGACAATAGATCTAAATCTTACCTGTCACCAGCCACTATGTCTAAAATAAACCAGCACCTGAAGTCGCACCCGTTGAAGTCAAGGACTTTCGAAGTTTGGCTCCAGTTTTAAAACTTGGCTACACTTTCTTTTTATCCTCCCACTCCCCTCTCCCTCAAAAAAAGAGCCCCACCAAAAGCAGTTCAAAAATCTGGGAGCTTGGAGCTCAAACACTAAACAACCCTGAACGCAGTCCTGGCTTCACATCTAACCCAACATCACCCCATCAGAGGGGCCACACATGACGCTGCAAGGCCCGAAGAAACCTGAAATACAACCAAGTTTTACTTCTCAAACACCTTTCCATTTGTGTTGAAAAGCTCCAAAGTGAAAAACATCAATAAGAGGCAGGGCGGTAGCTAACTCATTCCTGGACAGACCAAAGCAAAGGGTTTGTTTGTTGTTTTGGGGTTTTTTGGTTTGTTTTGTTTTTGGTTTGTTTCTTTTTTTTCCAAAATAAGTTCCTCCCCCTTCATCCAAAAGCAGAGACAAGTGAACAAAAGAGATGGCCCCGAGGAAGTCTTTTTAATTCTGAAAATGCTCTTTCCCACCACCCCCAGTGCCACTACAGATTTACAGAGTTACAGTTCACCCATGAAGAACCAAGCAAACAAGAATCTGCACCATGACACAAAAAAATCGTAAACTAACGCACTTCTGAGTACCCAACTGGCCTTTGATGGGCTGACAGGGTGCGTTACTGCATGTGCAAAGTATGACCTTCAGTACTGGATCTATCAAGAGTTTTGTGCATGTTTTTGGAGGGAAAATCAACCACTTCCAAGATTTTTTTTTTTTCCTCCCCCCCGCCCCCCAACAGTTAGCTTCTCTTTATGGGTAACTTTAGAAGAATTCCTTCTAACACCACGTAAGAGCAGACTAAAAGTCCTTTCTGAAAAGCTGTCAGTTACAGACTTGAAGACTCAAATCGACGTTCAAGACTGATATTTGCCATTGAGAGAAACTGTGGCCTATATAAAAATAACCCTTCACCTGTTACTGGAAAGCTGGTAATAATAATTTCTTTACTTGTTATTCCATTACAACTGCATAAGTCATATATGGAAAAACCAACAGTCAAGTGAAAAAAAAAAAGTTAATGCTGGATGGCAGTAAAACCTTCATTTTCTTGTCTCTCTTTTAGTATTTACTTTTACACTTTAGCAGTCATAGAGTAGTTAATACACGCAATTAAAATAAAACTGGAGTTTTACGAGACAAAAATACAAACTCTACTAGGAGTTATTTGTTCTGTGTAGTCTTTTTCGTTCTTATAAATGCATTGTATAAATATGTTATAGGTACTGTATTTATAGTCCCCCTATCTAGCTAAAAATAAGCAGCATAATTAGCTTACTTAGCCAGTTTTTCCATTGCTAAGATCTATCCACCTGTAGTTTCAAATACAGCAGCTACTTGACAGAGTATATTGATGTGGTTTAATCACTGCTGAACATTTCCTGACTATTCGTAGGCACTCAGAGAAACCCAAGGGGCATCATTTACAAAAGTCCAAACTGAAGTCATCTGACAGGATGTCACAGGGAATAATCTTAGAATTATAAAAGGGAAAAACAGGATATTGTATAGTACAAACCAGTCCAGTTCTGGCAGTTTAGTAATCCCTGTATAACCAGAAGAATTGTAATGGTAATCTCTTACCAGCATGGCATAGCTGAAACAAATGATTTAGGAAATTTTCGTGGGAAGCTCAAACATTACTGAACTCCAGCTGAAGTATGCAGACAAGTTTGAGAGGAGATAATAATCACTCATCTCCCAGTGTTTCCCCATTTCTCAAAAGAAGTGTCAATCAAACCCTGAAGTTTTCAAACTAGATAAAAACATAGAAATGCATTTTCATTTTCTAGTTAGATTTTTTTTTTAAATCCATTTTTATTCAGTGATTTTGTCTCATGCAGGAGTAGAAAGGATGGTACGAGTTAGAAGAGATCATATTTACTACTCCAAACCCAGGAATTTCAGATGAGTCAGCCTGCATTGAGGCAATTCTGCATCGCTTTACCTGGGCATGTTCTCCCTTGGGGATTCAGAAGTAAGAGGGGGCCCAGACGACACAGACAAGCTGGTTTTGTCCTGCCTGATGCCAGAACATATTGTTTTACATGTGTGGCAGCAGCAGTGGTGGCAATTTAGCAGAAGGGAACTCATAACAGGAGCAAGTATCTATGGGAAAGAAACCAAGTCAGGAAGGTCACGAGGGAGCTCAGGAGCCGGGGGTGATGGGGAGGAAAAAAACAGGAGAGAAAGAGTGGTTGGCAAGAGGAATGCTGACTCTGAAAAAAAGTCAGATGGAGAAAAAGGAGGCAGAGAGAGAAAACTAAGCTGAATTAGGTTGATTGGGGAGCATGAACACTACTGGCAAATAATATGAGCTGGGGACATTACTATTCTCTATGGTCCTACAAACCTTCCCTTTCAGCTCACAGAAATGTCTGTTCCTTGACTGCAGATCAACAGGGAGCAGGTGAAAGGGAAAAGGTGTTGAAGGACTGGGAGAAGGAAAAGCGGCTGCGGAGATGCATTAGTGAAACTGGATTTCATTTATGCTTAATTCAGCGTGGAAATGCTCTTGACAATATCTAGGAAGAACCCCAAAAAGTCCTCTTTGTCTGCTTACCGCTACAGACTCAGTTCAGTAAGTTGCTAAGCCTGGGCCTTAGAGAAGGGAAGTAAAGTCATTTGGTAGTGAAAAATGCCTGTGAGGAAGGAAAAGACATACATGCATTGTGGGGAGAGTAAAAAAAAAAAAAAAAAAAAAAAAAAAAAAATTAATAATGACCCATTTTTTCCTATTCCAGATTTTGAAATTCCTTACTCACTTTAATTAAGTTCAACTCTAAAAATAGGATGCTGTAGAACAAAGAACTTTTTTACTACTTTAAAAATGCAAGCTTACTCACTAGCTAGGATTTTCCCAGCTCTCACTGCTTGAGTACAAAGAGCTATTATGACATGATATAAATGCGCTATCAGTTGGAAGACATTTTTAGATAAAACTTGATAATGTAACATTTACTGATTCCATCTGTCAAGACAGATAAAGAGAATGAGACTTCATAGCAAAACACACAGGAAACGTAATGGCAACAACAAATACAAGTGCAGGCAGTGTAGGCTCCACTTGTTGACCTACAATCTGTATTCGTTAAATTCTTTCCCATAGACGCAGGACTCCCTTTCTTCACCGATATGGCTCTAGGATCTCCAGTTTCAACAGTGCAATTACATTCACTCGACAGCATTCAGAACTTATTTACATTACGTATTTTTAAACCTCCTAATTCTGTCTTTTGTACACAATCTAAATGATGAAGAACAATATGGGGCTATAGAGTCGCCTAAGCACACAGCCAGTCTGATGAGATCTCCTTCTTCTGAAGCACTGTGAAGCCCATCCACAGTCCTCAGCTCATAACACAGCTCAGAAGCCTCAAGTTTCCCTTCTGCGTCACAAACCTGATTTAAATTCAGAGCAAAGACTAGCATCCCCGGTGAAGAAGAGCAATTGCTCTTTAAACAACTTTTGTAAATGCTTCCTGTGCTAACAAGGGAGCCTAGAGTTTGCTTAGGTGAAATAAAGCAGACGGACAGACCTCCCCATATCCTGCTTCAGCTCCAAGATTCAATAATGAACAAGGGTGTGCAAAGAAATTAGAGCGGTGGAAGTGCCAAAGGTATCCCTTGGAGATGTGTATATCCTGTTGTCATGTAAAAGAGCTCTTGAATGATAAAGAAGCGGAACCCAATTACAACTGGTTTCATGCTAATCTGAACCAATGACTAACTGTAGATTTTGGATGGTATCGTGGTGCCCACAGTAATTAATTCACCTCTTCCTTCCCAAAACACGCTAGGAAATTAATTTCCAATGTTAGAATTAATTTGGCACTAGAAGATACGAAAACGCTTGGAGTTACCTGGCAATCACTTTGAAGTCTTATCTTGGATGCAGCGCGGTAGCGTGTGCTACCTCCCAGAGGCAGGGACATGGGCTGAGAAACACCATTACCATGAAAGCCTACACGGTTCCCATGCCTGTCACTGGAGAACAGAGCTTCTCCCAACTCACAATCTTCTGTTGGGAATGGTGGAAACAACCAGGCAAGGAGAAGAGAGCAATGAGCCAAGTTGGGGCAGTTAGACACATCAACTCTCAACCTTGGTGCTCTAGGCCAACATAAAGAAAGAGATAATATCCAAATTAAAAGCGAATAAGCTCTTTTCAGCCCATTATACCACTAAATGAACATGAACATCTCACTGGCTTTGTGAATAGGTGGTGATAAGTGTGAACTTAGAGGTGTCAAGTAATTATCTAGGATGTGAGTTTAAAGTGAAGTCCACTCTTTAAAGCAAGTTAAAGTCATATTTTAAGTGATTTTGGATTAATTTTCATATGTTTGGGCACTGAAGTATTCCTAAAACCATTTTCACTGAAGCTTGAATTCCAGTTAATGAGGAGAACTTTACATGCAAACAATCTTAGACTCTTCAGAAATTCTCACTAATTATCTGTTTTACTTATATGGCCAACATTTGTAAAATTATGTACAGAAACACTGCCAAGATTCTAATATTCTCAGCCTCATGAACTCATTCTGACAGATGATACCAGCAAATCAGTAAACGGTCGAACTTAGCCTAAGAATTCTCTTATGTGGGGAGACTCAAAGTTGTTTAGTTGAAGTCTTTCTTATTTTAAAACATTTCTGAAAAGAAGTAATTCTCCACAGTTCTGTTGGAAATCAAATTTTTGAGGCTAGGTGCAAAAATAATGTGATATGCGTGTAAGGATGTCAGAAAGGACCCAGTGTTAATTTACCAAATTTGTCATGGATTAAAAAGAAAAAAAAAAAAGAAAAAAAATAGTTTCCATCCCTCTCTCTCTGTCTTTTCCTTCTCAGTCTCTGCAAGTCAATGGTTATCTATGAGCCTTTAAAAGACATTAAGAAGCAAAGTAGTGCATTGTGTCAGGAA
Organism: Athene cunicularia; assembly: GCF_003259725.1. Taxonomy (NCBI): domain Eukaryota; kingdom Metazoa; phylum Chordata; class Aves; order Strigiformes; family Strigidae; genus Athene; species Athene cunicularia. The sequence continues at coordinate 34,244,628 of NW_020799107.1, read as the reverse complement.
TGCAAAGAAGCTTTAACCTCCCAAAACCCACAGCTGGTGACATTGGACCACTGCAATGGGTCAACACTATAAGATTTTGGATATGGGACAACATCCAGACAGAATTTGCTCTACTTCTTCACCATTTGTTTCTGAAAGAAGTCCTTTTTCAAATAAAAAAGCTAAACCCTCCATGAAAGGTAGGGTTGTGGCAGGGATCACCTCAAAGAAAAGGGAAAAAAAAAAAAAAGATACCCCCTGCACTAACTAAACTTAATTTTCTGAATTGCAGCTTTTTTTGTGCTCAGTAGAGGGGAAAAAAAAAACAAAACAAAACACCAAACCCTTGAGAAATGGAATTTTGCCCATAGACTGATGACTACAGATCACATTTCTAGTGGGCTTATAACCTGCTCCAGTGAAAACATAATTTTTAATTTGCTTTTAGGGTTATTTATTTTTTTTATTATTACACTAAGGGTTTATAATTTAACGTCAAACATAATTTTGCACGAATTACGAGACTGCACTATGATGCTGAAGATAAGATGTATGTGACTGGTTGGCATGGCCTCAAACTAGGTTTCTGAGAAAATGGATCACTAATTGGCAGGCTGCCATCCCATACACTGCTTAGTGCAACTTAAAATGAAATAAGCTATCTTTTGTAAAGAGTAACGCACAACATCCTCTCGGATAGCGCAAAGAAAAATAGACATTTTAACCAAGTTATATTTACCATTTCGGACCACGTAGGCTACATTTGATGCTAGTAATGCACAATAATATTATTTTTGTGTTGTTCTTTAGAGAAAACAGCTATTTCTAAATGTTTATGCCTTAAAAAAAAAAAAAAAGACATTTCAGGTACCAATTAAAATCCTAAATTATTGGTCATACCACTTCATAAAAATCACACCAATTTTGATTAATTGTAGTTCAGCCATTTAAGAGCTGAAAAAACATGACATTTTACTATGATGTCATTTTCCCATTCATTCCAGTGGTAAAAGTCCTCCACCACAGCTACAGAAAGAATAATATAAAATTAAAGCATGGAAATGATCAGAGGAAATAATTTTGACAATGAAGTAATTTCCTAGATTGGTTTTAAGTATGACTTCTTTGTCAGCTTTAAATAAAAAAATAAAAGATGCCATAATTTTATTGAACTTGCATGGTGAATGAGTAATGTGCATATGTAAGAAATGGTGTCAGTTAACTTAAAAATCAAACCATATGCTCAAGCCCAACTAGAACAGAACACCCCAAGAGCAAACCCAAATCAAACATATACACGGGAATCCAGAGCCAAAGCATGGTGTCTTCAGAACCAAGTATTACTGATTCGAAAAACCCACAAAAAGTGGGATGATGAGATCAAAGGCAATTTCTTTGACAAATAGACAATACGGTCTTTATTCCAGTTTTCAGTCAAAGCAATATCTTAAATTTCCTCGAAGAAAAAAATCTTCCAAATCTACAGATTTTTCTGATAAGTAATTTCAAAATTTTGCTGAGAGATTTTTTTTAATATTATTTTTGAGTGCAGTTGAAAGTGAAGTCCTTGCATATGTTTGTATTTTCATAGGTGCCAAACTGATGCTAGGATCCAGTCCAACTTCTTTTGAAATCAAATGGAATTTTTCACTTGACTAGAATTCAAGCATCTGTTATTAGCAATTTCAGAGAGAGAGAAAAAAAAAAAGTCAAAAATAATCCAAAATGTGGAATCAGGACACCAAAATTTTCTCTTTAGCTTTCATTTCTCCAGAAATTGAATTATTTGTAAACTGTACGACTTCCCAAATGGATACCAAAGATGAGCAAAAACATCAGTGACAATGTCAGTGTGAAAAATTTCTATCCAAAAAGCGACAGCGTTCCCCGTCAGCGCCTTGCTGGAACACCAATACTTCAAAGTTCAAGTACAGATGCAAAGTCCTCGCGCTATCCTGAACTCGCAGTAGGATCCAAGAGCGGATCTGTGGAATGAATTTCCTTTCACAGCAATTTACATCATCTCATAATGCCTTTTGACTGGAAACAAAACAAAACTTCCGATCATTTAAGAAAAAAAAAAAAAAAGCTACAAAAGCTGTCAGATTTTGTTTGGGGTTTTATTGTTTTTTTGTTTTGGTTTTTTTTTTTTATTTTCTTCTAGTTTTCCAAGATTCAAAGCCCTCAATTCCTCCATGCAGATAGTGTAAGGGCCCTCATGTAACACATACCCAGATCAAGAGCCATCCTTTTAGATGCAGAGTACTTTTTTTTTTCATTACCAGCCTCCAAGTTCAGGAAAACGTAAGTTCAAATCTACATCTCTAACATACAAAGCCAGTAATTAAATATCATATTTTAGCACATTAGAAAAAGAGGAGTCCCCTCTGAAAACAATACAGCTCAGAAATGTTTCAACTGTCAGGAAATGAAATTTCATGGAGGGGAGGGGGGGAAGAAAAAAAAAAATAATCAGAAAAGAATCATTCTGCCTGGGCAAAGCCGCGTGGAGTGAATCATCAGCACCAAACTGGTTTTGCTTTAAAAGCATGCAACAGTTTGTGTATCTAGGACGACGTTCGTTTAGCAAACAGACATCAACAAAATTTGCTCGAGGAAAGCGCACATATGTTTGGGGTAGGGCTCTGACCTCTCAAGAGGAGGAGAAGCCAGGCTCATGGCAGCGCGGCCAGCGGGGCTTTGCTTGGGTCCTGGCCTGGCTCCTCTCGCGGGGCTGACCTGAGCAAAGGAGAATTTACCGCCTCGCACGTCTCCTTGCCATTTACTAACTGGAAAACGCAGTTTGTCGCGGCAGCTGAACTCCAGCCTAGCTCGCTTAAACTGTTGTTATTCCCCATACGTAGAGACAATTTCTTACATATCGGTAACACGTTTGCACCATGGAAAACATACGCAGCTTTCAGGGGTTTGTTGCACCTCCCTCTAGGCAAGCCCTGCTGCTTGCACCCGTCTGAAAGCTGCGTAATCCCCTATGGCTCCCATTAAGCAACAGAGGAGCAGCAAAACAAGCAACATGTTTAAGACCTCAGGCATGAGCCTAAGCGCCCAAGGGCTTAAACCTGTGAGCCTCGCTCCTCTAGCTACCCCAGGCAGAAACAAGGTAAGGACAACCAGCGACAGTTTTTGTGCGTAGGATGACATGGCGCGTGTGATATTTTATTTAAATCACCAGAGTCCTGATAATAAAATATCACAGCCACCGCAGGACACGGAAAAACATTCCTACGGTGCACACCAAGCGCAAGGGGGGACAACGCTGCAAACAGGAGACCTGGCAATGCAGGACCAGTAGATTGGGGTTTCTCTCCATTTAAAATTCATGGATGGTTTTCTTTGCCAAAAGCCTCGTTTCACATCACAGGCGGTAAAAAGCAATCAGAACCTAGGCAGGTTTTCATCTTTCTGCATGTACATGGGATGTTTTGTGAGATGATTTTCATGTCCAGTCTTGTACTACTGAGAGTCACCTGGATAGAGGGACTTTTATCATCCTTGGGCTGTAGAAATCCCTGGCAAGTGAACTTTAGCTAACTAAAAATTAACTGCAGTCAGTCCATCGCTTATTCCAAGTTTCCCATTTTTGCTGGTAAAGGTCTAGAAATTAAAAGTGATGTTTCCACAAAATGATTTCATCTAAATGTACAAATGAAAGTTCAGTAGTTTCTCCTTTCATAATGATTGACTATTACAAACCTTTCAGTTTTGCTTGAAACATCTAAGTTGTTCTCTCTTTCCTAAATTATGTGCATAATCATCTTTTCTTTTTACCAGATTGTTCTAATGAGTGTACAGAAAATAATGTTTCAAAAGTCTTCTACAGACCATTCCTGCTCTTGATTAATTTGATAAAAATATATTTCAATTCTAGTTAAGAGATTATTTTTTTTTAATGGTTTAATTTTGCCTCGTATTTGTGCCTATAGTCTTTCATAGTGTTCTATAAGAACCTCACTGATCCCTCACCAGGCAGCCAGAAATATCTGAAGCCATCTCCTCTGCCAACGCACGTATAAACCATGTCAAGGACCAACGCTGGTGTAGTGAGAAGTGGCTCCTGTGTTACCTACAGCTTGCTAACCCAGCAACAAGAAGGTGTCTACTTGTCCCTGGAAACTTTTCTAGTTGTCCTGGAGTCTGACTTCATGTCCCTCCCATCTCAAAAGTCATGCTACAGAACTCTATTTCTTCCCAGTCTCAGACACGCAGAAAGAACATTTTTCTCTTGTGACTCACTCGATCAGCCTGTGACCCAGCTCATCTAAAATCTTTAAAAATGACAACAGAACTCTTTTATAGTCTGATATTTTGCCAGAGTTTTTGTCCAAATGCAGCAGTCCTTAACACTGCCCTGACATAACCACAACTCCCACAGACCATCATCCTCCCAGTATGGCCACGGGCTCAGGTACCAACACACCATTTCCCAATGAAACACATCTTTAATCTCCAACTTCTGAACTTGAGCTGCATACGCTCTCATTCTCGTTTCTCTCCCCTCCTTTTCAAACACACGCCCCAACACACAGCCTAGCGTTGTCAGTACACTAACATAGACGTCCAGGTTCTTGGCAGTCCTAAAAGCTCTACATAGGGCTGTTTAATCAGTACCGTAATAGGTTTTTTTTAACCAAAAAAAAAAAAAAA
>NW_020799107.1:34209999-34234999 GCF_003259725.1 Athene cunicularia | reverse complement strand
CACGGAGGGAGATACGGCAAAAGATTGTATGTGTTTCGGCAAACACTTTCAAGGTGAGGACACATTATTTGGGAAAAATTGTTCCTGTTGACTTTTAATTCGATCTTTAAAGATCTGGGGGCATTCATCATCATCACCACCACAGAAGCTATCACCGCCACCACCACCTAAGATTTTACAGGACCCAGACGAAACGTTAGCTTAAATTCTAGTCATCATTAAAAGCATGCCACCAGACTAGAGGAAGTCTGAAGAGCTGAGACAGCAGACCGAAGATAATAAAACAATGTATTATAAGCAAAGTGAATTTCTACATACACACAGCTAACTGCACATGGGACTTACACTACTTCAATAAAGTAAGAATTGTTCAGGAGCTAGTTAAAACGATAGAGATTTGCTGCCTAAAGATGTCCAAAAAACCTGGGAACAACTCCCATAAAAGTTTTCCAGTGGAAATTCTTGTTGAATTCATGCCTAAAAACTGAAACGTTTGATCTCCATTTCATTTGTTAAGAACAGTCGTATTGCTTTTTTTTTTTTTTTTTTTTTTTTTAAATCTGAAGACCTCTACCAGGTTTATAGGGATTAAATTAATCTTTTGGGGATGTTTGCTAAGGTAATATCACAACCACCTCATTAGACAAACTAAAAACATCTCATAAAAATATTTATTTTGCAAATATATACATATCAATATCCATCTATATATGCACTTACTCTTATATTATGTAAATCAAGTCCCCAACCAATAGGTACCTGCTGCTACATTTCTCTTCAACTTGTCACTGAAAATATTCAGCACCATTGAAGCTGGAGGTTGCAACAACTTGCCTGCAAAAGGCAAAACTCAAGTCTTTTGAGCTAATCACAAGACCCAAGTCCTTTCTTGTACATAGGGGTTAAGAACACATCAAAGAGCACGTGTCAGAGGAGATGACGTAAGTCATCTCCATTATTGGCATTTTATGGAACAGTGAAAGCAGCCTTAAGTAACCAAGAGGCTGGCAGAAACAAGCTAATTTAATAGAGGTGTCATTTTTGAAGATGAGCACTTGTGCTCTAGACAGACATTAGGGTATTTTTGCAAGCATGAGAGGTTCACCAATTACTATGCTGTACCCTCCGCAGATTTCACTGAATTTAAAAATACTCCATTTCCTCAAAAGCCAGTTTCTTGCCAGCCATTTTAAGTTCTCTAGCTACACCAAACGAATGGACACGCGACCATTTTTCAGTGGAAAATACGTAGTTTTCTAGTGCTCTAGTTCAAGTAAATAGGACATCACTGACCTCCTTGGCCCCAAAACATTAATTTATCACCTGCAACAACCGCTTTTGGCATCATCTCTTATTTGAGGTGAAACATTTTAAATATTTTCAGCTAGAGAGGCTCTTGCATAAAATAAATATGCGCGTAGAGTAAATGTAGAGAATAAACATAGACCAAACCACGCTGTAGAACAGCTCTAAGAGCACATTTACGGGGAAGGTGCTTTGGGTATCTCACGACTTAAAACAGGACATGAACCAGGTGCTGCCCTTCAGGGTTTGCAAGGACTTTCCTTAACTGCTTTGAACCTCACCTGCCCTGCCCCATTGCACCATAAATATTGATGCTTTAAGAGGAAGTTACAACTAATATAGATGTTTCTTCTCTTCTCCTCACTTTTTTTTTTGTTTTAAAAGATAGTCTGAAAATCAGACTGCCTTTTTTTTTTTTTTTTTAGCAAACAGAAGCAGATCAGTATTTTAATTACTCTTGGGTCGTTTGCACTCATATAATTTCATACCCACATATCTTTAATATTTATAGCAGACACTGAAAAAAAAAAAAAAAACCACATATGTAGTGATTTTCACCAAGTAACTCCACACTCCTCCTGAAAACAAAGATGTAATTTGTCACCATTTATACAACCTGCTAAAAATCCAGCTAGTAATTCATGTGAACAAGTTTCTCCTCTAAGATTTTAATTAAAACACAAATGCCTTGCACACTTCAAATTGTAATATCCTGTGCATGTATTTTAACTACTGCCTGATCAGAGGGGGGTTTTGTAAATAAGATGCATTCTCACATCTGAAGAAGTTCTGTGTAATTAGCTGAACGCAATAAAATATATATTCTAAGACGACCCTAAAATAGCAACCCTAATGAGAAGCATGTAAAACAGAAATAAAACATTTAAGAAGTAATAACAACAATCGGTGAGACCAAAGATAAAGGCAAAGTCAGGACTAAAGCAAAATACTATTAAAAGGGCAGCAATTTCTTACGTTTTAAAGAAAAGTTCATATTCTTTAGAGAATACCGTGAGGAGTTTTTCCAGAAAGGAATCCATAAAACAGGAAATTTACCGTAAAATTGAAACGGTACCTCACATGGGATCTAGTGGTTGTTTTACAGAGACTGCGTGTGCTTGCTGGTTCAATGAATAAAAAAAATAAGTTATGATTATGATGCATAGGGGATAAAAACAGCCTCGAAATATGCTTCTTTTTGTTTCCTCAATAATTCCTAACTAACATGTCCCCGTTGCTTTAAGAACCTTTCATGTTAATGGGAGGTTAAAGCAGTCACTTTTGGATACTTACATTAGTATGCGGGTGTATATTGATGCTATATGCTGGCTACTGGAAGTCACCCGCCAAAGGCAACATTTTGCCCTCAGATGCCTACACAGAGCTCCAATTAAAGTTAAGGGGAGTTGCGTGCACATATCTGAGGGATAGCTGGCCCCAAAAATCTATTTCTCAAGTTGCTGAAAAATCTCCCTGGAACAAAATGAAAGTGATAATAGGAACAGAATATAATAAAATAACTGTGCTCTCTGGAGACCCTAAGACCACATCCTTTGTTTCTCTGAAACATTCCTTGGTAACTTTTCAGCTCTGTCACTTGTTATTGCCCAAGCTCCATAGTATTCCTGTCCTCATCATCATCGTCTCTTTTTTTTAATCACTGGTCTGTAATTTGTCAGTAATCTCTGTATTTTAAAAAGCAGACCCAAATCTTTCTCCAGACCCTTCTTCATGCAGGAAAGATATATGTGAAGAGGAGGCATGTTTGACAAACTGACGCTCAGCAACAATTCCTAGGAAATATGGATGACTTCTTTTTCCTCACTGTTACTGTTTTCTGTTTTATCAAAACCCATGATTCATAATTTCTGGAAACTGGGGCCAAGTGGGGTGAAAGGAACTATTAATATCCTAAAAATATACACGCCTTAGTCCTGTCACCAACATACGTTAAGCATTGCTCGTACCACAGAACTTCTCAGAGATGCTTCTTGGCCAGCCAGGAGGATGTTAGATAAAACCTGCCAAGAATATTTTCTTATTTGAAGTGAGATTAACAGTGCAATTCAAAGCACAAATAAATACAACTACTCTGCCTTACACAAGTTGCCTTCTGTGGCCCTGTTTTTGCAAAGGCTCGATTGTACCGGGCAATACCCAGTGCATATTAACATTTCTACATATTAAAATAAGATGGCAATCTCTGAACAAATCTTTCCTGGAAATAAATCATTTTAATCTTTGCTTTAAACACAGATGAGATTAAATTCGTCTTGAAAGAAAAGGAACGGTAAGAAATGGTTACATACTTGAATCAGTTTGTATAATCTGGCTGTATTTGTGGCTTCTATTTTTCTGGGAAGGAGGTCTCAAATGGTGTCAGTGTATTTCTTGTATTCTCTAGTCCTAAGGGAAAGTTGACCTTATTTTCATTTTCCCACTGCCTGAACCTTTGGTTTGCTGCAGAATTCCAGGAAGAACTTCCTGCAGGAGAACAATATCTGGCACCCATCGAGCTGACTAAGTGAAGGAGCAGTATACTAAAGGGTAGGTCAGCTCCGAGTAAATAAGGTAAATCATTGTTATCCTGGATACGAGACCTCCGAGGTGAAGCTGTAACACCTTTCAGGAAGCTAAGAACAGCAAGCTGAAGGCTGCTGCTCTTAGTCACAGTAAATGGACAGAGGGTCACTCTGTTATAAAGGCTGTTGTGTTTTCAGTGCACATCTTTATTCTATTAAAAAGGCAGCATCAGAAGCATTTCCACTTAACTTCAGGCTTGGGAAAGAGTGTTTGCTTGTTTTTTTTTTGTTTTTTTTTTTTTTCCTGAGGAGTTTTCATTCATATTTTTAGTAAATAGATGTACTTTTTGGTACATGTACATTTGGTACATTTATATGGGGGTGATGAAAATAATGCAAGCAATAAAATTGCAAGGAGCTGTTGACAGGTCCCCTCATAGTTTAAGTACTAACATAAACACACTTTGTGAACAAAACAACTCTCGGTCAAGGCAGCAAGTGAATGTCTGTATCATCCAATTCTGTGCAGTGAATCCACACACACCAACAAGGGTTTTTTGCCTTAATTTCTCACAAGGAGCACAAGCTTAGGCAGCAAAAAGTATGATGGAGTTCAATCTGGACAAAGGTGAGCTTATTCTTGCTGGAGGTCAAATTAAAGGTGGTGTTTTCCTGCAGCCACCAGCACGCATGAAGCATGATTCTTTTATTTACCTGCCCGGGTCCAGCAGCAAGAGAGGTAAAGAACAGGACAAGAAATGCAGGAGAAAGTGTAAGAGGAAACCAACAGCCTTCTCTAAATCCTAGCAGAGCAGTTCTGCAAACTCACAGTAGCAAGAGCACCTAGCATGGTGGTGGGCTCCACTCCCACACCACTGGGTCAGGATAGTAAACCTGTCCTGACCGAGGCACAGCCATTAAACTCAGTTGGGCTTCACCAACCCTCTCCCTTAATCTCCCCTTTCCCAGCTTTGATCCAGTTTTCTAACCTAGATCCAAGAAGCATTTCCTGATGAAACAGATGTACCAGTTCCTTTTTACCAAATCCTTGTGCCAGGAGCAGCTCAATACATTTGTTAAAGGTATATCTTTAGCTCTGGAAATCCATCACCCGCAATCACAAGAAGGTGGGAAAACACATCTGAAAGATGTCACGCTCTGCCCGCTGGCCGCGCTCACGTAACCCTGCTGAGTAACTCCGCGGGCTCCACAGAAGGGTATGGACACCGCCATCATCTTGTCTATCCAGGGTGGCCCTTTCCTATTTGCATTTTCTGTTCCAGCATCTAAACTGGATGCGCCAGCCTACAGCATTCCCTGATCCTTTTGGCTCACTACTGCATTAACTCAGCCTCTATCCAACGCAGGAGTGGGTTTCATGCAGCAGAGTATTCTTAATAAACACCCACATCTCATTCAAAACCACTTTCAGCGTTGACGCTATTCTTAAATTCTGTGGTTAATCTGGACTCTAATTTCAGCGTTTTTACAGCAGCTAAGAATCTATTGCCTTAAAGTGTAAATCCAGAAAGGATTAAATGAAATTTAAAAAACAGGGCCTCTTCTTTGAGGCAAACAGGCATATGGTTTTAAATATTTCAGAATTCTAGCTGTACCTGTGAAACATAAGCCTAAGCAGATCACAAGCCTGGGTGCTAGTTAACTAGACTAGTGCAAAATCTTCAGCACACTTAAATTAGAAGACTTTTAAGGGAACACATTCCTTTGAGTTGACATTGGCAATCGGATTAAGACACACTGCACCGGTGGGGCAATTATCCCAAACTCGGTTTGGGAGGGTGCAAGTGATCTGTAGAGAGCAGTTGCCCTTGAGATGAAGGGAGCAGCGAGGCAAAATAGACGGATGTATAACAACCACATGTTTCTTGAGGGAAAAGTAGGCTCTGGCAGAGCTCCAGCAAGGGTACAGCAGGCAGCTGTATCTTGCTCTGAAAACGCAGCAACCACCTTCTACAAGAGGATGAAAAAGGGCTGATTCTCGGCATATAGCTCCTTGCAATCCGCAGTCCTGTCTCCAGTGCGACTTTACACCAGCGTTTTATTATTCTCACCAGGGAGGAGCATGTTTCTGTAAATGCATTAGAAGTGTAAATATATTAATGCAATACTTTCTCCCAATTAAATAATTTATATATTCCCTTTATAACTGAAGCATGAAAGAATATGTGGCTTTCTACTAATATTTGAAATGGCAGTGGTTCAAGTACTGCCACTTCAGGGAGTCGACAAGTTGTAGGTAAAACAGGAGTGCACGTTCAGCAGCAGTCACGTTATCCAGCATCCCCGCATTATATTGTACTAATGTATATACCTGTGGCGTTTGCTGTATCACACCAGTGAAAAGTAACATCTATAACACGTACTAAATTTTTAGTGCTTTCCCCTAAGTGTGAAATAGGGAAAGAGATATATTCCATAGTGCAATATTAAAAATGTATTTTTCCTCCAACATTTGTGAGAACCTGCAGATCAGACCTCTACAACAGCTCTCCCCAGGCAGGAAAAATCATTTCCTGCCTCTTTTCCCATGAATTTTGCTGCAATTTGCAGGACTTTGTGGGAAATTTGCCACAATTTGTGGGACGCTTCAGTCCTCTATGGGAGTTTGCAGTTGTGCACCGCTGCAGCCTGAAGACCTCGCTGAGATATAGATTTCATATGGTGTGATTTAAACGCAGAACTTCACGTGGGGATAGAGAATGGCCTTATTTGTTCCAAATCACTGGGAATGACGTATTACTCCGCACTGACAGAGGTCTGAAAGCAGTTGGACAATCAGGAGCCCCATTCATGAGCTATAGGTCAAGAATAATTAGGGAGAAGGAAAAGTGAACCTTCTTCACAAGAAAATTATGGGTCAAACACAGAAGAAAGCTTGAGGAAGAAAAAAAATTAATTCACAATAAATTCTACGTACATTACTGAGAAAGAGAGTTAATACTTTGACCTCACTTTATTCCTGCCTCTCACAAAAATTCACCCCATCTCCCAGGTAGCTGATGAACAAATATCACAGCTTGTGGGCTGCATCTCAGCTTTTCAAGGGCATGGTACAACGTGGTCTCGTTCAAGACAATTCTGCTGACTATAAGAGAGGTAAGTTACTTACTGCTGGTAAGTTTGCGCACTAGTTAAACACTTACCACCAATAACGAATGCATTTCAATACCTAGTTTGCTCACATATTTAATTTTGGCTTCGTGTGATTTCTTAGTACAGGAGGCAAAAGCGACCATTTCTGCTAGAGCTGGCATTCTAAGGAAATCTTAAGAAAAAAAAAAAAAAGAGCAGAAGATAAAAAGCAAAAGACAGTCACTTAACCGAGGACTGACAGGGAAAGACCCTTCAGGAACACTTTTCATTTATCTCTGAACTCTTCTACTCCAACAGCTCTTTAGGTAAATATTTGCTCGGGTCAAATGAACTAATATCATTGTGTAAGACAGGGCTTTTTAACTTAGGTTTAAAAAAAAAAAAAAAAAACCCACACACCAACCTTAAAATATATTTAGCTTCCTGGAACGATGCTGGCATTTCATTTTAAGAAAACAGAAAATTATCATTCCCTTGGTGCCTCGATTTCAAAGTGTCATGAGAAAATTAGAAATACCCAGTGTTTTCCAGTACATATCAAGGATTTTGCCAGGCATAAACCACTGGACTTCTCCATCTGCGGTAATGAAGTACAGCAGCTTTGTGATACACCTACATTCATTCATATTATGGCCACAACTGGAATGTGCCTAAGACGAATCTGGTTACAAATAGATTTTAGTATCCTTTTGTTGCTTGACTTTTTGGGCTGATTTTGTTATTCCAAAGCAAGTGACAACAAAAAAAGAAAATAAGATTACTTCATACTGTAGATTTTAAAGGAGAATGCTTTCTTTATAAAATAAATGGATATCTCTATGTTTTCCACCATCTGAGGAGAAAACTGAGCCCCTCACCTCTGTTTGAGGGAGAGGATGTGCTGAGCACTAAGCACCGTAGCTGTTCGCAAAGATAATTCCAGCCTCTGTGAGTGGACTACGCTGGAATTCGGTCACTACAGATAAATCGGAAAAATCAGTTCACAGACCTTCGTAGCATTGGTTATACATAAATCATGCAGCTCAAATTTCTCATTGTCCAAATACGTTTTAAAACAGTCAAAGTTCTTGTGATTTTTAATTTATGAGCACCTTGGCACTGATGGCTCAACCAGTTTGAGGAAACTTCCCGCTGTCTCACAAAAAAAGCTGTGCGAGACAAACACTTCACATTCAGTTTTGAGTTTGGGGTTGGTTTTTTGTGGTTTTTTTATTTTATTTTATTTTATTTTAACAACTGGTTTGCAGAGTACTTTTACACTGCATGCTTTTTTTCTCCCCCATCTGCAGCAAAAGCCACTGATCTGGTACTTAACAAGACAGACAGTTAATAATTCATGTGTTCACGTTAAACCAGGTAATGCCATAAAACGGTGGAACCTGCTTTTTAGTTAATTTTTAAATAGCGCTTCTGAATGCTGAGGGGACTGCAAGCACCTCAACAGTATGTAATATTAACACATAAAAAGCTACATTTATATAACATTTATGCGACAAATCAACAAAAAGCACAAAAATTCAAGCGGCAAATGCTCCATCCATAGCTTGTTCGTAGACTTTTTGCTGTGACTCACGTGTACACAGAGGAGCCAGACAGAGATGTAAAGCCCACGAGGCACAGCAGAATAAGGCAGAGCATGACTGGCTTCTCCTCTGCTCCCTCTGCACTTACCCATTTGGGCCAGGTGCTTATAAGACAACAAATTCTGTTTAGGTTTTGGTTGTTTTTTGTTTGTTTGTTTGGTTTTTTTTAAAGAAATAATATGGGAGAAAACTTAGCACATTCATAGGGGAACTCCACAAACATGGCTTTTGGTGGTGTGTGGGAAGAAGGTTCTGTCCCTGAGAAACCCCATTGCACCAGTATTGCTGCACGGGGTGATTGGTGGGTTCCTTTTGTGGCTCAGGGCCTTCAGCATCCAACTTCACATCTCCAGCAGCCCATGGATAACTATAACCTGGACCATAATGCCCAACGTGTAGCTAATCCAACAGTTTCTTGTTTGGGTTTGTCACTCTCATCTGTCCTTAAGACCTCTAAGAGACTGCATCTTTCCTGGGCTAATGTCTTGATTTAAATTTTAAAAATATTTTCTAATTTCTAAGATATATTTGAGATTCTTTTCATATAAACTTCAATCTTTTGTGAATTCAGTGGTTTGCTAACTTTTAAGCATGTATTTTAAATGTTCTTAGCCTATGATATCATATACTCAGCCTCTGAATGAGCCTTTAAAAAAAATAAATAAATCACAGTATATGGAAACAATTATTTTAACACAGTTGCCAACTTGTTTCACCGAACCATAATTTAATAGACATTCTTTGTAGCATCAACTGTTAAATGTTAAGCCTTCAGGGTGTGAAGCAGGTTAGGTTGTTTTTTTATTCTGGGTTTTTTTAGTTGTTTGTTTTTAATAGATTGACCTACGGAACTGATTTGAGTTTCCCCATGGATATACAATGGCAAGTGTCCTTTCAAATTTTAATGTATGAATTCCTATTTGTAATTACTATTAGTAATTTATGAATAAATTATGAAAACCAAAACGAGTAAAATACGCTTTCTTAATCTCATAATAATTCAGTCTTGCTAAGCCAGCTAGACATGCTTTGCCAAAAATACAACTGTTGTCTTCCCGGAGTGCCGCAGTTCCCTGAACTATGGGTATTTCTAGGCAGACAGTCCCTCCAGCCACCCAAGCAGAAGCACCACCATGCTGCCCATAACCACTGCGCTATTTTATACATTAGGAAGCGGCATCTGGCAAAAGCTTTACTCAGATGGGCTTTCGACTCAAACTTCTGTGACTCGCCCCCATCCGTACCACAAGCAATACACTTGCAAGGATGGAGATGCTGTTCCTCATCTGCATAGGAAAAATACAGATTCGCCATGAAAAAAGGCTGAGCCAAAATGGCTCCAGGGACTGAATTCCCTCACTCGCCCGATTCCCTTCACTGGGGGAACCCAAACCATGGCACACGATTTGCGGTTGAGACCAGTTCAAAACAAACTCAACTTGGGAAACAAAAATAATTGTCACAGATCTTTGGAGTCCACTTAATAGCAGCTGACAGTTTTTCCCCCCAATGGAAAAATTGCCATTTTCATATAATTAGTTTTATTTTTAAAACTTAAAAATATGCATATCTTGAAGAAGAAAACCTGCTGTAAGATGCCTACACAACTCTACCTACAAGGCACTAGCCAGCACCACTATCATAAACTGTCATTCAAAGGAGAGCAAAATTTACATAGTACTAATGCATGGTAATATATGTAATATAACTCAGCAAAAGACTGAATGAGATGAAGTGATTTCTTTGGCTTGGGACCGCCCAGATGAGGGTGTTATTATCACACAAATTAGTATGACTTGAATGTCTCCCTTTAAACGTATTAGGATAACAATAAAGACAGTTCACCCTAATGTGACCTGCTTTTTCCATAACATTTAACACAGTCAAATTAAAAGTGCAAATCTCTTACCACTGCAAATAAAAAATAATGTACCTCATATTATTTTAGGACTCTATCTTTTTGTTTAAATAATAATAAAAAAAAAAGTAATGGCCAAGCAATGCATCCTTTCAACTGGAAGAGGAAGAGAGATCAAGTTCTCTGAACAGGCAAAAAATTAGTTAGAAAAAAAATCAAAGTTCCGTCAACTTAAAAACAAGTAAGGATTATAAAACTAATTAAGGATCAGTAGTGTCAATGCATTATAGTTCACTTTATGCTGCAACAATGTCTCACTTTTTGTGCTGCTTAAAAATTGGAATTGCTCATACACTTTGTAAATAGAATAGGGCTGGGGGGAGGGAGTTGGGTTTTCCCTATTTTTTGACAACATCGGTTAAGAATTATTTGTGTATTCAAATTCCTTTTACATCCTTTCTGTGCAGGATCTAGCTTGAAGTACACATTCTTCACAACATCATATGCCTGAACCGTTAATATTCTGTTCTAGTAACCGCCATCACTGTATTCACAAAGTGGGGAGAAAGGGGACAACCTACCCTCCAAAGCAAGAAACACCCCAAGTATGCAACCAATAATTTCATGTTAACAAAATAATCTTTGTAACAATTCCTAGACATCAACAAAAGCACACTGTGCAGAGTTAGGCTCTTAACGTGCACAAATCCATATTGCTTCAAAGACAAGTTGACTTAGACTGAGTCAAGCCGTTATAAACGTGACCCATAACAGATAACTATGTGGGACAAAACCGAGAGCAACATGTATGATGGGTTTAACTTGTAAGAGGGTCTTTTATCTCCGAGCTACTGCTTGCCAGAAGTGAGGAAGAGAGGACACTATGCTGCTCAGTTGTACCACGTTTCAAGTAGGAAATAAAATCTTGGCACTTGGTGCCATTAAAGAAGTCCTAACACCTTCTGCTGGGAAGAGACTTAATAGTCCTGTTATGTCAAACCCAGTAGCCAGTGGAAAAGTACAAGAGGGTTGTTACAACACAAGTGTTACATTTTCTTGATATCAGTGAACATCGTAAATAACTTTCCTTAAATTTGTTGTTTTGAAATGCTGAAAAATAATAATTGAGCATAAATTAAACAACCCTCTCTTAAAACATTTCCTTTACCTATTAAGGCCATATGATACTACTGATGTTAAAATTTATTTTTATCAGAAATGATACCTGAAAGATGCTGTAAATAAGAGCAGATGAATACATCACATCACTGTAAAATGGCTTCCCCTACTCCCCATCTCACACGCACCCCACAAACATATATCCTTCCCGGCCCCAACTTTATTACCCCTTAAAAAGCAGATTGAGAGGCTTTAGTGCCAGAGAAGATGAACTCCAAGTCCACATGACTGAGTTCAGCTTTCGCCCCCAAGATTAAGGCAAAACTGAGGTGCAAATTCACCCCATGCAAAACACTGTCCTGGCTCCAAACCCCATAGTTAGTCAAACCCAAATCAGACATTTCGGAAACTTCAAGTACTCTGAACTTTTTTAATATAAAGCAAATAACTTTGTTGCCCATGCATGGTTTTATGTGCCTGACATCACGCATCTAGCAAGAGATTTTCAAAGTACAAAGGGCAGTCGAGCGCTCAACACCATTGATCTGCAGCAGAAATAGGCCACCTAGCTAAACCTCCTGCATTTAAATATCCCTCGCCTAAACCTGAAAACGATGACTACTGTTCCCCCTTTCTCATCATAAGCTTCTTATCCCAAAAGAGAAACATCAAAAGAGAAAGACCTTAAAACTTTAAACAAACAAACTGTTAGACTTGCTTTTTTAATAAGAAAAAGAAAATTTAAGACAAAGCCAAGTATTTCACTGACCAAGGAAAATAGGATGGTGTTAAGCTCTAGGTCAGGATGTTAATGGTGTTAGAACAAGTCCTAGGGCTAAGGTTAATGATGGTATCTTCCATCATAATCCTAAATGTAAAATACTTGCTATTATTAGAATCTTTTATTCCTAATCCTGTTAAATTTCTACTCTCACAGTGACTTGGAGAGTCAGAGAAGTAGAGCACAGGTCAAACGACTCCTCTGTGTTAGAAATCTCTAATTCAAATGGAGGTTGTTCTTTTCTGTAAGTTAATTTTCATTTATTTTACTTTTTTTTCCCCCCTTTCCTTTTAATCAAAACTAAAATATTTGCCAAGAATGAAAAGTCAGTGGAAAAACACTGGGATTTTACTTTAAATAAAAATCTGGGAAAATCGGGGGGGCAGGAGAAGAAGGACCAGGACCACTCAGCAAGCACTCACCACGCTGAAGTCACAGCGATCATTGACTGCGTCGGTCCCCAATTCAGACCCAGCGCACTCTAGTTTCTAGAAATATCTATTGCATCTTCCACGAACAGGGCTTCTGCGTGTTAACCCACCACACCAAACCTCTGCCAGGCCACAGCCGAGAGCTATGAAAAGACCTGGGCACCACTGAACCCCTCCAGGCTCCCATACCCAGCAGCCTAGTGATGCTGGAGGTCAGCAGGGCTGTTTGCTCCAGGACAAACATCAGATCAAGTCCACATCTTCACTTTCCAAAACTGTTATGGTCCCACCTCAGGTGACCACAGGCAGATGGCACCAAGCCCCTCAGGTCGCCAGCCCAGCTACCCAGGTCCATGGCACCTAGCAAGTGATCTATGAAAAAAAAAAAATATATTTGTCCTTCACCGTCTGGACCCTATTCTCCATATCCATGGCCCTCACAACTAAAACATCCTCAGAAATGCTGCCAACAGCTATCCCAAAGAAAAAGGCAGCTGACATGAAGTTACTTACACAAGAGTGAACTTTGCCTGAAATCTATTTGTCCATACTCATGTTTTTGGCTTTTTTAATTGAGACATAAGAAAAGCTTAGTCAGGTCTATAAGGATATCACAGGAGACTTCATCTCCATAACATACAGCACAGGTCCTGCAGGCTCCAGAGATGAAATCTGGATGTAACCACAAAGGCTACCCTGATCCCAGCACCACTGTGGTTGTAAGTTACATAGAAGTATTACACAAAAACTTCAGGACCAAACATTAGGGGATGTTTAAGTATCTCCTTCCAAGTATTTAAACCCTATACTTAGAGCTCCAAACACAATTTTAAATATGTTTTAGGGCGTATATTTACTTTGAAAGAAAAAAAAAAAGCAACATCAACTTCATGTTGCACAATCCCCACTCCTTGATCTCACTGAATTTAGTAATAATTCTGAAGAAAAGGTCTTATTTCTGCATTTCAGCTTTTATTTGTTATGCAATGATATTTCACCCTTGTTTCCTTAAAATGACCTAATGTATTTAAGAAGAAATCACCGAGATGCACAGCAGAATTGTTCTGGTGAAACCAGGACCAGCAAATGGACATTTGCACCCCTGAACTGGGTAATTATGCGACTAAATACCCGTTTGCACATGTTATTACTTAATTTGCACACACATGGACAGAACCCGCGTTTCTCACGGGTTGTGGGCACAGAGGTTTTGTGCAAATCTCCAGCGTGAGGTTTGCACAGCGTTCACCACAGACGTGCTGGAAAGGTGAAGCTTTAAGTATCCGTACATGAACCTTCGATCCTTTTAAAAAAAAAAAAAAGTCACAGAAGCAAATTGCAACCAAACTGCAATCGTTTCTGCTATCATTACGAAGTGTAAAATATTCTATTAAAAGGGTACTGCTTGCAACATAATGTATTTTAAAATTATTAAAAGATGTTTGACTTTAAGAAAACTGGTTTGCAAAAATATGAAACCGCTTCAATGATTTTAAAAGTAATATGCTATACATTGCTATAGTCCAGAACTGAGATCAGTTCCAAATTAAAGCACCTATAAAACATCTGTAGTGCTCTGATAATTTTAAATCACTTTACACTGCTGAAGTCCAGATTCCCTATCACTTTCAAGCTGAAACACTTATGATAAATTTGAAGAGCTCTAATAATTTTAAATCATTGTGTACTGCACATGCTCAGAACCTTGATCACTTCCAAATTCAAGGGCATATAAAAATTTGAAGAGCTTCAATTATTTTAAATCACCATGTGCAGTGTATAGAGTGATTTAAAATTGTTGTAGTGCTTCACATTTTTTTTAAGCACTTCAGTTTGGAAGCAAGTCAAGAAGCATTCCAGCCTCGCAGCTCAAGACACACTGGACTGGTTTTTAAAACGTAGCACTCCTCAGAACGGGAAATTAAACAAAAATACCACATCTATTGTTTTTCTTTTTTTTGGGGGGTGGGGTATAAAGGCAGGGTAATTAAAATAATTAGAAGAAGAATTCAGAGAAACATCATTTGTTTGGGTCAAGTTTTCATTGTTAGTCTGAGATCCTCTGGCCTTGATTGTTGCTCTAAGGATTAAGTAATCTGCACATTTTTGAACTCTACCGGGTTTTAGTTATTCTTGCCCTATTTAACATTCACCTCCAGCCAGTAATTAGTTGATGCTATATCATGACAGCCCTCAGGAATATGAAAACTACTTACCAGCTGGTAAGAATGTCTAAACTGGTAGGAACTACCAACCAGCACATACAAATACCTAAACTAACTACCAGTATGGACCAGTACTTCGCCCACCCCAAACCCAGCAGGGGATCCCCCAATGCCAACAATGCACTTGAGCAAGAATGCTCAGGCACCCCCCCCCGGCTCTCCATCCCTCCACAGCTCCCAAATTCACGCTGTTCCTCTCCCAGGTTCCTTCCCAGCTATTTTTAACTGTCCCACTTCTTTCTGCATAAAGCCAGACTTCATGGAGGAGAGGATGGAGGTTATTTGCTTAACTCCGTGGTGGTCTTTGTTGCCCGTAGGTTTGTGCGTGGAGGCGGCCGGGCAGTGCCCGGGAAGCAGGGCGTTCTCCATAATTCTGCTTCACTGAAAACATACTGTCCTGCAGTTAGCAGGAAAAAGGGAAAAAGAGCCTGAAGGCACTGGAATAATTAAGCGAATGCAGTGACAGCTGTGTCAGGTCCTGGGCAGGACTGGCTCCACTGAGCTGAATTAATGGCATCAACAGCCCAGCATCTCCATTAACATTTGATCATTAATTATTACCCTCTGACAGTAAGATCTGAAACCTTCTTATGAGTGGTCTGTTATTAATCTACCTTACCTGCCCAGAAAATCAGCCAGCTCTCCTACCTAAACACAGCAGCTCTGCTTTGGTTTTATCTCCTTTAAAAAGAAAACAGCAATTGCTTTCAGGATTAGTTTAGCGAATAATACCTACAGAACTACCTCCAAATTAATTGGCTGCATTCTTGAAGCATCAGCAACATTCCTAGCGTGTGCTTGTGTTGACTCAAACGTAATGGTTACCTAGTGTGTGTTACTGGTTGCATGCACTTCACATCCTCCGAGGGAAGAAACACGAGTGCTGCTCTTGAGCTGCCTGTCATAACCAAATGAAGGACTCAAAATGAGGGGTTTGGGTGGTTGTGCTTGTTGGGTTTTCTTTTTTTAAGCTCTCCACAGCTGAGAACATCAGTTTCCCAAGCAGTACAGTGACCAATTCAAACTAAATTCAGAAATCTGCCATCACCAGAAGACCTATTACAGAAGTGAAGCAAAACACGGCACCTTTAGATCAAAAAGGCAAATAACTATAAAAAAAAAAAAACACAAACAACCCCAAACAACCAACCTAGGCTTTTTTAAAAATGAAAAAAAAAAATAGTGAAGGCCTAATTATATCACTGAATTTGCATTTAGCAACCTTTGCACAGCTATTTGGCTTACTGTTGAAGGGGAGTTCCAGCACGTAAATATAAGAATTATTTTTCTAAACCAATATAACTTGTTACTTAGGAATACCAGTCAGGAGAAGGGCTGGAACATTCAAGTGAATCTAATTCTTTACTCGCTGCTGTAAAACAGACATGAACATTTCCCAGCCAGAGCAGCACCAGCCTTGCTGCAGCATCACGTAGGGTCCATGGACCTTCCCTCCACTAGTCCACACGCCTCGCCCCCCTCCTTCTCTTGCTGAAGCAGTTGTGAGTACTGAATAGAAAGCAAATCAGATTAGTTGCCTGTTTGACCTTTTCTCAAAGCACAGGGCTGCAGAAGATGCCTGGGCCAGGGCTCTTGCAGCACAGTGGCTTTTCTGATAAGAGAGGCAAACGGACACAAGCAACAAGGACTTTGTGAGTTACAGGGGGGGGAGGAGGAGGGAGAGAAAGAGGAAGAGCGTACAGGTGGCCAGAAGCTGAACGGCCTGCTGCCCTCCTGTGCCCGAGCTGCTTGGCACAGATGAAAAGAGAAAGGGGCCAAACCAGAGACCAGGGAGGGATTGGGTTATCCCCCAGGCACACCAGAGCATAGTCCCCAGAGCATCGTAGAGGACCCACCACAATCCGCCCAGCAAGGTAAAGAGCAAAGGAGAAAGTTGTGCTGCAAGCACGTCACTCTACATGGTCTTCTTTTGGAACAATGTCTTTTACAATGCCGATTCAGGACAAGGGAAAAAAAAAAAAAAAAAAAAAAAAAAAAAAAAAGTCTTGACTTTTCTTTCCATTCCCCCAGAAAAAAAATGACATCAAAATAAAAAAAGTTCTCTACGTATTAAGATACCATCTCCTCTTCAGAGGCATAGCTGCTCATACTGTTTCAGAGCTAACATAATAGGATATGTATTTTCAAAGGGGGCTGTGTTTCAGACCAGATGGTTTCTGTCTTCTCATAGAGAAACAGAGACTACACAGTCGCAGCAGTGTTCGGCACCGAGGCAATGGCACCCACATTTTGGGGTCAGACAAAAGGATGATTTCGTGAGAATCTCAGTACAACTTCGAAAGATTTCTTTTTCAATCCTTTAGTGTCAGTTTGCTGTGAAACTGGGTATCATGTATCATCACAAGCGATCACGCAAGCCTTATTCTGATTTTACAAATACACCTATTAAAAGAACAGCATGATGATATGCCCAGATTAGCTAGATAACGGGCAGTGACTCTCCCAAAGCCCTGAATTTTCAGGAATCAACAGTAATTTGCAATTAAGCAGTGCCTTTTAATCAAGTATTTCAAAGAGTTTGAAATAGCCTTCAAAAAGTGAACACAGCTGTTGCTTTTTATAACCTAGGAGACATGTACCTGAAAAACAAGGGCTAGGTTTTTCTTCACTGTAGACATCTGATCCTAGATATTTGTAATCTAGTTTTCAAAAGTGATGAATTCCCCCTCTGCCCTTGGCTTCGGCTGGAAACTCAACACTACAGCATTACACTGTTTCGAGCTCAGGGCTGAAAACAACCTTTGAAAACACCAATCTCTTATCCTAATACGACTTGCCTTGCCATGCAAACATCTCTGAAGCTTTCCACCTTAAGCAGGAGTGCTCAGCTACCATGGAAATCTGGGAGATGTGAGTGGATGCATTAGGTCAAAAGCAAGAAACAGTAACGAGGCAAAAGTCTCGGTTACGGCATGCATGAAAAGTCAATGTTTTTGCACTGACCTTTCACTTCCAAAGGTGAGACTGGAATGGATTTCTGTAACCCTACGGGGAGTTTTACCGCTTTCAAACCTTACAGGTATTTGGGAGGTTATTAAAGAAAACACTGGCACCGTAAGATGAAAAGTTTCATGGAAAACTTTGGATAATTAAAATGCCTAACAAGTTTTGCCCTCTGCCTTTCTCCTTTTTAGTAAAGCGCTTTTAATGAAGGGAGGACTATTTCGCCAGTAAAAAAAAAAAAATGCCATGTAGTTATTTGACATATTTACGCAGAGCTCAAAACATTTCAATAGTTCAACTTTTTCATTACAAGTCAAAACCATTCCTTTCCTTGATGTCCTCGTATAGTAAAAATTATAGTTTAGGCATTTTCTAATTTGATTTAGTGAACAGATGTGTTCTTTGCAAAACAGGTCAATTTTCCACCCCTTCCAAAACTCTCTAATGTTATGAAAGCATCACAGAGCATCTTAAAACGAAATACATAAACAAACGCAAACAAATATTGGATACAGAAACATGTTTAACTGGTCTGAAATAACCTGATTAGCTGGAGATCCAGTGCTCATTGTCCACAGATGCTGCCAACATTCATTTTTATTACTATCTTCCAGAATAAATTTGTATCATAGCATTATCTATCCTGATGTGGCTACAACATACAAGTGAGACACCTTGATTAAAACACTGCACATCAAGTTGTAACAACAACAACAAAGAGACTCACTGCTCCCCCATACTCTGTGGATAAATGAAGAAAGCTGAAATAAAAAAAAAAAGAAACAATCCCTACACCAGTAGGATTTCGGCAACAAGACAAGTTCGGGAACATGGGTCTCCAATACATCACCAGTGATCAGATCAACTTTATACAGTTTCTCCTAACAATTCGTTTGTGCAACCGTACGCTACTTGAATCTGACCAGGGCTCTGATGACGTGCAAAAAATATCCATGTACACATGGCCGAATTTTCACAAATATTCCACAGATTATCTATTACCCCAGTAAATCCTTCCTTTTCAGCTGTTCTTGATCCATAATGCTGAAGTATAATTAATGCCACATATGAACTTGATATACTCAATTGTTATGAATACCAGAGATTTACCAAAGCGATCAGAATATTATTAGCATTGGGGTTTTTTACTGGTTTTACAAAGGAGTTGTGCTATGCTGTTTTGGATTGGTATTAAAACAAAAGGATCAGGTTAACCTCTAATTGCACTGAAGTTATAGATCTGAAATTCACGCAGAGAAAAACCTCTCTGATGAATAGCTTGAATCCATTTCAAATACTTGTTGCATTTAGAGTGAACTGGGTATTTCCTTAAAGTAAGCAAGCTGAATAATTTGTAAGTCCCTAACCAAGCCAATAACTTCCCATTTCTTTCTCCAGAACCTGATACTTTCCAAACAGTTTGAATAGTAACAATATGCAATACACAATCTTTAAATCTTAACTGTAAGCAAAGTAGAGAGAAAAAAAAAAAAAAAGGAAAGAGAGCTTCATAGAAGTTATCCAGGATGGAGAGCCTTCAAACACATTCCTATTTCTAAAGAGCATCTGATTGCATAAAAAAAAAAAAAAAAAAAAAAAAGAAATATTTTTAATCATGTTAAGGATTTGGCAAAAAAACAGACAGATGGGAAGTAGGTCTCCAGTTTCCTTGTGCTACTGGATAAATATAGCTAAGTTTTTACATAGTCCGTGCATAACAGACAACGTCCTGCTCTGTTTGGGTCACCTCTGAGAGCAGGTAGGCAGCACCTGAGGGTCAGGTCCTGCTCTGAGTTTCCTCAGAACGATGAGGGCAAAATTCTGGCCTCAATATAATTTGGACCAGTTATAAGGGGATATTAGACACTAATTTTTTTTTTTTTAGTCTGCTGTTTAAATTATAGTTTTTGGAGCTATGTTACAAAACCATCACGATGTTCATTAACAAGTGTGTGTTTTATTTAAGAGGCCCAGCTCACTGTTTTTTAGGATAGCCCACATCTCATGCTGTGGGAATGCGCCAGCCAACCAGCAACAAGCCAAGTCTTAAGCAGTTTTAGTCATAAAAGAAAAACTTGGTCCTTAGTAATAAATCATCAAGAACATGTTTTTATCTAATGTGTATTGTGCCAGCCAATAGCCCTCTAGTCACTTTGATGCCAACCAAATGAAATACTGATTAAACAAACTAAATTTCCTATGCCATTGAAAACAAACAATTACACGAATCCAAATCACTGCGCTGTGTAGACTGAACAGTGTCACAGGGAGGAGAGCAGGGCGCAGGGTAAAGTATAGACTTGGATTTGCACTAACCCATCGCAGAGTGCTCTGTTTGCACACACACATTTCTTCTCTGGCCCACCCGGTACCAGGATCCTGTAGGACCACCCTAGGAATATTTTTGAGCTAGAGGACAGAAAGCAGCACGAAACACACGTTGCCTTCAGCTTTGTCTGGAGAGGCAGTATTCCCAAGAACTGTGGGATGTTATCCACTTCCCTGTAAGCACTGAATCACTCACAATTGTGCATTAGGACAGTAAAAATGTTACCAGAAGTTGATACCACCTGACAAACATCACCGCTTCTGCAAAAAAACCCAAGATTGTTCTTCTTTGGCTTTAGCTGGCAGCCTCAACTGCTAAGTTCAGTAGGAAACTCATGGACTGAGTATTTCCCAATCTTCTGTACCCTGCCCAGATTCGTTCACTGATCTGACTGGGTTTTGAACTGCTGACCTGTAGCCTGAGGTCCACAGTCCGTTATCAGTTAAGTCTCCTGAATCAGTGAGATGGCTGTAGAACATCAGAAGCTTTTCAGACCTTAAGTACCCTTATGTCAAACCTCTAAGTGTTGTAATATTAATTTTCTTAACAAAGAAGCTTACAGAAATGGGCCAAATTCATCTCTGCACTATTGGTGCGAGTGCAATTACAGCAAGAACAACATTCATCCTCCAACAATCAGATTAGTGGAACTATAGAGGCTTCCAAGACCCACTTTGTAACTATCTCATTTTCCACGGGCTTTTCTTAATCAGATGCTGGAAGTTTGCAAACAGTAGGGACTAACTCCAGAAAGCACATCTCAAGGCTTGCCGAAAACTCTGTTTCTCTCAGAATACATACAAGCCAACAACTGCATCCTGATTCTCCAGCCACCCAAAGCCATTAGTTATCAAATCGATGGGCAGCAATCTTCCACAAGTTAACTCGCAACTTGCACGTCACCGCACATAATTTCCTGACTTTCTACTTGCTCGTCAAGCTTCTCCTTCATTTATTATTTAATAAACTCTTTGTAGGAACTCTAATTGTAAACATTTGTTAAAGATATCAAACCTAGAAATGTGCTAGAATGTTTCCCACCTAAAGTTTTAATGAGTTTACAATACCTTCAGCCCATATGCTTCAAAAACGTTATCCTCAATTATGTAACAGGGGGTATGCTGCTGCTATCTGTTAACAGCTAGAACAGCTGTGGTTTTCTGCTTTTTTGCACTGCTCAGGAGAAGCAGCAAGTTCAGCTTCCTTTTTTTTTAATTTGGTTGCAAAACCTCTGAGCTGAACAGGTGTGTGCAATCACGAACCACAGCGATGAGCCCAAACTGCTGCTTTTCTAAAAATTCCACCAGTCAGTGACACACGGTGGTCAAGGTTGCACAACCTTGTTTTCCACAGGCTGTTTCTGATGATTCATTGCCCTCACGGAGGTGAATTTCAATTATCGTTAATATGCTTGCTTTTTTTTTTCCTGGTACTGTACTAAACTTCCTCATTTTTATTTCTTCTCCTCCTCCCCACCAGCTCTCCTAAATTAAGTGAGTTTCCTTGTTAATCGAGAAACTACCATGAACATTAAAGAGAAAAATCTCCCCTATTTATCCCCAGAGCAGATTATCACAGCAGAAAGATCCCTATATCACTTTATCATTGTCAGTCTCTGTCCAAGTGTTCCTATCTTACCCAAAAAGCTCCATTCGTTTGCCTCTCACTAACGATTAACACCACTAAACAGTGAAGATATAGGACTGTTTTTGCAACAGGCACTTGCCCAGAGCCCAGACTAATTTCAAGTACAGGTGAGCTTATATACTTCCACTGGTATTAAAACAAAAAGGATCTGACATGAACTTCATGAACTTGACCGCCCCACAGTTCCTGCAATGCAGCGGTTCAAATGAAGAAAAAACAATTTCCCCATTCCCTAATTTTCATGTCATTTGATGTCTTCTCACTTCATCTGAACTGAGGAAGAGTTGTAAAAAAAAAAAAAGCACCAAGAAAAGCTTAAACGTAAAGAGCCAAATTTCTTACTACTTCCCTTGTCAGTAACCTCTGTCTCCTTTCCCTAGGTCTCCACCTCAAGTGTCAGCATACTACTGTAAAAAAGAGGAAATATTTGAAAAAAAAAAAAAAAAAAAGGATTTTCAGGAGGTCAGACAACACCGAGAACAACAATTGTGAAAGACAGGAGTTTGTGCCTAGAGTGCAGCTGTCTCTGCTCAACGCGCATGAAGCACCCCACATTGGTTCCTACAAATGTTTCAATAAACTATCACTTGGATAAGAAATTAGGTTTTCCTTCTTCACGGAAGCTGTGCTTTGATAAGGTTTTCCAAACGTACGTGTTTATGGGCATGTCCTTCACCATGGAGTAGCCAGAGAAGGAAAGGCTTGAACCTCCTCTCCCCCATCTGCTTCCCTTCACCCCACTCATGGTTTCCGAGAAGTCCTGCCTGGCTGACGAGACAGGCAGATGGTTCAGGAGGGAGGCAGGGGAAGCCCTGCTCAGTGTTGCCTGCTGCGCTTGAGCAATTTTGGAGTTCTCAGAAGCACTTGCAGTTTATCAACATGCACTTCGTATCTAAGGAATTTAGGTCTATTCAAAGGTCAGGTGGCAGCCAGATGCAGAACCTAGGGCTCCAAGATTTGGGTTTCTAGGGCTAAAGCCCAACTGGATACTTAAGGTCAAGTCTTTCTAGAGCCAAGACTTAAGAAATCAAAAATCCCACCTGGCATATAGCTGTATATTTAGATATATGATTATCTTCAAAGCCCTAAGCTTATTCCTTGTTGGAAATCCCCAAAAGGCTGATGCTGAAGGGATCTGACCACCCCATCCTCAGGCCAGGCACCTTAGTAATGAACATATTTCCTGCAACTCTCCCAATAGAGTGTGGAGAGCTACACACACCTTCTTTACAAACCCTTGTGGATGTTTTGCAAGACACGTGGGCTACTCCCTTGCAAAAACCAAAATCATCACAAAGAAGCCACACCAAAATACAAGACGATGAGGTTTATTTCAAGGGAAGTTGGATAGCAAAGTTCAGGACATTTAGAAAGGAGGAAGAGAAACTTTTTTTTTTTCTGAACTTTTCATTTGGAGCCTCATGACTTCAGATTTTGCAAGGGCTTAAGGAAGGATACGTGCACACTGCGAGCATAGGCAGAGAACCTGTGATTCACTGCCCTGTGGTCTGTATATTTAACTCCTGAATCACAGGATCTATAACTGCAGAGTCATTCTTCTATCAACATGTACTCTCAAGTAGCCAAGGAGAAGATCCATGCAGAAAACAACCGGACAAAGAACAACCAAGGTGTGTCAGCTACATCCCCTCTACAGAGGGACATTAAATTCCCGATTCATCATGTACATCCTGAAATTCAACCAGCCCTGACCAGTACAGCCTGTTACTCAACAGCAGAGGCAAAAATAAATCTCCTTGCTAAAAATGATGGCCCAAGCATTGCTCATTTGTGAAAGACACCGCAGCCAGAAACGTACGTTACGTTTAATACCTTTCATGCACGGCTCTAATACTTAATGGATGTTTTAATAGATGACAGGCTATGTCCTTGCAGAGGCCGGCATTTACAGCTGTGTATAAAATAATCACCACCATCATCTTAACTTCGGAAGTTATTATAAGCTCCCCTACCTAGACGCATCTTATATGCGCAGAATGCATACAATAGGATCATTATTGGTGTAGCTTTACCAGCACGATTTATAATATGAGACTATAAGAGTACATATATCAGTCAGCACCTGCAGTGTTACTCATATCATCCACCATCATTTTTCCCTCATATGATGGCTGTACATTTTAAATAGGTGTATTAGACAAAGCATAATTCACAGCACTTTACTGACCCAGGAACATGAGCTTTCAGCCTAGGAAGGAGACAAAGCTTTCCTAGGCAGTAAAATATATGTTGGAGAAAGATGACATGCATGACGTAGACAGATTATCTTAAATATCAGGTGTAAAATTACATCTTATTCTGTGCTCCAGCAGTCAGAGAATGACTTAAAGTCTGGTCACCTTATTTAAGTATCCTAAATCCCACTATACAGTTACCAGAGCAGCTGGCATTATATGCCATTTGTTCAGGAATTTTTTAAAAAAAAAATAAATGCCTAGAGTAGCATTAATAACAACTGTTTTTTTCATTCACATCCACCCCAAAAATGCAGAGGTTTCCTACCACAGACAAAAAAGTCCAACCCAAACACCACCACACACAAAAGAAAGGGGAAAAAACAAATAAAACAAAACACTTTCTCCATAAGAAAGACGGCAAGGGCTTCAATTCATTACAGAAGACAGCTTCCTTCACTTTAATCACCTTAAGGCTACTATTCAGAGCATACCTTTTCCCATTCCCACCAGGACAAGCTTTATTGCTGCTTCTCCTCAGAAGAAAACAGCCAGTATTGATTTCTAGTTATATTTTTTAGTCTATGTCAGTCCCATCATGTACATTACTATATATCATAATTGCCCCAATGTGTTGAAATTTTCAACTGCTGGGGAAAATTTAAGGACACAACAAGGCAGTCTGGCAGTCAGATAAGTCACCATCGTTTGGAGTAGTAAGCGGCCAAGACAGTTTTTTGGCAACAGACAGGTGGAAGGAGCCTCAACCAATTTATGAAGATGCCAGTTTAGCCACTGTCCAAGTTACATTCAGGCAGGTTGGGCAATTTCTTTATCACATTTTGTTATTTATGTGTAAATGGCAAGGTGTGTAGCATAAAACAGTGAAAAAGAGATTTCTAGAAGCAAAGGGGGGGGGGGGGGGGA
>NW_020799107.1:34187715-34209949 GCF_003259725.1 Athene cunicularia | reverse complement strand
AAATAGGATTTTTTTTTTTTGAGAATTAAGCCAGAAGAGTTTTTGACCTCCTCTTTAGTGATTCTACTGGAACAGCCAGTGTCAGTAAGGTATATTTGCCCACAATTTTTTCATAGAGAAAGAGAGTACTTTGAGTCAATTTGGCTACATCTGTAGTGATGTGTAAGTGTTTGTACTGCTGGTTAAACTCTTTGATTACTTCTCATTAGGGATTGGGGAGTAGTGATTTGGTATTTCAAACACTTCAAGTTCAGGCCAAAATCAGATTTATGTCAGTCCAACGCAGG
Source organism: Athene cunicularia (assembly GCF_003259725.1). NCBI lineage: Eukaryota > Metazoa > Chordata > Aves > Strigiformes > Strigidae > Athene > Athene cunicularia. The sequence continues at coordinate 34,209,662 of NW_020799107.1, read as the reverse complement.
ATTTGTAATTTAATTTAAGGCCATGGCTACAAGTCACAAAAGTGGAGGTGTGATCAGATTGCATATTGGACACTGAATTGTGGAAATGAAGATCACAGTTTAAATTCAGCTCAGCTCAAGGAAAGAGAGAACGCTACTGTATTTGCTGACATCGTCTTTTGGTGGAGAAATAGAGGCTATATGCATTCAGGACTTCAGATTCTGGTAGCTACATATGTTTCTGAAATACTTTTAAATACATTTTACTACATTCCATCTGGCTCTAAACTGGATGTATCATAATAGAGGTCATCAGCTTCTGTATGAACCCCGCTGCACCACGCAACTTTAGTTACAACACTGAGTATTAACTCAATAATAAACCCTTCCTTCTGTTATAGATACACATTCAGATAAGACCCTCATTTGACTTTTATGTTTTCACCGAGATTTTAGAACTCCATCCTCTTGGAGGAATATCTGGATTTTTTGCTAATACAACACTGAGCAAATAACACATTTCTAGTCAAAGAGGGGGAAAAAAATGTTAGCATCGAAAAGCATAGTTTTAATTTTTAGCTTATGAACTACAAGAGCAACGGGACAGTGCAAGTTCCAAGTGCCATAGGCACTTTTTTTCTACGTGCTTAGTGGTAACCAGCAATAACATACACAGCTAAGAGCTGCAGCTCCTCCTCCCACGGAAAAAAGCAATTCTTTAAATGACACTGAAAACGTCCTATTTTATGGCACGTGTGTGTATATATATATATATTTAAAATAAGTCATCAGTTTTCATTTAGTAATGTGTCAGAAGTGTTAACAAAATTCTGCTACAGATTTAAGTGTTAGGCAGAAAAAAAAAATATTCCAGAAGTATTACTAAGTATAGAAATTAAAATAAAATTTTTAAGAGAGCAAAAAGTTTTCCACATTTCCACAAAAAAAACTGAAGTCCTCCTTAGCAAGATGATTGTTCAGGCTCTAAATGCCAGGTGAGCAGAGCATCCAGAAGCCACAGCCAGGTGTTAGATAGCCAACGGCTCCAGAGAAGCCCCACGGAGTACAAGGTAACACCATTCTTTCCCCAAGCCATCCTGGATTTGGCTCTTAAACCCTGTATTGGTTCAAAGAGCATCTTAACGAACCACAAGCCCCAACTCTGGCAAGAGCACAAGTGTTGTTAAGACTTTAGTGCCCCCCAAAATCGAGGGAGCAAGCTCTGAGAGCTCATAGTTTCATGGAGGTATCCTCCATGGAGGGTCTCCTACAACCTCCACCAGCTCTTGCTGGACACCTCTATGCTCGGTAGCTGGAATATCTCGTTTTGTGACACTTCACCTGCTACAGCATTCACTGTCCCCCCTGCTTGTAGCAAAATAAAGTAAATCTATCAGCACTGTAAAGCTCAAGCGCTGCTACTCTCAGTTAACAAGTTATATTTAGCTCAGGCTCAACACTCCTGGTTTTGATATAGTTCTCTTTACTCCAGATTCAAAGGTAATGGGTTCTTCTATTAAAATTTTATCAGACATCTATAAATGTAGCAGTTGCTTCAGACTGCATCGTACAAAGGGAAGAAAAAGAGAGAGACTGATAAATCTTAGAGTTTATTATTAATACAGGGAGAATTTCCTTTGTTTGTTGTGACGTGTTTTATTGGTGCACTCACTGTGGTTCAATTTAGATTAAGAAGTAGGAAGATTATTGTTTCCCAAACGACAAGTATCATAAATAAACACAAGCAGAGAAATTCTTGTATTTATATCCCAGCGAGATATGCCAAACTATCTACAAATAGCCAGGCTAACGGGAAAATTAGAGTACCTGCAGGTTCATGGGGAGCCTGCCTGCATTTTCCTGCCCTTGACAAACGCAAGTGGTCGGTTTTCTCAAGTTTTGATCCACTGGAGTGCTGGCACTGCACTGTGTCAGGTTACACTGGGTCACATCTCATCTGTGATGTGACATAACGTGACATAACTCAATGTGATGCGATGCACAGAGTAGGCAGGTGCCCACAGGAAGCATATACTCCGTGACTACGAGCAAGTTGTTTGGCACAGCAGGTACAGCGCTCCAAGCCGCTCTGCACTTCCACTGATGTAGATAATTAGTACACAAAGCGACGCTCTGCAATATGCTCATTCCAACTCAGTTGTTTCCTATAAACCATACCCCTAAAAAATATTTTATGGCGACTGTTGGCTGACATCATTCCACGTTTGGGGGTTACGGTATTATAAAAGTGAGCTAAATCACCTACCTCAAACCCTGCTACATCTTGAGTTGGGATGCAGTATTCAAATGTTGGTATACGAAGGTGCGGAATGGACACAACCAAGTAGATTTAGTAGTTTATTTTGATAAATAAACCTCAGTATAATGTAATAGGCTGGACATGACATTTATAGCCAAAATAAGGTGCCGAATGGACACAGCCAAGTAGATTTTGCAGTTTATTTTGATAAATAAACCTTAGCATAACGTTTTCACAGGCTGAAAATGACATTTATAGACAAAATAGTCTTTACTCCTGAGGAGAGGCCACAGCCCACTAGGAGAAGCATTGACGGTTACCTCTTTATGGTAAACACGAGCCAGCTACACTACAGTTCATTACCAAGTAACAGAAGGAACAAAAATAGCCCACCATGAAACAGTAAACTAATTTTGCATGCTTTTGCCAACTGACATATTCTGACTTATCATAGGAACTTCAGTGTTACTCTTTCTGGTTGTTAACTGCCAAAAAACTTCTACAGCACCTTTGACGATTAAGTTGTGCCATTTATTTCAGTTTTCAGTTATCATTAAGAGTCTCGTGGATTAACATAGCTCATGGTCCTTCAGTGAAGGTTTGCTAAACTCCTCTTTCATAATCTATTCATTGAAAAACCTCCTGTCTTCCTGACACAGGTAATCTCAAGTCAAAAAATACCAGAAAAAACTTGCCCATTTCTTACTTTAGAGGCGGTTACTATCAAGTTATCTTTAGCCAATTATTTTTATTTTATTGAAAGTGCCAACAAAAAGAACGGTACAAAACAATATTCCACTGTATATATTTTTAGGTGCCATATGAATTTTAAAGACGTACAAATCTTCCACCTGACCACACTACCACAAGACACCACAAGGCTATTTGCTTATGTAGTTGTCCAAGTAAAATATACAGAAAATATGAGAGTGCTCACTGACTCCCAAAATTTGTATCCCCCTGTGAACAAAGGCGAATGCACTGGTCTGTAAAGAAACCAGAAGCCCCCTCTCACCTCCACTCGTGCTATGCAGATCCCTGCTGCCTTTGTGGATATGTTGTGTTTTGGCACTTAGGTGGAGGAAAACGCTCCTGAGCGCGGGAGCAAGTGAGATTTGACATAATTATGAACCCGAGCAGCTCATCTTTGCCATTGAGCGCATTGTCAGCAAGCTACAGGTGTGCACAAGGAAAAGCAGGAGGAGCACACGTGTGACCGCAAGGGGAAAGGGCGATACCAGCCCGAGTCAGTAAGCATCCCGTCCAAGGTGCCCTTGTTTTATATTTAGGTATTCCTTGCCTATAGTTTCAAAGCATGTGTGCAAAATGAGCAGCTTTATTTTGCCCTTACAGGAGAGATGTTCCCAGCCAACCAAAGGGGGATGATGTACTGTAGACTGACAAGGGCTGCTAGGCTCGATCACCGCAAGTGTTTCAAACTGTGGGAGAGCTAAACACAGAGTGAGAACGTTTTATTTTTAAAAAGCCTGGCAAGCCATGCTCCCCATATAGCTCACTTCCTCCCAAAAACTTTCCCTAAAATATTTTTGTTTGATATTTTGATCCAAGTCCCAATCAGATCCAAATTTGAGGCTCCTGACATCTGCTCCCATCTCTCCTGCTTCCCTGGGCAGGAAAGGAGAAGTTGGAACCTTCAAAACAGGTAACTGCTGCCTCTGCACCCTGACTGCACACACAGTTGGGGTAGCGACAGCGGTCTGCTCTCAACTGTCAGCGTTTACCAGCTACTACCCACTTCTCCGAGATACAGCCCTGCCATATGCTCAGAGCAGAGTAGCCCTTGATGATGTGTTGTTACAAGGATGATCCTGTTTTAAAGGCAGTGCTTTGTATATAATACCCAGGCTGCAGAAGAACACAAAAATAAATATCGGCAGTATTGGCACTGGCAGAAATGCATATAATCATTTGCCCAAACCTTCCTCTTATTAATAGACACTGATTTCAGTCACTTTTTGTCTAGCCAATTTTAACTGTTTGAGCTGGCATTTCTATGCCAGGTATCTGTTTTAGAGACAGATGCTTTGGAGACACTTTAGCTCAAAAAAGTTGAGGCATTTCTTTGATGAGGGTTGGGCTGGGGAGAGGAAATGCATTGCCTTGCCCAGAATAACAGCGAGACTTATTCTTGCCAAAGATCCTACCACTGTTCAGAGCAGGAACTTGAGATTCAGTGGAAACAGGGATAGCTCTTGTCCGGTATCACCCATTTGACTTTGGCCAGGTTGTTCTGTACATCTCAAGTTTCTGAGAGATTTTTCTTTTTTTTTTTTTTTTTTAATGTTCTAAAAGATGAAATGTGTTTTCTCACAGGCCAAGCCTATGCTTTCTCAGGGCTTTCCAAAGCCATCTACACAACATGGGAGAGTTTTGCACTGAACTTAGGGCTACAGGAGTAAAAGAATTTATCACCTGCATATGCTCCTCCTGGCTCCAACGGAGGTCTGAGTGCCCAGAGCAAACCCAAATTCAAATTGTCGATGTTCCTCAGCCAGAAATTAAACAAAAGAGGGGTTGGGAGAGAATCAGAAGAGCCCAGTAAAACAGGATAAAAAGGGAAGGAGAAAACCTGATCGAGGTCAGGTGAAATGCTGGATAAAAGAAAGGATAGAGAAGCCTCTCGCTAGAGCTGCCCCAGCGCCCAGAGCCAGGGGGCCTCCCCAGGGTATCCCCAACAGCAACCAGGCTTCAGGTAAAAACCATCCCACAAGGGAAACATGATGTGCTTTGTGTTTGGTTTTAAACTCACAAAGAAAACAACTTGTCCACAGAGGACCCCACGTGAAAGAGTCTGGAGCATTGATGTTTGGCTTCTCAAACCATGGGCTTTTTGTTCCTCCCTCCTCTTCACATAAACATCTGTCTTGCTGTAACCCCCCTGATTTCCTCACATCACACTTCCAAACATTTACCCCGTTGAGTACGGCGACGTACGTGATCAAACCATATCATAATGTATACACACGAGAAGGCCACTACATATGTATACAATTAAGGTCACACAGGCATTTTCTGACTTTTGAATCTGGAGAACTGCAAGTTTTCGTATGCTCGAAGCAATGTACAAACATACGATACACACACACAAGCCTCCCCCTGGGATGGGGTGCGTTTGGGAGCAGCATCCTACACCGAGGCGAAGTCTCAATGGAGTCTGTGGGAGCTGCAGGGTGCTCAGCACTTTTGAAAAGCAGAACATTTATATTTAGATTCCTAAATGAACTTCGCAGCCTAAATTTAGGCTCCTATTTCTGACACCAAATAAAAAAAAAAAATAAAAAATAAGAAAAAGATCCATATGAGCCTCCAAATTTAGAGCTGGGTACCTCAACATAGTCATCTTAGAGTGAAATGTAAACCTTGCACTTCGGCCCACATTCCTATCAAGTTGATTTCCAAAAGGGGAACCAATCAAGCACGCAAGATTTTGAAAGGAAAATAATAATCCAGACTTGCTCGTGTGAATTCCTTGCATCCTGCTTTATTGCTAGCTGCCAGTCAATTGATTTGGATCTCACAGCCCTCTTACACTGCTGCAACTTCATCAGCTCAGAGCTGGCTATAACACACACAAGACTTTGCAGAATTTCCAACTCAACATCAGATGCTAAATCATATTTCCAAAGGGAACCATGGCATTTAAAAGTTTTAGTCGCAGCAAAGTCAGTGGGGTTAAGGCTCCTAAATCCATGCTAAAGTTCCGTACACCTTTCAATTTTGACTCATATAAAATATCACTGTGCAAATATTTTCCATTTGCAGAAATCACCTGCTCCTGACAGCTTCTCAGGAAATTTTTTTTTTTTCCACGTGTAATACAATCTAAACATATGTGTTGCATTAAGTCGGGTTATATCAGGTCATGCCACCTGACACAGTATATCCCAACATAATCTAATGCGATGTAAATCAGTCATTACAACAAACGTAAAGAAAAAACCCAACTTTCCTCCCACCTCATGGACAGCTGCAACAGATAAAGTGTCTATATTGTCATAAACGGTCAAGTGAGCATCTGCATTTTGATGTTATTTCAAGGTGTTTTGGTACACCTCTATTTCCATGGTGGCCACAGCTACGGTCCTAGATCGCTGATCACTAGTGATGGAAAGCTTTAGAGAATGTTTTGCAATTTTTTTAGCTAATATGCACTACAGCAAAAGTGTCAGAAATATTATAGCATAGTCATAAAATTCAATGCAGGTCCAAAGCTCAATGAAAACCATCTTGGTGAGGCAGAGAAACAGGTGGGGAGAGCAGGCAAAGGGAATCAGCTGTCCCAGGAGGTGAACACAAGCCCTGGTGCAAATCCATTCCCATAGAGGCCAGATTTCAGGTTCTCCCTGAAAAAAAGCCCACTAATTCTGCATCACTTCATCAACTTGACCTAAGTGAGGACAATTAGCCTCTTTCACCAGCCTACACCTACAATGCAGTAGGGCAGGCAGGAGGAGAGATAACCACAGCACAGGTTATCTCCTGCAGTAGTCCCACTCCCACCGTTTGGAAGCAGCGTAGAAAGGTCTCTATACACCATTCACTCTGCACAACTTTTCATCTACATGCAGTCCTTGGAGCAAAATTATTCTTGGGGTTTTAAAGCAGGCATTGAAAATCAGCAGTTCTTCCATAAATATTAAACTATCACACTCATTATGACAAAGGCATCTGCTGAAGGCGATTATTTGTCTGAACATCCCACACAGCGTAGGTAGAACATGGGTTATGTTAAGAGCCTGTTGTAGGATGCAGTCTTCTATCATTTTGTAAAGTATGAATTTTACATCCAAGGGGTAAGGCTTAATATCATGAATTATAACTGTAGTAAATTATTGCTGATATTTATTTTTTTTTTGGCAATTCTGTAAATTTAAGGTTGTCTACCTATCTACTAGAACTGCACTGAGTTGAATTTCATTGCCAACAGATTTGTAGCTATTGTAATAGGAGCGTCTTGTGAAGCAACTACAAAAGGACGCTTACAGGACCAAGACAATAACATCCCTTTATGCTGAAACAATTACTGGTGATGTAAAAATACAGAGTCCCACAGGCAAGCATGAACCCCGCTTACAATTTAGATTGTTTCAGCTGAACTGGCTTTAAACTTAAATTCATGCTAATGCAGGTACTGTAAATACCTTAATTCGATAATGAGATCAACAATTACACTTAAAGATTACTTAGCACTTCAATACTGTGAGCAAAATCCTTTTGATCACCTGTATTGTGCTATTCATTATTTTCTTTGATGGTTAATAACACTGCAACGCGCTTGTTAAAAAGAATAAAATTAAGTACAATATTTATCCCTTATTACAAAGCGCATTAGCGAATCAGAGGGTTTGGAGCACCTACATTAAACAAGAAAACATCATCAATATTTGATGTTTGTCGTCTTTAACTTCTAGTTGTCTTTTTAACATCAATAAAGCTTTCAACCCTGAATCCACCACAGTATCCAGAAATGTGGTCTTTTGCCCACCAGACCCACGCACTGGCCATTTTGTTACACACCCTTGTTTCCTTCTTTGTGTGGCCTATACAAAGTAGAGATCAGCATTTGCAAACCACGGTGTAATTTCAAGGGGTGAGCGCGGGGAGACATTTTAGTAAGCAAGGAGAAAGCAGTTATTTGACTTGGAGATTTCAACACTGTTCTAAGTTGGGGGAAAATGGCATGAAGACATTGTGCTAGGCAACAGATCATGTAAACATTTCCTATGACAGTCTTTCATCATATATAGGAACATTTACACTGCCAGATCTTGTCTTCTTTAAAAATGTCAGCTCGGTAAGTTTGATGCACATGTGCTCCTTCTGTAAGTGTCTGCTCAGGCAGACAGTTTACTAATTTGTGGCTCAGTAAACCTTTCACTGCACCAAGCACCTTGAGGTTAGCACATCTCTAATCATTATTTGATAACAGAAATCTGTAAGCATCACATCCCTGGTAACAAGAACATTGTATCTTAGCAACCAGCCTTGATATTCAAACAATTTCATTAAAGCGTAGCACCTCTTAGCAGGTGGGTGAGTGCGGGTGTTGATAAACATTTATAACATGATCAACCATTGTGTTTGCCAACACTATAATCAGCATGACAAATTTATGAATTTGTTTACAAGCTCTTAGGTACCAACCTAAGTAGGTAAACTACCTTATAGCACGCTTCTACATCTATAGTTAGAGGCACATTCCGAGATCTGATGCTTCTTTAAATTGAACATATTGGGTAAAAGGTTAGCAGATGAACATCACATGTCACCGTAAAAATCACTATTTAAATTAAACCACAAAGGATGTGTTAGACAGAGGGCAAGGATTATATTTCACCCCCAAGAGAGCAAGGAAATTTAAAAGTCAAAACTGTCTGTCGTTTATACCCAGGTCCGCAGAAGGGCCTGTACGTGGACACGGTGCCTCAGCCCCACACATGGGAACCATGGGGCAAGCAGGAGGATCGAGGGGGGGGTGTCACAGCCACCTCAGGGCAGGGAGAGATGGCTTCCTGGCCTCATCCAGAGTCTGGCAACCCCACCAAAGGGACATACACAGGATAACCCACCTGCCTCCCAGGGGGATCAGGCAGGGCTCAAATTACATTTCAGTTCATCAAATACCCTACAGCATACCTATACTAAAGGAGGATGGCAGCCTTTGAAGAAGGCAAATCCATCATCTCATTTTGGAAGTGCAGCCTGGACATCCTCAGTAAAAAGGACTCATAAACATCTCTTATGAAGTGGTAGCACTACAGACCAGATAGGCCAAATTTTGCTTATAGAAACGCAGGAAATCTTTTTCAGTTCTGGGTTAGAGTGCCCTGTCCCTTGCTATCCCAAGAAAAATCATATAATGTTCTTAAATTATTTATCTTCATCTTAAAACCAGTGAAGTTTGTTAACCCCATAATTTCCGTTGGAAGGTTTTTTTTTCCCCCTAGAACTTCACTCCTCAGATAATTTGAGGTCTCCTAATCTAGGGTCTGATTTTATTTATGGCTCTTGAATATTCGTTTATTCTCATGCCAGTATTGTCATTTAACTGACACCACTCAACCCTTCTTGGTGTTTACATCCCCCCCTTTTTTTTTTTATTTCCAGAGCAATCATGACCCCTCTTAGTCTTCATTGTTGCTAGGCTAAACAAATTGTACTCTTTTATGGCTGTATTACATCAACATAGCCCTGTGGAGGGCAATAGGTTTACTCTTTTGTAATCAAAACCAGCATTTGATCTCATGAACTTAAATGGAAATATCCTTCTACAAGTGTTACTTTCTAAAATTGTTTCCATAGTTGTGTTGCTGCCCAAATAAGCAAGAGGGAGAGAAAGGGGACAGACAGAGAAAGTTAGCTGGCCAGCCCAGGGTCAGAAAATTTGACTACTCTTTGTAATTCGATGTGCCAACAAAAGTCACTAGAATCCTTCTGAGGGCCAGATTTTATGCAAATGCTTAGTTTATCAGCTTAAATTATGAAATCATTTATCTATACCAAAATCCATCTAGAACTGTGACAGTCTCTCCACCCCTTATTTTCTCTGTAAGGAGAAGCCACCATCTCAAAGGGTTCTCTAAGACAAAGACCCTCAAAGCCCTACACACGCTCTTGAATTCAAAATTCACATAGGCCTAATACCTATACTGTGGAAACCAAGCACACCTGTGGTTGAGAGGCCTTATCTAGGAACTTCCAGACATTCCTTTTCTGAGAGCATAACGCCCTTATAATACCATCCATCAGTCAGCCACAGATATCTTTCCACCTGCTATTCATGGGGGAGCACAGGCCAAGAAAGCAACAAAAGCAACAGGAGTTGCTACCCATGTTTAAGGTCAATGGGTAGATAAAACACAATAAGTAGCATACTCCACCTTTGGATCTGATTAATGGATATTTTCCTAAAACAAATCAGAAGCAAAAAGCTTGGAACAGTCAAGAACTCCTCGATGCTTCAACATAGTCTTAAAAATAATGACCTGTTCCCGTTTCAATAACTGCTTTGCACTAATTTTTCAAACCAAGCCAATAATAGCCTCGCTAGGGCTGCAACATGTGTTTAAAATTTACCAAAAGGTGGAAGACAGAATGCAAGTAAGAGAAAAACAGGAATATGAAGTTTGTACCTTGTACCTATTGCATCCAAGGTAACACTACCGCATCATTGATTTCACACTGGGCACGTTACTTCAGGCTATTAATCTACCTGAAATACCTGGGACCAAGTGAAGCATTATGAAATAGGTAACTGAAACTCCCTTTTTGAAATTAAAGTCATCCACTGCCAAAAGAAAACCAACACATTTTATCCTTTTAGCTTGTTGTCTTTGCGGTTCGCTTTCTTCCCGTTGCCAAGACCTGATGATAAACCTATGCGCTATAGCTGGGAAGGAAAACCCACCTGACACATTAGAGTAATGGTGGGGGTTTTTTCCTCCTTTCCTTTAAACTGTTTCTCCACGTTTGTGAAGCTAGATAAGTTTTAATGAACTATCTCCAGACATGTAGAAAAGCAAACTAAAATGTCAGAAACAAGAACTAAGGACCACAGTGAACAGTAGCAAATGCTATGTACATACACACTAAATAACCAAAAGTTAAGTACTTGTACGCATAAATAACATACCTTTAGCAAAAAAAAAAAAAATATTAAAAGTTACACACACACAAAAAAAGGAAGGAAAACCTGTTTAAAACAGGAGACCAAAGCAATCCATATTCTGTCCTGTTCAAACAGGATGCAAATTTAATTTCCAGAAAGAGACCTCTTATTTTTGCTCTCAGACAATATATATAAAAAAATTTTGGCCAGCTGTGGTTCATCATTGCCTCAGTTTCACCTTCTGTGAAATGTGATAATTGCTTAAATCCCATCTCCTTTCCCGCAGGCTAACATTTACAAAGCACTCCAAACCTGAAAGTATTTTTGGAATAGTATCTTCTGAAAAGGCCAAAGAAATACCATAAAGAACAACATAAGTGGCACACAGAAGTCAAATTCATATTCACTAACAGGAATCATTTTACTCTGCGCAGCACAGAGTCTGATCTATAGAATGATGACGCCAGCGATCTAGAAAGACATTTTCTCCTTCCCTTTCAGCTCATTTCTTTTGCAGGACATGTGTTTAGTAGTCAAAGAAGAGAAATGAATATTTGTAATGCTATGGAAAGTTTTAAGTCTGGGTTAAAATATCCAAATATAGTTTTAAATGGAACAAGTTTTGAAGAGACAAAGAAGAGTCTAAGGTGGCCTTCAAGCAGCGTTGCCCCGCTCTTAGTCCACCCACACAGTTCCTGAAAAAAATCCACTGTTTTGGGTTCTCACTTTTCCAGCAGCCTCAAATTGCAAATTTTCCCCAGGAAAGCTTAGTAAGGGTGCAAGTAAGTCAAAAGCTAGTGGAAAAAAAATTTAAAAAAAAAAATCACTTCTTTCTGCACATCTCATTTTGTAATACTCTACTAGTCCAAGTCTAGTTTGTCACATCTCTGCTACACAGAGGAAGCCACTTGACAACACTTTCTTAGCAAGACAACGCAGTAGGCATGTATACATTGCCCAAGTCAGCAAGGAAGGGATGTGGGATCGATAATAAAACATGCTACTATAGAAGCAATAATTACTTAACACCACCACAGGCTAGTTAAATATTACCCCTGTTACACAGTCAGGGAAAACAGACTGAGATTGTGTTGAGGCTACACGGAATTGTTCAGCAGAAGTGGAGTTTGATCTTCTTGGCTTCAGGTCCCCATTTTTATACCTTTATTCAATGCCAAAAAGGGAAATGCGGGATGTTTTAAATACAGAGATTTTTCTGGGGGTGAGAAGGACACTTTCTAATGCTTTTATGGCCTTCCCAATACCAGCTATAGGGCCACTCAACACTTTTGACTCACAAAAGGAGAAGGAGAAGCATGCTGAGGCCACCTGTGGCTCTACATTCCCCTCTTTCATTCTTCACCCTTTTCCCCAGCCAGCGTTACCCCTCCTTCCTGGGAGGAACCGCTCGTTGGCCAAACACAAAAAGAGGCACACGTTGGGTATCTGGAAGGGTCTGCAAATTGGAAATATCTCTGATTGAAACTCCATCAAGCTGTTTCTTCCCATACTGGGCCAGGATCAGCAGAACGGAGAGAACATGGTGAGACACAGGGTCCTACTGCACCAGCTGGGGGTAACATTTACTTCTAACCGGTATAAGATGCCACAGACGATGACTGAAGATAAATATACACCCTTTCATATTTAAACAGCATATTTTGCCTTTTTAGCACAATACTAAAATCTGTTTAATTTTCATACTGCCAGTTCAGAGCTTCCTGACATTTTCAGTGGAGAAGACAGCAAGACACCCAAGGCGAGAAGACCAAGTAGCAAGAAAAGCGAGACTGAGGATGTCCACACAGAGTATTGCAGGTGACCTCAGGTTGGGCCTTTGACAAAAATGCTGTCACAAGAGATGGTAGAAAACAATCTGACTTCAACACAAACCCTACTACACAACATCTTCCAAGGCTCCAAAATTTGTTTTACAAACACTAAATCAAGTCCTCAGAAAATTTTTGCCAACGTTAGGCTATTGAAGTGCCCGTTCCAGTCCCAAACACACAGGCTTCAGTAGTGAAAGTCTTTTCATTGATGTACACTGGCCTGGTACGTCCTTTTGCTTGATTCTTAGCAGAGCATTTAATTCAAAACACACACACAAAAACTCCACCACCATAAACCGGGTAAAGATGAGTTGTCTCAGACCAGCGTGAAGCCTACAGGCCACCTACTTTAATATTATCACACTAATTAAGAATGTTCTAACAGGAGGGGAAGGAGAAAAACATTTGGGATGTTTTACTTAAACTCCGGGAGCTGTGTGAGTATTCAGGGTTTAGTTCTTCAGAAGCCTATCCAGTAGATTAAGATCTTGCAGTGGTCAGTTGTAGATGTTTTTCATTAGAAGCCTAATGATATATACGGATGTGTATGTGTGTGTACATACGCACATCTAAAATTTAATCATTCAGATCGCTGTGGAAAAATAGTTAACACGGCAGTGAATTTTGCCTTTCTAGTGTGTTAGAGAGGAAAAAAAAAAAAAAAAAGAGCGTAGCTGTATGAGAACATAAATCAGGGTGACCTTTACCACTTCTTTAACTCACAAGGAAAAGCTATCAGTTTATGGAAAGAATAGTCTCCGTTAAAGGAAGAGACAATCAGCCCATTAGGTCAATTTTAATTTTAAGACCAGAATATTAAATACTCCCTTTGATTATGAATTGTATTAAAGTGATTAAAATCTTCTAATAAAAATATCCTAATCCCAGACCTGCTGTCATATAAATATATACAGTTCACAATGTCTCAGCACAATTTAACGTTTGTAGTGAAGTATGTAATTTAAAAATATCATCTGACCACCTTTAAATTGATTTTGAAAGTCAAATATATACACTTTTACCATCCTCCTAACTGATATTAAAGAATTTCAGTAAAACCACTGATAGCTTCTAGCTTTTTACTCCTCTTCCGATAACGCGACCACCCCTACAACATAAAAACATCTTGAAGAACTCAAGAGAACTTCATCAGATACTGCGAGAGATGAGTGACAAAAGCTACAGGCAGAAATCCTAGCATTTTCCTGAAGTATCTTTGTTATTATTTATAAACACTTTTTCTGTTGCTGTAACACAACTAGGAGACATATGCAGATAGATAAAACACCAAATGTTTATATTTTTTTTTTTTTTTTATGTTTTAAAGTGATCTTTGCATTATGCAGGATTTTTCCTTCCGATCACTATAATAGTCTTCTGAGAGGCAAGCTGCAATCCCCGTTTGACTCATCACATTATGTGCTTGTATTAAGTTTTGCATTAAATCCCAGTGCCATCTATAACTTACTACTAATATCTTTACACCACTGAGGCTTTGATATTTGATGAAAAGCCCCTGAAACCTCACCAAGGGTCTCATCAAATCAGGCAAGCCTCACTTTCCTGTGTATTTACCAACTGAAGCATATATTCAAGTGAACCTAGTTTGAGGAATCCATGGTTGGTTAATCAGCTACGCAGAGTTTTCCCAACCTATTGTTTCTGTCAATATAGCCAAAAAATCTACCAAATGGCATCCCTTGATGCTATGCTTGAATATCAGTGCTTTACCTGAATGCAATCAAAATGGTATCGCTTGGTCACATTAATTCCTTACTTCTTGCTTAGTGCAATGCATCTAAAGAAATGAAACTTATTGAATCAAGTTTAATGACATAATAAATTCTTCCCTTCAGACAATGTTGAGGCTTAATTCACTAGTGCACTTTAAGCTCTTGCCTTTAGCATCTGATGGGTCATTAGTCTGTAATCCAGCAGCTAGCCTGTTTGGAATCTAAACTAAATCAGCAAGTACCATATCAGTAGTTTCTGAAATATGACTGGCAGGTCAAGTGGCCTCAAAAAGACTGCCTGGGGCAATTAAGACTAGGATAGGGCATGACTAGAACAGAACCAGTGATGAATCTGGAAGCATGTACTCAATAAAGACTTCATTCATTCTAACTCACTAAACAGCACTTCTTCAAATGACTTGACTTATATTTTTGATGTTTTTAACCAGTAGGTCATGCAATAAAATTGTCCTGTATGTGCCAATAGGCTTAACACACAGATCATCGACTTGCGTGCTTGGGCATATTTTATTTATATTTTCCCCCCCTCAAGTTTTTTCTGTAGCTGCCTGAAATAAGCAACAGAATCACTATCGTGTGGGAAAACACATAATCTAGTGGATTTAGATCACAAAATTCTTAAAAGCACAAAGTCTGATGAAACACCCTTTTGTCCAAAAAGAAAAAAAAAAAATCAAAATGCCAGTTCCTACACCTGAAAAGTCACATTCTTGAGATGTTACTAATAATCTGTGCTTTCAGATGAATATTTCCCACACTACATTAAAAAAAAAAAATAGCCCTTAGGCAATCATTTTAGAGTTTTTCAATACAAGTCAGAAAACCAACTCCGCTTTAGAATTTCAGTTGGAGTGTTTCAGGTTTATTGGAGAGGAAAGCATGCCGTGCTCTTCTCCATCGCCCTCCACTGCAGCATATGCTGAATGCTCATAAGACTTGATTCAAAGTCCACTTCAGTCAATTGACCCCAGTGGTCTTTAGAGAAGGCCCTTAATCTGTACATTGCACTCAGGTAATCAGTAACAGCTTAGTTAGAGGACACACTTTTTTTTTTTTTTTTACCCATCATTCCCTAGATCCAATGAAACATTTCCAAAGCCCTCAAAATAAAAGACTAGCACTTTCAATGCATGACAGACTGTGTTCACTATAGTCATGATTTAAGTGATATTTGCAGTTTAAAAAAAATAACAAACCCACAGCAGTGGAGACAAATAAAATAAAAGTATGATCTTGACACCTTGACTCCCAGAAGATGCGTTTTCTTTGCTGCTGTCTTGAGCCTTGTTTCAACTCTTATGCCATAGCAGTTTCCCAGTTGACACAGAGAACGTTGGCACCAAGCAGGGGGCGGAAAGGAAGAATAATTCTTGCATCAAGGTCCATTTTACTTAATTCTCAACTACGTTGCTCTATTTGCAATAACATCTGTAGTATAATGATACTTCGAAATAGGTAACAGGGTAGGACCAATGCACTCTACACTAGCTGAGCTACCAAGTGTAGCACAACCCTAAGAGGGGTCCTACTGACTTCCACATGAGACAGATACTCCAGAGCCAGCAGTACCAAAAAAAAAAAACAGTTGTAAAGCAATTCTAAACACCACAGGATTTGGGGAAGTTATAGGTGCTTGGCCATTTTCTTAAATCCGTGCCTTGCACTATAGGGCTGGGGTGAGAAGACTGCTCCCAGCAAACCGACTTATAAATTATTACAAAGAAACCTGCCTCTGCCCTCATTACATAGCACCAAGAGAAAACAAAGTTTGGAAACACTAAGAATGAGGTTGGGTTACGAACTTCAAACCAGAGAGTTACTACCCTACTGCCCTTAAAACACCAGGATTCAAAGGGCAACAGGACCATCTCAACATCCCCACTCCCACTGCAGAGCAGGCATGGGACAGGAGGCCACAACCAACCCATCTGATAGTCACCTTGCGTGAAGCAGTTGTGTGAAATTCAGCAGGGCAAATCCCAAAAATATCTGCAATTAGAAAGATAACTCATTTCCAGATCCAGCTTGCTCCAAGTTATCTACAGATTAATTTAAATACGCATTAAACTCACTGTGTAACAGAGGCAAAATTACTTATTGCTTTAAGCATGCCCATGCTATTTTAAAATAGGCTGGCCGTCATGAGCATTTCTCCTATTATCTTTGGTGACATTTAATCAGTGCTTAAACGTTGGGAACACAAGGGAAAGAAATCAGGTTATATATTTGGGAAGGCAACTCTTAGAAATTAGGCTTCTTTCCAAAAGAATGCTTAACCAGTTGCTCACTGACTAAGCAAACATAGTTAGCACATATGCTTTCTCACTGGTAGGAGGAAAGTCACAGAATACCCCAGCCAGGGTCAAATCTCTTCTGGGGACACACTAGCAAATCTGAATTCAAAATCCCAGAAGACTCAGACCAATAACCTCAGCCCCTGTACAGTAATATTCCATTTTTCCCTGTCTCTCACACACTGCAGAGGTAGAAGGTATTTACAGAAATAAGAAAAAGTAGTGTGTTGAGGGTTTTTTTAAATTTATTATTGAACTATCAAAGGCGCTCTGTCATTTGGGATCTCGGTCCATCTCCAGCCTTTGTATTCCAAGGTACTTCAGTAACAGCAGTAAGTGAGACTAAAATGCCAACTTGAGATTTGCATTATAAATGGCATATACAAAGAGAAATTTTTTTAAACTTTGGTTGATCTAGCATATCAAAGATTTTTTTTTCTCCCTTTTTCTAAGCTACTTCAGTGACTGTATTGAAGTGAACTGAAAGGATTAGCTTGAAAGTGGCAAGAAATCTGGCATGCAAAGGAAAAAAAAAAATTCTTTTTTCCCCCCACTTATTTCGGTTGAACTCTTCATTATATGGGGGCCCCTTTCCTCTTCTGAAACGTGTTTTTCTCTCCGTCTCTCTCATGCTATCCCGTGCTGCATCAATACCAAACAAGGTGAAAATATAAAGCACGCAAGAAAGGCTCCTGACATCAGCTCTGTCAGACCCCGTTCAACTTTCTGTCTTGCTAAACCAAGCACCGGAGTGAAGATTACAACACATTTATTCGTTATTTCCTCTTTAGTCAGAGCTAGTGGTAAATCCGATGATGCTAATGGTCTCTACCTTCTCCCACACCTTATTCTGAGCCACTTCTCTAAAGCACAGACCATTTGCGTGATCACAGCATGCGGCGCAGAGACGCGCTCGGAGCGTGTTCTCCTCTTCCCAAGGAAATCACACAGTTTTCACTGCTTGTGGTGCGGTTAGCATAGTCTTGCTCCACTAACGTCTATCTGGGAAAAATGAAACAGCATGGAAAAGTCACCGGGGGAAGAAGAGCAGAAGGAATGACTCAGCTCTGAACCTGAATTCAGACGAAAATGAGTAATAGCTCCCAAAATCAAAAAAAAAAAAAAAACCAATTCTCCATTCAGACGTGTTTCTGTTTAGAAAGTTTACAAGTCAGAATATTCTTCAGAAATATTGGTCACTTTGCAGCTCTCTACCTAGCCTGATGTCCCATTTCTTTTTTTTTTTTTTTTGAATAATTAAGCAAACCAGCTGCATTTACTTTCTGAAACAAAAGCCCTTTATGTTTACTGACAAGTTCAGTGACTGTGCTACCCAAACAACCCGCATCTCCTAGATAACAGTCTCAGAAAAGAGCTCCCAGACTGCGTTCGGTGAAAGGCTGAGGGGAAAGACGGGGCCAGCAGGCACAGGGAAGGGTTTGGGTTTCCCATGCTGGGGCTGAAAATGAGAAGATGGCTGAGTCAGACCCACAGGGCTCTGTTAGTGCTTCATGTTTACAGACTAAATTGTTATTCCCATCGCAGAAGTTTTGCGCTGGCCACTCTAGTCCAAGCTCATTCCTTTTACATCAGTGACTTCAGAGCAAGATTAGACAAACACACAGCAGGGAAAAAGCCAGTTCAGGACACCATAATCCCCACTTTCCTGACTGACTTGCTCATGCCAGGACAGCCCAGACAGCCACAGTAGAAGTGGTGTGTGCTCAGGCTCGCTGCCGAGTACTATGCATGTGAGGATGCACCATGGGACTGTCAGGGTACCCAAAACACGGGGAATGTTATTCCGGACATAACCAAATACAGCTTACGGCGGCATTGCGCTGGGATAGTCTTTAATGTGTGGCTTCTGGAAGCTGATTTATCAGCAACTAGTTACAGAAAATATTAGGGGGCTTTCTTCACATCACGTAAACTACGATAGATGCTTCGGCCGTCAGCACTGAAGACACGGGCACCCTGTCAAAGCTGACCCCTCCTCTTCATCAGGGGAGACCTGCTAATGTCCTGAGCTAAAACTGCACTGGCACCAGCTGGCAGGCACACTCATCAACCTACGAAACCCACCCCGAAGACAAGCAGGACGTCTGAAACCCGCAGAAGTAAGACCAGAATTTTTCCTTCAGCCCAAGATTAACAGCAGACAAGTGCTACAACAGCTATTCATCAACGCCACCACCTAAAGCCTTCCCCACTGCATATATCAACGTGTCTGGGGCTGTGACTAATGTAAAAGGCACCACCCTATAAAAAGGAATAAAAATGAAGAAACTGTCAGTAACAAGCATCACATCTGCTGCATCAAGCTAATTTTTTTTTTAATGTAAAGATTTGAAATAATACAGACTCAGGAAAAAAAAAAAAAGCCACCTTTTTAATCTTCTCCTGATAAAGAAACGCAAAATATTAAATCAGTTTAGGTTTATTTCAAGCAGTCTTAAGGAGATAAATAAAAATAAGCTTCCAAAACACCCAGGAAAGCGACACAAGCCTGTGATCCCACAGAGACTCTATGGATGCTGAGCCACACGTAAAATACTGTTTGCATATGTGAAGTTCAGCACACAACAGACTTCTGAGAACAGAGTAATGTCAAATAAAAGACTAGCTGTGTTAATAGCTCTATTTACTTTTGCTGTTGCTATATTCAACTTTCCTGTAAGACTGTGTATAAGTAGAGGAATTAATTGTCTGGGTGCTCGCAGAGGAGAGCCCACCTTCTCTAATGACCCATCCAACTGGGTCAGCCTGAGCCTGATGGCAAAAATGAGCAATAAAAAGTTTAACACTGTCTGAAATAATCCCGGATTTCATTTAATCTCCCTCCTAGTACTAAAAATAACAGAGAGCAATAAAATCTCAGATGGTGCATATTGCAAGAGCTGCCATTTAATCTTACTGATGAGAAAAAGTAAAAGCGACAGACCCCTTTCTCAGCTTCCCAACAACTCAAAATTTTGTTTTTTTCCCTGCACTGTTGGAATGCTCACCTACTTCCTTAAATTAACAGATCTCCAAATAACACACGTAGGGGCTATTTTCCTACACATAAACATGCCTTCTCTGTTCACAGGAGTGTAACTGGCTTTGGGAAGAAATATAAGAGAGTTGCTAAAGCCAATAAAGTAATTTCCTCAGCCACACATATGGCTTCTAAGTTTAATAGCAATTATGTCATTTTTATATATGATTCACTTGATGTTGTTTTTATGTGAATCATTTGACATATATAACTCCAGCAGATTTCTTAAATAAGCATATCACCAGAGACTAAATTACTAATCAATTAACCAATTTCTCCCCCCCCCCCCCCGGCAGTAGAGGCACTATGAGAAAATGAGATTTGATAAACCACGGGTTTTCATTTTGGGGAGGGGGAGGAGGAAGGGGATTGCACAGCTAACACATAAAAATGCGTTCAGCCATCTCCCTGGTGTAACCTGAAGGGCATCCCTGCAGCACCCCAGGTTCCTCCAGCACCCCAAACAGCCATCCTGTGTGCAGCTCAGAGGGCTCCAACCCATTGCCCTTCCCTCACAAAAGCAGCAGCACAAACGTGGCCACAAACACCTGCGGCTCAGCACTCATGCAGGTGCAGCAGGGACACCGACACCCCCAAATACACCACATTTTAATTCTCACTTCTCTTCTTGCTGGGGATAAGAGGGGAGGCCAGCACTGCAGAGGGAACAGGGAAGGAAACAGCCCCGTCGGAGAGGTGTTTACGGTTTTCTTGCCTGACCTCCCTGTGCTCTCACCACAACACACACCCTTCTTTCCAGAAGAAATTTTATACCCTGCAACACCCCTTCCTCATTTTCAAACCGTCCACTGCCCTGGTGCTCGATAACCTGTGCCTTGGCCACAGGCAGTAAACCAGCTCTTCCTCCCCTTTCCTGGAGGCACACAGCTGGGCATCCCCTTCCAGTCTAATATCAGATCAGCTCCCCGTGCTTTCATTTCAGGATCAACAATCAGAGAGGTTTTATTTTTCCAGCTTAACTGTTTTTTAGCATATTTCCATTAAGTCTCAGCTCAGCTTATAAAGGCAAAATACCTGACTCATTGCATTTATGGGGCTTTAGCAAACCAGGCACAGGCATTTTCCACACTCCTCTTGTTATTCCACTTGGAGAACAGGCACCTTTTAGAAGGAAAGGCACTTCTCTTGCTATAAAATAGCATTGAAAACTGGTAGTAATGCCTTCAACTTCAACCGCGTGCAAAGGCTCTTCACTCACAACAATTTTGCATTCATTATTTCTTTCCATCTCATAAGCCCCACTAGCTACCACGCAAATAGAGTCCTCATTCATAAATGCACAGAAAGAAGAGATATCAGCTCACAGAAACTACTCAGACCAGCTATTTTTATACCTTGGCTAGTATTAAAGAACAATTAAGCACACGCTTAATATAATCACACAAGTAAATGCACTAACTCCTTTAAGATAACCTTATTTGCTTGTTTTATTTAAGGACATATTCAAGAGATTTGTTTGAAGAAACCAAAGCAAACAGCAAGACCAGGGCTCAAACACTAAACATCCACAAAACCAACTGCTCCAAGCCTTTTCCAGCACAAAAAGGAAATTCAAATTGCACTGTTTAGATCTGAAACACAAAAAGATCACAGCGCCTTACCTCAGCTTTCTTTTCCCACCTCCAGTAGCTGGTTTTACCTTAAAAACGAGAGCACTCTTCCTTCATTCCTCTTCTCCTCGCTTCCTTGATGAAGGAAAGGGCAGAGCCCAGCTCCCCTGCTAGTCACCTCCCTGCAATCAGGCCTAAGCAAAGGCACCTGTGCTGCTGTGGGCTGCAGCCCTGGGCAGAATTAGCCCCACCTGGGCCAGCAACACACTTTGGCCAGGAAGGCTCAGTGACGCTGAACTAAGTGTCAAGGCTTTTCGAGAGTGCCCACATGGGTGCACATGAGGGGGGCTCATGGAAGTCAATAAGTCAAGCCAAGCCATCTAAATTGGCAAGTGAGATGTGTGAGGCTTGCATGTGTGCATCTATTGGGACCAGTAATGATCCTCCTCCTAGGGTGAGCAGGCATCCTCATCACCTATCTATGTTATTCATGGTAGACATATACCTCTGCCTACAGGTAAAAATACTTAGGTGTGGGAGAGCTATCTTCTACTCCTTTACCCGATTCCCAGTAGAAATGTTTTTGCC
>NW_020799107.1:34179894-34187665 GCF_003259725.1 Athene cunicularia | reverse complement strand
AAAAAAAAAAAATATAAACATTTGGTGTTTTATCTATCTGCATATGTCTCCTAGTTGTGTTACAGCAACAGAAAAAGTGTTTATAAATAATAACAAAGATACTTCAGGAAAATGCTAGGATTTCTGCCTGTAGCTTTTGTCACTCATCTCTCGCAGTATCTGATGAAGTTCTCTTGAGTTCTTCAAGATGTTTTTATGTTGTAGGGGTGGTCGCGTTATCGGAAGAGGAGTAAAAAGCTAGAAGCTATCAGTGGTTTTACTGAAATTCTTTAATATCAGTTAGGAGGATGGTAAAAGTGTATATATTTGACTTTCAAAATCAATTTAAAGGTGGTCAGATGATATTTTTAAATTACATACTTCACTACAAACGTTAAATTGTGCTGAGACATTGTGAACTGTATATATTTATATGACAGCAGGTCTGGGATTAGGATATTTTTATTAGAAGATTTTAATCACTTTAATACAATTCATAATCAAAGGGAGTATTTAATATTCTGGTCTTAAAATTAAAATTGACCTAATGGGCTGATTGTCTCTTCCTTTAACGGAGACTATTCTTTCCATAAACTGATAGCTTTTCCTTGTGAGTTAAAGAAGTGGTAAAGGTCACCCTGATTTATGTTCTCATACAGCTACGCTCTTTTTTTTTTTTTTTTTCCTCTCTAACACACTAGAAAGGCAAAATTCACTGCCGTGTTAACTATTTTTCCACAGCGATCTGAATGATTAAATTTTAGATGTGCGTATGTACACACACATACACATCCGTATATATCATTAGGCTTCTAATGAAAAACATCTACAACTGACCACTGCAAGATCTTAATCTACTGGATAGGCTTCTGAAGAACTAAACCCTGAATACTCACACAGCTCCCGGAGTTTAAGTAAAACATCCCAAAACGCTGTGATGAGAGGTTCCCTTGGTTTCTACAGCTGAGGATACTTCTCTGGATCTCCACCACTTTACAGCAGTGGATTCAAGCAGAGAATAAGAGCAGCAGTTGGCTGAAGCACCTCCTGAGCAGCTCTGGGATCTCAGATGTGCTCTTGAACTTACACACATGCTGATATCAAAGTGCAATAGTTTCAAGAGGATTGGAAAAGTCTGTGTACACTTAAGGGCAATGTCATATTTCTGAATGTTGGGTATTTGGATCCAAATCGTTACTCCAAGTCAGGAGAAGGCAATATTCAACACTGCGCTTCTCCTGTAGCACATCCCCTGCCAATAATGCCTCCTCGCCTCTGTGCGCGACCCAGCAAGCTCAAAGTGACCCCCACAGAGTTGAGCCCCTTGGGGGGAATAGATGTGGGGCAGAGATGTGGTGAATCACAGCAGCTTTAGGCACAAAGCAGGCAGGATATCGCCTGCGGGCATCGGCCTTAGTACATCTGTGCAGGACAGGAGCTTCAGTGTCAGGAACTGAAACCCAGGCGAAGGAAGGGGGGGGGGGGGGGGTGTCATGGCACCTGAAGGGTGAGATGAATTTCCCTGCTGAAAACACCCCAGAGACGTGTCATCCCCTGAAAAGTTAGCTTGGAGGTGAGCTGTGCTCACACTGAGGTGAACAAGTCCATAAAGTTGTGTTTGTTTGGGTTTTTTTTTTTAAAGCACTGGTCCCCTCTCTGGCCACTCACTCATTATTTCAGGTGCCTATCCCAGCTCCGACGTTGCAGGTTACCACTGATCGGAGCTCTTCAATCCTAGAAGTTTTGTTCATTTTCATTTAAAACCTGTTTTTTTTTTCTCCCTTTTCCTTCTGCTGTAGAGATCTGGCAATCTGGTTTTATAAAACAAATGATTCCCCAAAGACAAGTGTGCTGACAGGAATCAATACAGCTGGTTGGACTCCCCTGAGATACAGCTTGTTCAAGGTGAAAAGCCTGCTGGGCTTTCTTTACCTGGCTGGTTAACGACTGTTATAAATAAGAAAGTTATGAGCAAACAGAGTTCACCTCCTCCCTGTGCACGTCTGGCAGGACCATCTTCCCCGTACAGGAGACAGGAGCTTCAGCATCCGAGACGTGACTGCATTGCTGAGGACCAGTTTTGGAGTATCTGTCCCAGCTCTTGGGCATGGCCATCTCCCACTTTACTGGCCGGCATTTTCCACCAGAGCGGTACTTAATGCTGCCATCTTTTCCCCACATCATGTACATTATCCCTGCTTGTGTATGTGCAAATGGTCGGGTGTTCAGCCCAGGACCCTACCTGTGTTTTCTGAACACTCAACCCCCCCATGCAGAGGTGCCTACAAGCCCACAACAACCAGCTGTGGCTTCCAGGGAACCGCGTGTGCTTCCTCCAAGCTTTCGGAAAACACTGAAGCTCAAACGCTTCTCGAAAGTGAATCCCCTCTGCTTCCTTTTTGATCCTGTTTACTACATACATTTGATTAATACAACCACAGTCTCAAGCTAAATGTTAGCAACACCACGCACCCTGGTCTAACAGAAACCAGGGCAAAACATTTGTAATAAAGCCCCTGAACTGCAGGAAAAAAAAAAAAAAAAAGTAACTGCAAAACGTGCCTACGCCGCATACCAAACGGCACGTCTTCTGTTGCATCTCCACCTTCCTCGCCTCCCTTTTCCTGTGGCTGGTCCATCTGTCCTCACTTGGGAGCTTTGATTTCACACATCTTTACCCACCGCATCTACCCTGCTCGCTGTGTAATCCTCAGGCGCTTCGTGATTTGTAAACCTGCACAGCAGTTACACTGTGCGGTTTCCCATCGCCCCTGGGCTGCCCCGACTTCTGTATTTTCTGCTGCCGAAAAACCCACCTTCCATCCGTCGCCGGGCCCCAGGGCACGTGTTTCCCCCCACCCCCTGTTTCATGTGGTCTGCGCTCTGGATGTCAGCAGCACAAGCTCCTCTGCCCGCCGAGTCCTGCCCACCAGTGCCCCGTGCCCTGCCATAACCCAATGAAATAATCCTGCTGGCAGGAGGATGGAGATAATTTTGCAGAGTTGTCACATCCTCCCTCTGTTCCTCTCCCCGTGGCTCGCTCACCCAAGCTTCACCCCTGCGGACCCTCCATGGGGTCACCCCAGGAGGGCTGATGCTCTCCTGATGGGCTGTATCACCAGGATCATCTGGCCCAGGAGCTCCTGCTCTGCTCGACTCTTTCTTAAGAAAGCTTCCCAAGTCCAGATGAGTCCAGAGGAGTGTTCACACAAAGTGGACATCCCAGCTGCAGAAACCTCAGTGCCGGAGATCTCTGCAGTCCCAGCCCCGACGTGGGTAAAGATCAGACTGGACCTATTAGACGTGCTCTGAAAAAAAAAGTCATAGAGACTAAAACCTAACTAGAAAACAAGTAGAGTATCTATTTTCTTTCAAAACAAAGAAAAGCAAAAAAGTTAAGGGCTGTTCCTTGCTTCCCTGTGACATAGTTGGCTAATTAGGAAATAACTAGCCAGGGTCACTTGAAATATTGTTATATACCATGTAACAGAGAGATTAAAATTTTCCAGGCTTTTCTCTTCCCCAGATTGATTGATGGTGCGAAAGGAAAGACAAAGCTTGGCCTAGATGGATATTCTGGGATCTTTCTAATGTAAATTTCATATATTTAATAAAATCGCGTGCTGCTGATACGGATTATTGGCCTACAGAATGAGACAAACACACCCGCCCAAGCAAAAGGATTAGCTGAAATAATGCCATTTCTAGGAATTAAAGTTATTGGAATTCAAGCTGAAGCCCATTTCCAATACTCAATCTTAATGTGATCCTGAGGGAGCTCTGAAATTATCATCTTCAAGGAAGTGATCTTTTCATGCAATTTTATTCTAGCACTATATCTAGGTATCTTCTCCATAACTTCTATGTCCACAAGCTTATTTATCTCCTTGCTAAAGTTCAAAATCTAATTTCCAACACAGGTTACTTACTGTAATAAACTGTACAAGCTTTAAAGTGACAAGTTGAAAGATACAATTTTTTAGAGTTATGAATTAATAGCCATATATGTCAAAGAAAGTGCCAACTTTTTCATATTTATAGATATATTATTGAAATGATAAAAAATGAACTGAGGAAAGAGAAAAGAAGTGAGGAGAACTACATATAATGAATCAAACATACTTAACAAGACATGTACAGACACTTTAGTGTGCATCTCTTTTATTACATTACATTAATCAAATTCTGCTAAAGACATCCATCTAAGCGAAGTGTCACAGTGATATTCTATAAAAACATTCTTTTGAAAAAGAGTCTTCCCTGACAGCAGAATCAACTATACTGTCTTAAGTGATTGTCAGGACTGCATTACTCAGAAATTAAGAGAATTTATGTAAGTGCCTCGTGAGCTCCCCTGAAGAAAAAATAATTTAATTGGAGGAAGTGTACAAACTCTGATAAAGGCTGGTAAAACACGGATAAGTGATTTAACTTAGGGAAGCATGAACGGGGGGTTCTCTGCTGCTTCTTTCTTTGGTTTCCAGCGCCAACAGACTTTCTTAGTCTGGAAGAAAATCCTCCCCTCTGCTAAAATGGGTAGAATATGAGCATTTTTTTTTTTCTAAATTATCCAGCAAATCTGATCAGATGTGATTTGGGGGCTTTCTTTTTTTCCACATATATTTATTTATATATTCTAATGAGCTTTCAAACAGCTTTCAGGATGGCAAAGGAGGTTTCTCTGTGGTGCAGATGTGAGGCTCAGATGTGGCACCACGTGGCATGGCCTGGCCCTGGGCACCAGGGACCATTCTGGCAGGTTGAGCACGTGGGTCGTGTCCACGCGTGGGCTCACAGCGTACCTCAGGCCTGGCACAATCTTCTGCCTTCCTACTAACAGGCAGACACTGCAAACCAATGGGTTCAAAACATGTAACTCAGTATTTTTATAGCCTGTTGTAGCTATGCATTTCATTTGTAATGGGTCTCCATTCGTTGCTTTAAACAAAACAATGTGGAATTAAAATTTTGGTTTAATTTTTTTTGCATCATTTCATCTCCTCTTTTAAATTAGTCACACGCAGGATTTCTTAACTTTGACCATGACTAGAAAAAATACGAATACCAAAATTCCCATCGAATAATGAATTTGGATTACAAGAAACTACTTCCAGACTCCAGCACCAACAAGCCACAGAGAACGAGGGGTGAAGGGTATTACATCACTCCTCCTCCATTATTTAGAAGCAATGGGATTCATAAATTCACAGAGGTGACATCCATTAGGTAGCATTAAGGTAGTACTGGTATTCCCACTCAGTGCTGGGCTTCCTGTTTGGGGGTTGATTTTACTCCCCTGCAAATCAAGGGAAAGCTCCTTGGGGTAATCCCTTAATAATGTAGCATCGAGTGTCAAAATACAAGACAAGAAAACAATTCACGAGGAACAGTTTTCTCTAAATGATTCACCAACAGATCACAAAAAGCAATGATTCGCTATTTCCAATTATTCACTAATTTCACCATCAAACTATTAAGCCTGGATGTTATTCAAAACTCAAAGTCAACACTACAAAAGCCGAACATAAAATTCACCATTTGCATAACTTATTAACTGAAATATGTAATTCATGTGACAGACAGAACATCAACTTCAAACTGTGTTTTCAGCCACAACGAGAGCTGTTTGATCTACACGGGTTAGTTCGGGCATCTGCTCAGGAAAAAAAGCACACACACACACACAGAGACACAATTTGTCAAACAAGTCGATGCAGTGCAATTTTGCAGTGAACTGTGTAAATACAGAAGAATTGTGAACACATCGAATCAAAATTCTGCCATGAATTCAAACTAATATTTACCAAACATCCAGTTCACTGTTCACTCAGCTGCTCTTATCAATGTTATAATAAACTATAAATCCTAGCGAGCCCTGAGGCAACTTAACTGCTGTAGTGATGCTGGAGGGTGATTAGGAAAAAAACTAAAGATAAGATCCATTGTTTTTTTCATGGTTGTGCACATCATTTTTCTATTTCTGATGCTTTACGTGTGATAATCTGAGCTTCCTCAGAGCTAAATTCTCATCTAATCATAAGTCCCCACACATCAACAGAACATATCCTATGTGGTCTAACAACAGAAAAAAAAAAAAATCAAAACAAAACAAAATAAAAAAAAAAAAAAAAAACCCACAACAGAGAGCAAGTGCTTCATTAAGAACATGGATTTTACCTACTGTAAGCTCGTTTTTAGGCTGCAATAAAAGCCCTAGAAAAGGTGAAAATTAAAAGATGCCACCTAAAGAGCTCTCTAAATTCAAAATTAATTTTAATCTGCCTGAAAAATACCTGGGTGGTGCTGAGTGCCAGAAAGATGGGGGCTCTTTTAAAAATATCTGTAATATCCAACAAAAGGAAAAAGCAGTCCTACTAAAAAAAATAGATCAGGTATCGTATTCTGCCAGTCAGCGGTATACCTACATCAAATTAAAATGTATTGACAGGGCATGTTTGATATATACAACGTACAAGGAATGGGATCCAGGGTGCATTGAGGTTGGGGCAAGAGGAGGAAGGGAACAAAAGGCAGAGGTAGAGGGGGTGCAAAGGGGTCACCTCTCATTTTGGTAACCCCACAGTTGCCAGAGAAGAGTTTTGAGTTTCAAAAGGAAGCCTTGATACAAGCCATGTAGGTATATTCTTGCCTATAACGGCTCACCACAGTACTGGGAGGCAGGAGACATTTCATCTCCCTATTTTTGGGTTGGAGCATCCCTGCTCCAGACAGGGTTTGTTGCTTGACCTCATCCACCACAACCAGAGAAACAAACCAGGAGGATGAAGTGGCTTAATATCAGGTGGGCCTTTAAAAATTATTTTCCCCTTTCTTAGTGTTTCTACCGCTGTCCCTGCCTGGGCTGGCAGCCCAGGGAGCCCACTCCGGCTCTCGCAGGCCAGGCTGACCTTTCCCTGGCAGTCCCGGCAAGGCGCGTGTCACTCGCACACACGGCACTGCCAGGATCAGCCCCAGCAACTGGAATTTGTCTATTTGTCTCCCTCTAAGTGACAGCTGCCATTTTAATGATCCAGCAGCGAAGGTGAATTTCATCTCAGGAGGCCGAGTGGGAATGCAAAAAAAAAAAAAGAAAAAGTGTTTCCACAAGAAGCTCCTGAAGATCAGATGGCTAGGAAGAGATCTGGGGGTGAATTCTATATTTAAAAACCATTTTTAGCCAATTTAACAGATAACTTAACCAGTTGCTACGTTGCACTGATGTATATTTATAACACTATTTGAATGGATTTGTATTAAATTGTCTGATTTTCAGGGGTTCTTAACAGAACCCAACTCTTCCATGTCCTCATCTGCCTGGGGAGACTGTCCAAAGACAGCCCCCTGCCAGACTATTACACTTTAAAAATCATTTCAGTGACTTTCCCCCTTGGTAATGAGATGGAGCGATTAGAAGAGCTTTCACAATTACCCCGCCATTTTCCTTTAAGACACATATGAAAATTCCTTCCCTTTCTCAGCCCTTGGCACGTTCAGAGTTACTGTTCCCACTCACAGCTGTCACTACCATGCAAACTTAATAAATTCCATCTATGCATGACTTACTTAGCTAACCTCCATCCACCAGAGATATACGCTTCTTACGCAGACAAGCAGGACAATAACGGAGTAAAGCTTCAAAACAATAGCTCTCAAATTTCAAATATGTGTAATATTGCAAGGGGCTTATCCCAACCCCGGTGATCCTATCCTAACAGAAAGGAGCTTTTCTTTCATACTATTTAACTTTTAGAATTTTTATTTTTTTTTTTTGGGGGGGGGGGTTTTTTTTTTT
>NW_020799107.1:34171751-34179844 GCF_003259725.1 Athene cunicularia | reverse complement strand
TTTTTTTTTTTTTTTTTTTTTTTTTCCCCAATTCAGAAGTAGTTTGAAAACGTGCAGGACAGCCAATTGGAAAAAGAGAGCTCTTCCAAAAACATAAAGGTAATTATAAAGGAAGAATTAAATAAAGGAAGAGTTAAAAAGGACAGTTTCCCACGGTGAGCAGAATGCACCCCAAAATGCAGGCAGTCACACTCTGACCTAACCCACCTTTGAAATTTCCAGTAACAAATGAAGCCTCTGGAACTGTTACGAATTTAAATCCACATAACCTAGAGTAAAATCTGGCCCCTGAACAATTTTGTTAACAGAAAATTTGTCATGCACATTAAACCCTCCCCAACAACAGCCTCAGGTCACGTCAGCTGGGACCCTGCACCGTGCCAGATACCTCTCCCCTTTGCCACCTCGCTCGTCAGTAGAGCAATCGGCACTTTTTGGAGGAGCTCAGCATTTTTCAGAATTAACGCCGTAAGAGAAGTAATCATAGTTATGTTAAAAAAAAAAAACCAACACAAAACTCCCAAATGCCAGGTAAAATGCACATCAGAGTGCATCAGGCAGCCACACAAGGTATCTGGAGGCAGTAGAACAAAGTATGCTTCACTTTGCATTAGAGCGGGTGAGCATTGAAGCCTACAAGCAACAGAAAAATGCAGGATGAGTAATTTTACTAGGTGCTTCCTCGCAAGATTTCCTGAGGACAAGCACTGTCCTGGCTTCCAAGCTACGTAATTTTGATGAAATCAATAGCTGTTTATCAGTGTGCTGTAAAATGACGGGAGCCAGATGCAACAGGATTGAAACCTAACACAGGTAAGGGAGGATGAGCAACGGGGCTGCTAATGCTTGTAATTGCTAGGCTGATTAACTTGGGTTTGAGGATGGGCATTGGAAAGGTTCATTCAAGCTTTTCATCATACAGTTTCTCCTACTGAATGTCCTCTAGATCATATTAAATGATGGATTTCCAAATTTAGCCTACTATATATTGCCTAGGGGCTATGATGCAGTAGATCCAGTGCCATTTTTAAAGTGTGAATCCAGAAGAGTAGGATTTGAAACGCAATGCAGACTATCAGGAAATCGATTTTCTTTTTGTTTGTTTGATATTTTAAAGCTTGTGGTCAAACTTGGAAAAAAAAAGAAAAAAAAAAAAAGAAAAGGGGGGGTGGGCCACAAGAAGCAACGTTTGCTTGAAGCATCTCTGCTCACCCTGAGCTGCTGATGGCGGTCTTGACCGTGGTCCTTGGGCTCCAACCCCTTGTTGCTACCAGACATGGTCCTGTCAGGTGACCCTGCGAAAAGTGAATCAGAAGAAGCTTGAGGACATTCAGTGGCTTTGCAAGAAATCTAGACTTTTTCCTAGACCAAACCTTGCTTACGGTATCAGCCCTAATCTTTCAAAGACAAAGGTTGCACAACAAACGGGATGCACAAAAGTATCGGAAAGGTGTAATGCGTAACAAATATAGTTTCAAAGTGCCATTTCTTATAGCATATTCATACAATTAAATTCTATTATAGTCTCAATTTCCACTCGGAAAATGGATGTCATAAGAGCATGTATAAATTATTCACATCTTTACTAAATGAAGGGCTATCAAAAAATTGTCACAGGCTATCCATATGCAATATGAGTTGGGACACAACTGACAACGTAACTAATATTTTTAATATTCCAGTTACTTCATAATTACAAGGACACTGATAATTTACAGTACTAGTTCAAAGTGTGAAACTAGGAAGACTAGTCAATTTGGTGAAACCCATGGTCTTGGTCTTACACCCTCTGAAAACCCCGAGCTAGAAGCGCACAGTGTTTTTATGGACCGGTGGGTACTTTTGGGTATGCACAGAATGAAGAAATAGAGCCCCATAGTGGTTAATCCCCAAAGCTAAAAATAAAAACAAAATAAAACCCCATTGAAACCGAAGCCTTTTAAGCTACTATCTCATATTTTAAGCGATTTATTAAAATGTTAATTATCTGCATAACATTATGCTTGAATACAGGGGGGAAAGGCGTTTTGAAAATTGTGCGCTTTTTTAACTGGGAGGGTAATTCAGAGATTTCTTCCAAAATGACAATTTCTTTTTTGTTCAGCAGCTTGAACACTAAGTCAGAGCACTCTTCAGACTGCAAATATAGCAATTATCCCAAGTAATGCTTTGACACTGTTACCACAGGCAAGTGGCCAAAGTGCATCAGCAGTCAAAATATCTAAGCAAGTTAACAAGCTCCTTTTACTCTCAGCAGAGCAGGAGAAGAAAGGGAATCCAGCCCCTGAGAAATGTTAAAATAAAGGAGAAAGAAAAGCTGCTGGTGTTTGTTAAAGAAAATGGTGTCACTGTCTCGGCCTGATCAAGGTGTAATATCTGAGTCCCTGACAGATGTCCCTGGCTGTGTGGGATGGGGAGGGCTCTTCCCGAGCATCTCTGCCGCGTGTCCCTGGCTAATGACTGGCTGCAGCCCACCAGGACCCGCTGTCAGCCCACACCTTGCTCCTTGGCTTGGTGCTCTTTCTCCTCTCTCTTTGCCCCATTTTTTTTTTTTTTTTTTCTTTTTCAGCTCCATTTGCAAAATACCCCCACATGTACCATACAAAAGACATCTAAACTCATTAAGGAAATTCCCAAAGAACTATTAACAAATCATTTTGCTTCAGCCAGAGATATCAGATTTAATTAGGTGAGCGGTGTTGATGGGGTGCAAAAACAAAAGCCATCTCCTGTCTGAAAAGGTTCAGGTCCTATGTAGGCCCCATTCTTTCCTCTATGGCACAGACAATAATTGAACATTTTTTTAAAGGACATAGGGATGAAAAGAGGACTCTGTCTCACAGACAAAAGCTTTCAACTAAGATTTGTTTTCCTTTCTCACCAGGTGACTTAAAGGGAAAAAATCTTCAGCCGTAAAGAAATGGCTATAACCTACAGTGAGAACACAGCGACAGAGAATATAAAACAGCTCTAACAAGCATAATTTTTGCAAGTGATTAATCAAAATGTATTTAGCCAGTCATTTTCAATGATAATCAAAAGACCTGCTTAAAACAATAATAATTTTGCAATAATAACAGTTATGTTCATTCAAATGCAGGCAGGCTCTGCTGCCTGAAATAAAACGTGGACGTTGGACCCTGCTATGATGCCCTGAAATACTAAAGGGTTTCTCCAACTGGGAAATCACCAGGATGGAGCCTACAGGTTGCACAGATTAATGCCCTGTACAGCACGGCAGTGCAAAGTACTGGGGAGCCAAAGGTTTATTTTTCCTCTCTTGTTTTAAATCTTTGGGTTAATGCTATTTGTAGGTCTGGCCAGTTGTCATTTTAGGGCAGTATTATATGGGTGGTAGGATAACCCCGCCGTGTTACTTGGTGTGTAATGGGAATGTTTTTCTAACGGTTTCCAGAGACTCCAGAGATCACATATTGTTAAAGAAAAGATTCGTTCCATTTTTTTAAAGTACATCTTCAAATTAAGAGGCTTAAGAAATACTAACAATTGACATATGCGTTTGTGGTACCAGCTATTCCTCCAGACCTCTAAGCATATTCCTCATCTCCCCTTCCCTCTTGTACTGAAATGAAAAAAAAAAAAAAAACCAAACAAATCCCACGTTAGTCGTCAGCATATCAGATCTGAAACCACTCTGGGTTCTAAGAATATATCTTTATAATTTAAGGCTTACAAGGAGCATGCACCAATTAGCACCGTGGAGCAAGTTTTTGATACAAATCATCATTAAATAAACACGCCGAAGCTTTTCAGAACCAGAAGCTACAAAAGATAACAAAAGAAGTCAGCAGATCCAGCGTGAAAGCGCAAAAAACCTCCTCCAAAACATACTCTGATGCCATTACACAAAAAGCAGCGGCTGGCAGAGATGCCATAAGCAAAAAACAAAAAAACAAAAAAACCCAAAAAAACAGGGGAAACAAGTTGAAAATCTGCCATTCTAATTTTTAATCATTTGAAAACGTTTAACGGCATTTATTTTATGCCTGCAAGAGCTAAGCACCACAGTCCAGGGCAGGAAGAGTAACAGGACACTCCTGTAGTCCTGAAAGTCAACAAAAAAATAATTTGGAAGTATTTTTAACTTATTTTATCTGAAGCCCTGACAGTTAATTTGGTGTGAAAAACTGCAACAGTAGAAAACAGATGTTAAGGGGCAAGCATATAGTTAAGGTCAAAACAAACATAAAACACAGCTTCCATTTCTAAGGGGGAAAAAAAAAAAGAAAAAAAAAAAGATTTGTCCAGCAACAGGTTTTATGCTAAACCTGCTTTTTTATTGTTCTGCTTGTGATATCTGCAGACTACACAATGCAATACTGTCTGCCATAGTGCAATACCTCTCAGCACTAGTAATTTAAGACTTTCTTCTCTGTAATACACTAAACCATCATAACCTGTCTCTTCCTATTTAGTTTAACCTACAACCACCACATACTGATTTGGCTGTGTGTGGCTTTCTCTATTGCCATTTATTACTCCGCTCGACTCCTGAAATTCTGTTTGCAATTTAAGGCCACAAATTAGAAGCGTAAGTCATCTGTTTCCTATAATCCCCCTGTCAGGGCTGGAATCACATTTGGAGCTCAGCACCAAGCGCGGTCCTGGGCCGGCGCTGCCGTCCCGATTGGCCACGCGGGCTAAAAGCTGCGCTGGGAATAAAGCCCAGGCAGCCCAGCACAGGGCTGGAGGCGGCGCGGAGAGGGGAGCGGGAGAAGCCAGCCGGCTGCGCAGGAGAAATAAATACTAATTTACAACCGTAACCTTTTGGAAATATTCTACCCAAGCGATGGCGGATTGCTATGGGAGCTTTTATAGAGATGTATATTTATTTTTTGATGATTTTTTTTTTTTTAAAGCCATTTCATAGGGGATGGTTATAACTTACTTATTCAATACGAATCTTTGGCGAGTTCTGCCACCTTTGTCATGCAGCACATTTTCTCAGTGCTGTCTTTTGCTGTCCTAATTAACCGTTTTCCCCCCGCACGGCAGGGACTATACAGAGCTAAAATGGAGATTTTTAACGCACTGACTCCATTTTTCTCTTTTTTTCTGTAATTATTCTAATGAATCCATGCATTTGTCCCTTTGATGACAGTGGAAAATGATTTTAAGTATGTAGATGAGAAATCTTAAAAGTGGATTTTTATTTTTTTTCCTGACAACAAAACCTCGGTTAAAATTAAAAAAAAAAAAAAAAAAAAAAAAAAAAAAAAAAAAAAAAAAAAAAAAAAAAAATCACCACTTGTCTTTCGTGAGACATTTAGGGTTATGTCCACAATTTGAATATTTCCTTTCCTTTAGGACATTTTAATAGTAGCTCCTGACTACCACTAATAGGAGCAAAAAGCAGCCAATACTTCTCACTTTAGATTGTTTTAAACTTTCTTTTTATTGCACTGCAAGTGAGACAGCATATCCTGTTACAATCTAAAAAGATCAAGATAAAGCATCTGTAAAAGACCCCAATTCCGAACAGCAGTCAGGGGGGAAAATATCTCTACCTAACGGTCCAATGGGAGAACTGCTCTGCTTTGAGAGCGGGTGGGAATAAATAAATAAGAAATAAAACTAGATTCCATTAATAAAAATTCCTCTGACTCATATTTACTAATAGATAGACTTTTACATGGGCTTTAAACTTCTAGCAAGCAAATCAACTTGTTTTAAGTAGCATACTCCGGTCATGTCGACAGCCAAATGCTGAATTTTGCAGTGTGATCCAGGCTGAGTTGCAGTAAATATTTTTTTTCCCTTAGATTTAAGCAAAACAATAAAAACCTTATAATTTTTGTTTAAGTTAGAGGAGTCCTAAAAAAGAACATTCCACTGCTCTTTGTGCTTCTGTAACTTAAAAATTGGCTGTGCTTTTAAGTGAAATTTGGCAGGCTGTTAGTCTACAATGTGACTAGGATATTTGGACATAACAAAATTGGCCAAGATATGATATTTTAAATGGAACTACTGTTCATGCAATTTTCTAAGGGTGCTTTTTTTTTTCTTTTTTTTTTTTTTTTTTTTTTTTTTTTTTTTTTACTATGCATTTGGTATTACAGTTTTATACACACAAATAAATACGTATTATGAGTCCATAATATACAAACGCAAACTATTGTCAAGATGCATTTACAGCGTGTACTGTGATGATTCCTGAGCAAAAAGGCTCTCTCATAATAATGAATGCCCATTATTATAAATAAGCACACAGTAGAAATAACTCATGGCACACAAAAGCACACGCAAACCACTTGGTTTGTTCCAGAGCTCAGACACCAGCGCTACTATTGCCGAGCTCTGCGTTGGAAGAGCAACTGGAGTCCTGCCATAGAAATGAGCAGCATGCTAAGGAGCAGATGTTCCTCTTTGGAGGGGTGGCGGGGGAAAGTCTTGCACCAAAATGTTGGTGGCCCCTTCTGCGTTTACAAGACAACCCAACTGCTGAGATGCTGCCCTGAAAAACTCCGATGGACCTGTCTACTAAAAAATCTGGAAGCTGTAGGAGGTGAGCCTACATCGGCACTCAAGAAACCCTTGGAACACGTTTAACTACCTTTCTCGACCTATGTCAGAGGCCGGGAGGCTTCTTCCCCTTCACTGGACCTACACACACTTTCAGGTTCCCGGCGTAAAGTTCACATCAAAAAAATACACTGACCATCTTGCTCTGTAGAAAGAGGGTTTGCATGTGCCAGGTTCCACACAGACAGACACATGGTATAAAGTCAAATTGGCCATTGCTTTTATTAATTACCAATTGAACCAAACTGAGCAACTTAACCCCAGGCCTGGAAGCTGTGCCAGCTCCACTGTGAGCTACGCCACCGCACAACCTCCCCCAAACCCAATCAAAGCGAGCGCGTCTGCCTCGCATCTCGCTCCACCAACACACACCACACAGCCCCAAATGCCTCAACGCGGCTCCGCAAACAAGAAAAAAAAATCTTTTCTGCTCTACTGTGTTCACTCTCACTCTATAAAAACCAAAGAAAAATTGTGTTCGTTTCACTTGTCCCAGGGTCATGAATTAAAAAAATGATTTGCCGTATGAACAATACGGTCATATTTTACATAGTAGCACACAAACTGCATCCCAAAAATGCATTATGCATTAAAGTACATGGCAGCAATCTCAGATGCAAGTTAGAACCAGAGTGGTGTAAAACCGTTGTATAGAGAGTAAATGAAAATACTCCAAAGGCCAGCTGGGAAGCTGGTAGCAGAGACAGGTGCAGGAATTGTGTGGTTTCAGGGTACCAGCTCAGGCCATGGCACAGCATCGAGAGGGTATGAAGAGCTCCGGAGAGGAAATCAGAATCACAGACAAAGCAGAGCACCTTGAGAAGATGTGAGAAAGGCCCTTGGGTTTGAAGACACAGGAAAAATAGGGAGCTGAACAACTACAGCTCGGTAGCCCAGGGAGAAAAGACAAGATACAAATGGCTGAAGATATATAGGAAGTAGTGGGGAAAAAAAAAAAAAAAAAAAAAAAAAGGAAGTCGATCTGTGGCCAAAGCCCTAGATTAGCTTTCAGTGATCATAGTCTGATGCTCAGTTTACGCTTCCTAAAAACCAAACCAGACAAACCTGTGGTCCTTAATGTGAATTCAAACACTCCTTGGGGACCACTATTTGGAATAAACCAGAGGGAGCGCATGAGCAGTTTTAAATTAAGAATGCAGTTTTGAACTAAAATATGTGATTTTGACAGAAGAATGAAGTTTTGAAGCAGAGCCTAAAATCACCTGCGGACAGAAATGCTTTTGTCATGTTCCCTGGAGGGCAGAGGGAGTTGGGCAGCGAGGAGGGGATGGCTGGGGCAAGACGGCAAACCTCTCGCTCTTCTGCGCTTCCCAGGTCCTACAGAAAACATCCCAAATCCACCCAATGTTCCTGAGCGCTGCATTCTGCCTATGGATCTCCGAGCGATCTGACAGATGTGTAAATTCACGCTGAGCCAAAAAACTGCCCCGGGATAATACAGCTGTGCACGCTAAAGAGTGCAAGCTATTCCAGCATTAACTTGTAGACAAAAAAAAAAAAAAAAAAAAAAAAAAAAAAAAAAAAAAAAA
>NW_020799107.1:34154638-34171701 GCF_003259725.1 Athene cunicularia | reverse complement strand
TTTTCCTTTTTTTTTTTTTTTTTTTTTTTTTTTTTTTTTTTTGTGCTAATAGAGTGAGTGTTTAACAGGCGATGCAAGGATGAGCAGATTTTCTTAAATGCCAAATGTTGATGGATACACAGTGCAGATACACTAGTATCATGGGCTGTAAATGTCACTTAGCCTCAAGAATTCCTCTGTCCAACACTGTTATAACAAGGTGCTTTTAAAATTGGAACAGGATTTACACCAGAGAGGTGTGAATCAAGGATACATTTTTTTTTTTTTACCCGGTGATAGCTCATCAGCTTGTTACAGAAACCTGGCATGGTTTAGGCAAAGCTAGATAGTTACTCAAACCCACAAGTGATTTACAGGGGTTGCTCTTAATGCTTTCGAAAGGAGCTATTACTGGATGTCCCAAAAGTAGCTTTGAGCATAATAGTCTGGTTTGTGATACACCAACCAAAGTAGCCAAACAATCCGGAACATATTAATTACAGACAGAAAGCAGATTGTTCCTAAAAATACAGTCTTACTCTGTCTTTTCGGGGAAAAGCTGTTTCTGAGTAGGTGAAGCAAACAATAATTTGCTCTCCAAACCAATTGAAATGTGCCATTAATAGGGGAGCAGTTGGCAGCAGTCACTCCTTTACACCAACATTCGCCGGACAAAGTTATTAACCCCACATTAATCACTGGACACAGTCATAATGGAGTCATCTAATAGCTGAAAGATTACAAATTTGGCGATCTGATGCAGAAAAAAGGGGCTAGAGAAAAGAAAAAAAAAGAAAAAAAAAAAAAGCAACCTACGATATTCAATGAATTCTCAGTAGCTATCACTTCAAATTAAAAACTTTGGTTTTCCAGACACTCTTCATCAGTGTATCAAAAGATACTCAGAAAATAAGTGTCATTTTCAGGCAGAGGGAGGGGAAGAGAAGAGGAAATACATCCCAGTGGTAAAGGCATCAGATGAGAAATCATCAGCCCCCTCCTTGCTGGACTACCTTTACCCCATCTGCAAATTGCGTGGGGAGGGAAGGGAGAAGGACTGATAATACTGCCTTGCCCTTGGGGATGTAATTGAGGCTCCAATTCATTAATGCTTGTAAATCGCTGTTAAATATCCAAATGACCAGACCGTTTTTGCATAGGGCTATGGGGTCCACAGCAGAATTTTTCTTTCCGTCCAGTTTCTCTGCATGTGCTTTAATATCTCTGAATTTGCAAGTCCCCAGGCTTGTGTAGCCAGGAACAAGGCAGTGAGAAACTGCTGTTCAGAGTGCTCATCCTTTACCAACAGCAAATATCTCAGCCATCTCCATATCCAGGGAGCTAATGGTGCCATAAACAGCTCAAAGATGGGTCATCCTTGACAGGCGAGGTGCTTACAGAAGCTACGTACAGCACAGGGTTCTGGGATGCCTCCCTAGAGCAGCGCCGGAGATCCCAACCAAAACCTAAACGTGCTCGAGATGGATGTATCCTAAGGGCGCCGAGTTTCCCTTTCTCTTTGTTTTACCCTGAGCAATCCCGTTTCTAATCCTTTTCCATACTGACGCTCACCCGGAGACGGTGCAGACCGATTTGCTGCTGGTTTTCCAGAGTCAGCTGAAAGGTTGGTTGGAACGGCACTGCGAAGAGGACTGCGAACCTCCTCACTCGTTTCAGTATCAGAAGATTGATCCTGAAGGGCCAACGGTGTACGGCTTTGTACGGCTGCTCTCAGGCCAAGCCACCTCACCAGTGCTCCTGGGGAACTGGGCAGCGCATGCCACATCGTGGCATTTTACCAGCATAAACCAGCACCAAACACACAAGAATACAAAGTAAAAACAAAAAAAAAACAAAAAAAAAAAACCCAAAAACAAAAACATAAAAACTGAATGCTTGTTACTCTCTTAAACACAAAGTTAAAAGTTGCATTTGCATTGCTTTAACCTACAAAGCTCAGGGTGCTTTGTGGGCTTACTCCCATAAAACTTGATGTCGGAGCAGTGAAGGTAGTTTCATTTAATAAGGTAATAAATGTTTTTGAATGACCTGAAGTGATGCTCGGATTACAGCATGAAAACTAAATTCCAGGAGGAAAGCCACAGATGGGAGCAAAAATCCCCACAGATTATCTTCAAATATTCTGGAGGATCTCTCTCGAGATTCTCAGCATAAACAAACCAAAACTCCACTGTGGTTATTCAATAATGAATTTAAAAGGCAGGATATTCTCTGATCATATTCTTATGAATAATTTTCCCTATTGATCACCTGTCTGTATTTAATGCACAAGAATTTCTTCACTGAGATTTCGATTCCACAAAATAATTTGCATTTTAGCATGAATTCGTGTTTAAAACTTCACCATGAGCAAGTGTTTTGTGGGAGGACTGGGAGTGAAGCTCTCCACCAGATATTGAGTCTCCTTCATGGTTTAGGACTTTTTCTCCCTAAACGCAGCTGCAACCTCTGCTCCCACATCAATGGCAGAGCAGGTCTTCGTTCTTCTGCCTTCTCTTACTGCTTGTTTATCTCCTAAAGTTTCAACCCTTATGTCTGTCCACATGACCTTCCTGATCCCTCTCGGGCATCTCTTAGCAAACCAAAATTCCCCTCGTGTTCTTCACCTTTGTCAGGTTCGCACACCCTACATCAGGGTGAGCAAATTTTAACAGAGGAGATGTCATGTTGGAGCGATTAACATCTTTTGGGGTTACCCAAGAGCAGCTCCCATCCTTGCAACACCCTTCTGCACTTCACCCTCGGGGTGACTGTTGTCCCCTGAGCACTTCACGGGTCTTACTCCTTTGCTGTGCTCAGCCAAACTTCTCAACCCTTGTCAGGGTCAAATTCTGTCACCTTTGGGATTTCAATCATTATTCTCTCCAGTGCCAACTCGTTTCAAAGGAAACAAATACATTGTACAAAGGAGAGAATGAAGAAGAACACCCGGCTTTTGATTTTATTGATATATATTAATGTAAACAACTTCAAGGACTGCTGCTTAGTGAAAATGTTATTTGCCTGTTCTTTTTCTTATACATAGAATTTCAGACTCTGTGAACATTTTGAGTCAATTTTTATCTTCAGGAGTTGAAAACTAAAAAGTATAATGCTAGGGGACCTGTAAAATTATCTACAGATGGAGAAAAATGTGCTAATGGACCTCACAGCCTCAGATAACTGACTCAGATTTCTTAAATTAGACAAAACCTAGTGTTAATGATAATACTTATTGCCAAATCCAAAAAACAGAGTATGTTTTGCCCATGATATGTAATCCATAATAAATGTTTAAACAATCTATGCGTTTTCCAAAGTCCAGGAAAACCTCTCAAACGAGTTTCATCTCTAAGGCACCTCCTCAACATGGAACAAGAATCTTCTGTAAATGATTAACACCAGCCCTCATTTCATTGCGCTCATCTTCTGGCGAGCCGCACTCTCCTCTCGCTCCAGTGGCAGAGGGAAGCCAACCCGTAGGAAATGGGTCTGTGGCAGTTTACGATGTCTTTTAGCATGGCAACAGTAAAACCAAGAATAGCTTTTTAAACCAGAGTCACATTTACATATGTATTGATTCCTTTCCCTTTTGTAGTGGTGGTTAATGCGATCTGATGAGCTGCACACCGAATATTTGAACACTATGGAAATCTGCTTGTTGAGGATATGTGATAACTTGGATGCCACTAAGGTAGTTTTAAACTTGTACAGCATGCCAAAACATCTGACAAATTTTGTACCTTATTTCAAGAGGATCTGGCATTTTTCCGTACTGCTTTCTTCAACCATACATAGCAGATTCACTTACTACCGAAGTGCAGCAACCTCTCGCTCGGCACGTTTTAACTCTTTCACAGCACAGGACAATGCACTATCACTTTGCACTGGAAGTGAAAAATATTGTATCCAATTAAAACTGCATGGACAATGAATGCAGGCAAAATTTAATTACCCAAATTGGAATTTGTCTAGGACATAAAGGCTAACACCCATACAGTTTCCTAAAAGGACATAGTCCCTGTAATGGCCATATTTAATATTTTATATATGACCTAAGGTTAAATCTGAAAGATCTGGTAAAGATCAATTATAGACCACTGACGTATCCTTGAAGAGGAAGAAAGCAAGTAGTTTTCTAGCAGCACCGAAGAATGTTACAAAACATCAAAGACCTTGCCCTTTTCCTGATAATATAGAAATCAGGCACTGATGGAGAAAAGCTCTCATGATCACCAAGTAATGAAACAGTAATGAGCATGGCAGTTGTCTTCTCTGCTATCTCATTACAATGCATAGTATTGTGGCGTGTTTGCCAATGTTTAAGAGAAAGGAAAAATAGGCTGACATGTCTAGCCAATATGAAAAAAAAAAAAAAAAAAAAAAAAAAAAAAAAAAAAGGACTATTTTATTTCTTCTTGAGAATAATCATCTTCCAAAAATTACATTATTGACTTAAACCTTCATGAATCTGGTTGTTAGCTGAGCCATGTCACCAGAGCTTGACTGTTGCTTAATTGTTAAAATTGCAACAAATTACCCCAAGAGGAGATGGTCCGATATATCTTTACTCATATGATTCTATGACAAAAACCCTTTTTCTCTTCAACAAACCAGCGTAAGGCAGATTTTTTTTACCTATGTCCTACTCACCTTGAATTGAACATTATTTTCCCACTGAATTCAGCTTAGAAGAAATCATGACACTCGCAGAGGAGCTCACATGAAAGAGTTAATGCACTTGCAGCCACTAGACACAAACACGAATCTTTGCAAGTCCTGCTGTAATGCGGCTCCCCTGATTGCCTCAAAAAGACAAATTTCTGTTACAACATGGAAACATTATAAACTGAATTCACCAGAGTCCCGTTGTGCCTTAGCTAGAGAATATGATTCCTGTATTAAGTGCTTTTAATTTCAGTGCTTGGGAGCTGGTTTAAAACTGTCTGCTAATTTGTGGCACTGTAACGGTTGCGCTCTTGTTGCAATCAAAGGCAGAACTTCTTTAATGTGCCTCTTCTCGTGCCACTTTGCTCAGAGATAAGCCTAGGCGGCTCTCTGCCTGTCCTGGCAAATCAGCACTGTGAAAATTCCAACGGGTGGATTTATCAAGCTTTGATATACTCCTGATACGAGTTAAATCCTCCTGTGATGGGTGATGCTCAACCTGGTTTTACTTCCAGCTCTCCCAACCCGTCTCTTCTATCTCCCAGAGTCACCATCATCCTTCTTCATTGCACCCACATGCTCCTGGAACGCTGACCTCGAGGAACCCAAAACTTCAAAACCACGAAGCAAGAGCACTCTTGCAAAACACGTTTGCGGCATGGTGTACCTGTCCTGCAGGCTCACACAGGACCGTGTAGTCAGCATCATCCCTGCCTCCACCACTGCTCCCCGCAGTTGGAAGCACTGCAGAGCAAAATGAAACGGGTCCACCTTT
This sequence comes from Athene cunicularia, assembly GCF_003259725.1. Lineage (NCBI taxonomy): Eukaryota > Metazoa > Chordata > Aves > Strigiformes > Strigidae > Athene > Athene cunicularia. The sequence goes on along the minus strand of NW_020799107.1, from coordinate 34,166,279 downwards.
CTCATTGCCAACTTGCAAAAATAGCAGATGGTTGTCGTAGGTCCTGACCACAAAGAAATACTTGAAAAACATCCAATTGACCAAATATTGAAAAACTTCCTGTGGGGGACATCAAAGAAATTTCAAGCGGATGTGGTCCCCTGCTCCTCTGCATCCCATCAACTAAAAAAATATCACAACATCGTTGAAGGTTACATGATGTAATCTGGCACAAGGTGGTAAATACTGAAGGCTTGGGGGAAAAAAAATCTTTAAGTTCAGTACTCAGTAGTAGATATTTCACCAGAATTTATTACGGCAGGTGGAAGTAGGGTAGATGACAATGACCTGCAAACCATAAACTTGTAGGTATACTTTTTTCCTGTGGAAGTGAATTATTTTCAGGTAGTTTAACATATCTCTGATTGTAATTACTACGAAGACCAAGATCACCCTGAACGTTTGACCCGAGTAGTTCCATTTCTTTGTTTAAGAACAGATTTACTTGAGGCTGGTGCAATATGTGAAAGGAGCTCAGCTCCACTGCTAGGAACAAAAATGGAATATTAATTAATTATTTTCTTTTTTAAAAATTACTACTTTATCAGAATCTTAAAGTGGAGCATTCTTCTGTGTCAGGAAATGCTTTTAAAAATGCATCTTTAAAATAAAAAAAGGAGAAAGAAAGAAAACTAAATCATTCTTCTTCAAATTGAAACCAGCATAAAATATTACCCCAAAAGACCTGGGCTGATTTCTTTATAAATGAGCACAATGTTAGAACCATGGCAAAGGCAAATTGGCCTACAAGAAAACTGACAGCTTTATAGCCCCTGCCTCTGATTGAAATGTTGGGAAATCTCTTGGCAATTCTCCCAGACATCCAGGTAGAACAGTGAGTTCACTGATTATGTTAACTAAAACAATCTGCCTTTGCACAAACGCACCTCGAGCCCAGCCAAGTGTGAAGGCTTATCAACGTGCCAGACCAAGAAAAAGACCTATTTACCTGCGGAGAGCAGCTAAACAACGGGGTTCTGCAAAACAACCCAGGGACATCAGCGAGCAGAGCCCTTTTATATTCCTTTTTTTTTTTTTTTTTTTTTTTTTTTTTTTTTTTTTTTTTAATATATAGCCTAAATGAAGGCAATGAGCCCGTGGCGGGACTGTGTGGGTGTTAAACAAGAGCACAATTCCAACCGATGTGTTTAAACACTGGTAGTAATTATTAATAACAAGAAGCAACCCTCCTAAGGAACATGGTATTAAAACACACGCGGACAGGGAGAATAAACTTATTTCTGGGAGAAAGAGGCTCAACGTAGCCCTGATTCCTTATCTTTTCGGCTGGCCACGGCACAGAGGAAGCTCCGCCAGGACACGGGCATCCTGCTCACAGGGCAAAGGAGGGAATTGTTTATGTTTTCTAAGGGGGGGAAAAAATGAGAGCCATAATAAACTTAAACAATAAAGATTACAAAAAGAAACAACGCTGTTAAGTGGCAATCTTTTGAGGTGAATGCATAGCTGAATGTTATTTTAAACAGCACATAACCCAGGGAATTATGATGTTGTTTACACAGGCCTGTCTCTTGGAATCTGTATATGTTTAAAGTTTGGTTTGTTATACGTCTTGGTTAAGCTCTCTAATATGTCTGTCTTCTGAAAAAGAAGCCTATGCTGCGCTAAAAGTTAGCTCCAGCAAGTTAAAAATACAGAGAAAGTACCTTAAGTAATGTCCCTTTCCCCAGAGATGCCCTTGGTAGCAGTCAGTAATGCAATCAGATATCTAGGGTTATTTCGATTGCCTGCCAAAACATCACTCATGTCTATTAAAGCATCCTGAAAAACACCATTACATCAATTCCAGCAACGGCATAATTATTCTTCTTTCTGGAATGTCTTCTGATGTGACTCACCCCGTCGGCGTGGGATTTCGCTGGAAAGCGGCTGTAGGAATGTCCCAGAGGCTGCAGGCTGGGGTGGGGGCCGGCAGGGAGATGCTCCAGCCCTGACAACACTCAGAGGGTGCCCAAGACAGTGGCTGGATGTACCGTGAGGTGATACCCCACCAGCGGCTTAGACACAACCCCCTTTCCCAAAGCCCCAACATGTTTCTTCTGCACTTATACAATGATTTTGAAAAGGCACATTTTTGCAATGACAAACCAAAGCAGAACACCAAGTATGTCTTTGCTCAATAACTTGGGTTTCTCCTGAAAAATGCAGGCAGCAAACTTGTAGGAATCACGAAGCATAGTTACAGTAGTTTATATATTAATGAGCACGTCTGTGCGTTGCAAGTCATTTAAACGGCAGTTATCCTAGGACTTTCACATAAGCAATGCAAACCCTTAGTCCCCTGTAATATGATTGCCACTGGGACTGTATTTGTGCTTCTTTAGGAAGAGAAGGATTATTACGGTCCTGTATTTCGAGAATTAACAAGAATAGGTAGAATATCTGAGTGAGAAATTCTGGATTTGATTACACCGGTGTAAATCCCAATTTCTTTGATGTCAATGGATCCTCTAGCTCAACACTCACACGACAGAGGAGAATTTGGCCCTCTGCCTTCTCCTTTAATCTTTCTAACAGAAAAGTTTAACTTGATGAAATTGTGCTTCATTGCAGGAATAATACGGGCTAGAATAACGCAGTATTAATTTTTGCGTTTCAGAAGAATAAAGAGCATCTGACATTATCACTAAATAGGCAACTAGATTAAAAGTTATCCTTAAAAGAACTACATACAGATAATTTTTAGCAAGAATAAAGAAACGGACAAGTGCTATTGCTAAAAAAAAATAATGTTGTTGTTTTGTATGAACATCCAAACCGTTCCTATCCAGCTCCATGGAGCTGTGGCAGTGTTAACAGACCTGTGATGAAGACCTGGCCTCATTGAAATCAGTCAAATTCCCAGCAACGTCAAAATTTGTGTCTTTCAAGCTATGTTCTGCTTACTAAATATCACAGAGTCCGCATCAATTCAAAAATAAACCGCTTACTCAGCCATCAGATGGATCCTAATGTCACAATTGAAATGACAGTATGGGAAAGGCTCTTGAAACAGACTCTTTGAGCACCCTCATACAAGGAAAAAAATTATGATTGAAATGCTGAATAGTCATTTGCATTGCTCTCCTAGACATGAGGACAAATGTGACATTCCTCTTCATCTGCTGTGGGGGTGCCTGTTTGATGCTTATTAGAAAAAAAGCCCTTCTAAAATTTCACTCCTACCTTCAAGGAAGATTTGTTAACAAACTGAGAAGAGAATTCTGGGGAAAAAGAAACAAAAAGTGTGCTTTCTCTGCAAGATGAACAGAATATCTTCATTAGGAAAGTAATCAAGCCAGAATGTCCCCAGTTTGCATGTGAGGACACGGTGCCATCTCACAGAGTAAATAAACGTGACCAAGAGGCTCCTTCTGCAAACAGATAAGATGCTCTTAAGAGTTTATATTTTGGGGATCTTGTCACATGGAGAGTGCCATCAGTCTGAATCTCTGCACTGTCCTGAAAGCTGTATCTCAGAGTGCCCCAAAGCTACATTAGAGGATGTGGAGAAGGAAGCTGGCAAGGGTGGTGTTGGGAAAAATGCATCTCCCACTGGAAGCTTGAAGCAACTCCTTCTGTATCCTCCCATATTTGTTGCATCCCTTCTGCCATCCCTAAAAGCATTTTACCAGGGTCAGAGCCATGAGGCCAAACCCTTAGCCTTGTCCCATCCACAAGGAACAAACTCGTCCCAGGAAAGAGCTGCTTGAACAAAATCTCATCCCACCCACCAAATTTCACTTATAGTCTCCCTACAAGGAGAAACGGGCCATCAGGAGTTCCAGGCTTGGGCTGATCGTTACAAAAAAGCCACAAGAGATGTGAATGTGATTAAATCCATTTTATCAATGAAAAAAATGGAGGCAGAGGAAAACGGAAAATTTTCACACTTTTCAGCAGGATATTTTCATGCATTTGGCATTTATCACAATTTAATCTATTTTATGTTTTCTTGAATGTTTATTGTAAAATAGGATAGATACTTTGAGCAAACTAGGGCAGATGAGTCAATATCCAGCAGCAACAAACATTTAGAGGCAACAGATTTGTAATAATTAGATGGAGACAGGAGATGATGAATTGGTAAATCTGAAAGTCTTTACAAACTCTGAAAATCTCAGATGATCGTTTAATCCATCAACTATCTTCTTAAGAAACACAATCACGGAAACTTCTGCCAAAAAAAAAAAAAAAAAAAAAAAAAAAAAAAAAAAAAAAAATCCTTGCTGTAATCCTACCTTTATCTCAACCACAAATATACATTTTCTATATAAAGACACAATCCCTCTTAAAAGGTCAGCATTTATAGTTGGCTACCAAACACACCAATATGCCCACGCAACCACTCGAGCTCTTTACCCTATCTATTTTATAACCTACAGACACTTCTAGGGTAAACAGGGGAAAATATCCCATTTCTACACGGCAGACATATGTTTCTTCACATACCAACTTCCACTTCTGTTTTTCACAGGTTACACACAGCTTATATCCCCTTTTAACTGAACGTACGCTGAACTTATTAAAGATGAAGTGAGCAGGCATTTCCTCATAGTGCTACCTCACACACGGGACAGCTTAATGGCTTTGCAATTAATATATGCATAAGTACAACCTGCATTAGTGGTGGTAAAAGGCAAGTTGGCTACTGGATTACACATAATTAAACAATACCAAGGGTCTTCTGTTGGGTGCAAGCATGTGATATACCTGGTCAAAGGTGGTATATGGTATAAGTCTATACATAGCTTCATCTAAGAATATGGCTAAGATTGCTCTGACATGATTATTCTTTTTTTTTTTTTTAACCTATGGAAAGCACCTGGTCTCATCTTTCTTGGTCATGAGCAGCGATTTTAAAATGATGCTGCACCAAATCACTTTAACAACAGAAAGCCTGGCCTAGGAGCTATCTGAATATAAAAACAAAACAAAAAAAAAAAAAAAAAAAAAAAAAAAAGAGGATATCTAATCTGAACACATTACAGAGAACTGCTGCATGATGGCAATGGGGCCCCAGAAAGGGAAATCAAAGGAACTATTACTTTATGGAAACCAAGGATAGATATCCTTACATTAGAGGAATGAATATAAGTTGAAAAATCCTGAGGAGGTTTGGGGAGCTGAAGTCAGGTTTTTTTAAGCAGAGCCTTCATATAAATTCTAACGCTGCAGTTAAATGGAAATGCTTAAGCCTGTAAAACTAAAAGGAGATGAGGAAAAGGGGAACCCGTATATATGAAGCTAGCAGATACAGAACCGTTTTATACAGTTCAGTAGTCAGGCTAACATGAACTTAATAGTGACAATTGTTTTAAATTGATTCAAATAACAAATACACATTTCAGAGATTATGAAGTTTTGCACTGCATTTTTCTTTTTATCTTTCAAAGAAAACAATGCTAATAGTTTCCTTTTTCCTACGCTCAATGACTATTTACTACTTTCTTGATGTGGACTTTCAAAATACAAAGAAGGTTTGGCAAGTTTTCAAAGTCTTTCTTCAAAGTCAGCTCTTAAGTACTTTTTATAGAAACATGAAGAATACTTCTTACTACGGAGAATTGATAATGTACTGCTTTCATTATTTGTATATGAAATGCTGTCAGATAAATGCACATGGATTCATTCGTTCGGACCTTCTCTGTTAACCTTCTGTATAAAATTGATTTCGATTGATCACAAGAGTCAGGAACATAACAACTGCTTTCAACCAAAAGCAGCTCCAGACTTAGACCCAAGTTTCAAAGAAGAAAAGTTACTGTACTTGCAAGTTTAGAGTCAAACTTGGCAGTTCTTCCAAACAGAGTGGTCAGAAGAAAAATAAAAACAAACATCCTTCCAAGACTTTTTTTTTTTTTTCCTTCAATTGCCATACAAAATAATGCTACAAGTATGTCACAACCCTTTCAGAAAATTATTCATGAAGACATAAGCAAAGTGTCTTAAATACTTTGTTGCTAGATAGCTAGCACTGGTATAGCATTTTGAGAATTTAAGGAACTTTAAAAAGTTGTCAGCTCTCTTCTGTTGCACAGATCTAAACTTAAAAAAAAAAAAAAAAGGACGCGAATCGAAACAACCTACCCTAAGTGACAAACCTAAGTGGTCGGACCATTCGTAGCCGATCACATCGATCTGTTTATTTCGGTGGTGAACTGAACTGGGCTCCAAACAGGGACGTGATTTGTAAGGCGGTGCAAATCGTGTCAGTAGGTGTAAGTAGATGTGAGTGCAAGAGCCTGGGCTGGTGGTGTTTGCATGCCGAGGGGCCTGAGAAAGGTACGAACCAAGCCAGAAGGGAGAGGAGCAGCCCTTAGGGCTGTGGACATGTCTTCGAGGTGCACTAGCTGAAATGGTAGCCCCCATCCTCCACACCCCTTCCTCACCATCCTGCAAGGCCAGCAGAAGAAGGTGCATGGGAACACCCCCCCGGCCCAACTCAGAAATACCCGGTTGGTTTAGTTCAGACGTTCCCTGTCAGCAGGGTAAGGGAGCTCAGGGTGCTTGGGTGGGAGCGGATAATGAGCATCTAGACCACCTCCTCCCGCCCCGAGCCCTGAGGGCAGTGGTGGCAGGCAGAACCATTTACAGCTGGCACACTAAGTTTCCAAAGGAGCATGTCTATGCTTTTACCCCCATTGTGGGTCTTCCCCTGGTTATCTCCAGAAATTACACTGTGGCCTTCATTTCTCTCCCTATCCCTAATGCCCCTGTTCCTCTAATTTCCTGTCTCCGGTGCTGACACCTCTTTGTTCATCTCCCATCTTTTCTCTGTCTTGTCTATTTAGACCATAAATTGTTTGATAAAGGGACCATGACTTAATAGGTGTTTGCACTACATCTGGCACCACTTGGTCTTAATCTCAGCTGGGACATGAAGTCTCTACTATTAAGCGAATAATTAATAATGATTAGGTCCTAAAGCAGTAATGTGAAACTCCACTAACCTTACCCACTGCTCCTATCACTCTTCTATTTCTTTTAATGCCTGCTGGCTTCAGCAGGGATTACTTACTCCCCAGCCATGTCGGCGGAGGGGCAGCAGGCACTGCTGTACGGTAGCCCATGGTACACTTTCCCTTCTTTTTGGAAAAAGGAAAGTTAAACTGGAAATTATGGAAGGTCTTATGCAAACTTATAATGTATTCTTGTGACAAGGCTATGCTATGCATAATATAAACAGCTGTATGTAAGGGAGATCGCTGCTCTGTTTCAGGAAGTAATAGCTAAAGAAGCATTTATTTCTGACAATTAATGGACATAAAAGCCTATGTATTATCTAAAGAGGAGAAGATTAAAGGAGGGAAGTAGCTTACACTATTGGATTGGCTGCACCAAAACAAATAACCTCACAACTTCATTTTGTACAGAGCCTTCCATAAAGTCTGGATAATAAAATGCTTTACAGCGAGCGAAGAGGGAGGGAGGAAGCAGAAAGCAGAACAGATATGTTTTGAGCCGAGATTGGATACGAAGCAGCGAAGCTGTGCCAAGCAGCAGGAGCTGCAGAGGAGAAGCTCTCACCCCAGCGGCAGCAGGAGCCCGGGACAAGCCAGGCAGCGGGCTGGGCTTTGGCCGAGCAGTGCAAAAAAAAAGAAAAAAAAAAAAAGTGGGGGAATAAAAAGATGAGGAGCCAAATTTTTCTCCTGATTCCACCAACGCAACCCCACTGACATCAATGGGTGTAACTGAGAACAGAGCCAACCCGAGGCAGCCCGACAGACACTCAGGGAGAGTTTGAAAACAAACAGGACGCTCCTGATGGGTGAAGGAAGATGGATGGGGAGCTTGCGGGGATGCTCCCGGCTGCCCCGCTCCATGGGAGACCCCATCCCAGACCCACACGGCAGCAGCTGCCTGCACCGAAAGGTTTTGCTCAGGAGGCCCCAGGATCTCCCCAGAGCCACGGCTCCTGGCCTGGAGCAAGGGCTGTGCAGGTTAAAGATCCTGCTCCCCATCGACCAGCGTGTCAGGGCCCAGGAGGCAGCAGGCAGATGCTGGACAGAGGGCTGGTCCCTAAAGCTTCACTGATTTTGCAGGAAAAGGCACATTTCTAACGGGCTGATCAGCCCACTTCTTAGTGCAGGGAAGAAAAAAAAAAAAAAATCTTAAGGAGCCCACTGCAAGGGGAGATGTTTATCTGCCAAATGACAGGACCCCCCACGATTATTTCTGGATCCTGTTGTAGCATGTAAAAAGACCAGATTCAATAAAAAAATGATTTCCATCTTCCCCAGCACAGAGATCCGTGCAAGACTTAAAATAAAACTCGATTTCTCCAGGCTTGCGCAGTCTTGTGCTGAGTTCGGTGGCGTGCGAAGCAGACATGTTTTTATAGAATCTCACCCTAGATTACTTTCAAAAGTATTTTTTTCACAACATATTTGTTTGGAAGATTTTGCTGTCTCTTCCTCTTTTTCTATTTTCAGACAGCCTCACTTAGTGGGAAATAGATAAATAAATGCAGATCTTTTTTTGCTGTTACTCAACATTTTAAAATTGATCTACTGACAAAAAAAAAATAAAATGCAGAGCTTGTGGCACACACACACACACACACACACACACATAGTCCTTAGTTCTCTAATCCTTCCTAGCAAAAAAAAAAAATGTCCAAATAGTCATTTTGAAAAGTTCCTGGGAGTACACAGACAGCTGTTCCTCATACATACTGCAAATGTTTCTTTTAAATTCCTACGGACGCAAGAGTTTGATACCAAGCCAGTACCTCTAGAAATGGAGAAAACTAAACACACCCCATACTGATGCTTTTACTGTCCCAACAAACTTTCTCCCACAACTAAAATGTTAAAACTTTTACCCCACATCCCACATTGTGAGATTAGTCCAATAACTAATGCTCTGTCCAAGTAAAATACATTTTGTCATTGCTTGAAAATGTTACCTTTCACAGAAGTATAGTATTTCTGACCAGCAGGGAACATATGTCAACATTATCTATTATTACACAATGTCAGGACCAGAAAGGGAAGGTGGGTGGTGGATGTTAATAACAACTTAAGCGATTTTCTAAAAGAGGCATTTGAGAAGTACAAAGCCAGAAGTTTTAAATGTTTTGTCTGATTGTAGCTGTGTCAGCAACCTGCCCCCACCACTAGCACAAACCTAATTCTGCCTGTGACCCAGCGCCTAGTTCTCTTTTCAATTTGAGCCAACACATTGCTAAACTGGAAAGTTTGAAAAATACCTTAGAAAATTTCTCCACCAAAAGCAAAGAGAAACAAAAAAAAAAAAAAGAAAAACTTACCATCAGCCCTGGTGAAAGTGTTAAGGCTGTGATCTTAAGACAGAGATTTTTCGCTTCAATTTTCTTTAGCAATGTGTTAAACTGCTCTGTGTGCACTGTTACCATATCTGCCTGCAGAGTATCTTCAAATTAAAGATTTTTTTTTTTTTCTTGATGGTGGAGAGGCACAACCCTACACAGCAGGCTATCTTGCCGTTCTAGCTGAGCAACTGGGGAACTGAGCTTCACCCCACACCCTGCCACAGGTTTCTCAGGTGCCCCCAGTCATGTCACTTTACTCCTTTGCACTTCCATTCCCAGGCTGCAGCTCGTGGCCAGCCTCCTTTCCCACCTCTCTCAGGCGATGTGGGATGCACATGCCAGAGACCTGGACACGACTACAGCCTTCCAAATACCTGAGATGATAAACAGATCACCAAGTGCAGTGTTTACTTCCCGGACACGTGCGAGATTTCACTTCATTAGGCAAACAGGAACAGCTGAAGAAGCCCACCCGGGTCCGAGATGTTGCTCAGAGGCAGCTTCAGGGTGCTGAATGATGGACCCTTTGGGTGCTCTGCGGGACAGGTTTGACACCCCACTGCACCACTCAGGATTTGGGGTGATTTGGGTAGTTTTAAGCTGACCAGACAAACATATAAAACCCTCACTCAAGGGAAGTTTGGGGGACTCCCATTTCCCACCAGAAAGCCTGCAAACAGAAATGGAACAGGCAAACACTGAATAAATCAAAGTGAGGTGATCAGTGATGCTGTTATCCAGCCACGTTTCTAGTAGTAATTCTGTTACTGGAAATGCCGAAATTAGTGCCTCCAGCATCTCTCTTCCACAGTCTGGTGTTAAATCAGAGAATAAAGCTGGAGGTGAGGTCGATGGTGAGAAGTCAAGCTCCCATCACCCATCCAGAGATGGCTCCCCACATCAACCAGCACCGCAGAGGGATGAGCACAAGGGTCCTCACGTGCCGGACGACGGAGAGGAAAATGGCATTTTCCTTAAAACAATTGCCCCACGTTCAGTGCAGGGATTTCTTAAGCAGCACGTTTCCACATAGCTGGTGGGCACATGTTGGTCCCATTCTCACCTCTCCACAAAGAGCAGCCAACCCCTCAGCATCATTCTGGAATTTGGGTAGGGTTGCCATTAAACCCTGTTTTCTGCATAACCACATCAAATAACAAGTGTCAGATTCAATTTTACCAGGTGGATTTGGGTATTAGAAAGAAAAATTTTGTTCCCCCACTACAAACACAGTAGTATCAAAGTTGCTGGGCCCAAAATATTTCCTCACCTTTTTTTTTTTTTTTTTCCCCTTTTTTTTTTTTTTTTGTTTTCATATCTGTTTACAAAAATCCATGTAATTTCTTTGCAGTGTGTTCTTTCCCCAAAAGCAAATCCTTCAGGGTATTTATTCCCCTCAAAATACAAATTATTCTGTTCCCCAGTAATTATCTGTTTTGCATACAGTTACACAGCTGAATCAGAAGCAGCAAGATATGAATAAATATATAAATAATGGACACACCGAGGTGTAGTTTCTCATGTTTAACATAACACAGGGGAATACATTTTTATAGCAAGCCAGTAAATGTTGTAAACTGATGTTTTCAATTCCAGTGACTTAGAATTAACTTCTAACTGTGAGATCTAAACTAGATGCAGTCTTTTATAATCTTACGCTTTAAAGCTATAATGTTGGGGGTTTTTTTCATCTGCTGTTAAAGAAGAAATTATATTTTACTAGGAGATGGTAAAGGTAAACCATGGAAAAAGTATACTTCAAACTGCTTAAATATGATTATTTTTGTTCCATGTGATTTCACTCAGTGATATAAAGGAGAGAGCCCGGGTAGCTTATTGAAATGGGAATGTGCCAGTGAGTAGAGGAAAGCACACATTGTTTGCCAGTGCTTTACATTAAAAAAAAAGATAAATCTATCAAAAACTGGAGAAAAATCATTTTTCCCTATAAGCACCAGTTCAAACATCTACCAGAAGCAAAATGTTGTCCTGTGCTTTTTTTTTATGAGGCCCAAACCACCACCTTTAGAAGCAATAAAAAAAAAAAAAAAAAAAAAAAAAAAAAAATCAAAAAACCCCACTAATCCTCTTGGAAGTACATGTCCATCCAAGCCATGACGAGGGGCTGCCACCTCCCAAGAGCTTGGTCCAGCTCAGCCCAGCGTTTGCCTTACATAGGTTTAGAGTAGACCAAAGCTGGCCCTGAATACCTTTAATTTTTTATTTTTATATATAACTACAGCCCTCCTGATCTGCCACAACACTTTTTTGACCCCTGACACCCCACCTGCCCCCTCTGCAAGGCTG
>NW_020799107.1:34118487-34154588 GCF_003259725.1 Athene cunicularia | reverse complement strand
AAATGAATTGGACAGCCCAGCCCGGACACGCGGTGTGAACCTGGGAGCGGGAGGAAACCTGTGTGCTGGCTGGGCTGGGAGGTTTCACTTTGATCTGATGCCTTAGGAAACTCACTCCTTTCGCCCCAGCAAGTCTGTCTTTTAAAGCAGGGGTTTCCGGCGGGGATGGCTGCCTTGCAGCCAGGAGAGAGGCAAAAAAAGAACTAAACAACAACAACAACAAAATAGACACAGTTAATAACTTTAGCTGTTGATATGATTATTCATATTCATGGGTGGCTTTTAGAAAGGACTCTGAAAACAAGCTGATAAATGTCCTGGCAGCGGATGACTCCTCCTGCATTGATTAGAGACAGTCCTGACACAGGAACTGCGCTGTTGGGTTGGGTTTTTATCCCTTTCTTTCCTCACCACTGTCATTAAACATTAAACTAAAACACTTCAGTCCATCTTGACAACAAAACACAAATGCAGCGCAAGACCAGTACTGGCCTACTCCTTGGAGTAGACTTAGCAGTACTTAGTACTGTTAAATGGTCACAACTCTAGAAAGGATGCTGCGAGATGGCTGTGGGTCTGCCACCACACCAAACACAGGAGTTCGTGTCACACCCATGGGCTCGGCTGGTCCATCAGATCAAGGCAACTGTTGCTCAAAATGGGGAGGACTGGGGAGAGTCATTATCTGCTTCCCCTGCTCTTCTGCTTTTCCCCAGGCGCCTGTTATTTACTGCGGCCAGAGACGGGGCACGATGATCCCTCAGTCTGCCCTGCTGTGGGCTTATCTCCAAAGCTGGCAGGAAACGTGGGGCTGGCCAGGCCATGGTTTCAGTGGTTAAAAGGAGTCTTGTGCACCTTAAAACTTGCGGCTGCCTTCCCATGCTCATGGCCAAGGCCAGATAGCTGCAGTGCCGAGAGCCTTCCACACCAGGCAACCGGCCCTCTTAAGCCAGATGTACCCTTTAGCCTTGGAGAGGCTGGAAGGGTGAGTCCTACAGTGGCCTTTTCATGTGTCCAGGATGAACTTGGCTTGAGCTTTCTGATGCAGCAGACGTCACATCCTTATCGCCGAGCTGCACCCTGTGACACCTAACCTCAACGTCTCACCACAGAAATCCAGCCCTCTATTAATAAGGATGACTGGCTTGGCTGCCAACCTAAGGTGCGAGGGGCTGATATAGGGAACACCAGACACCCACATCCTCGCAAACTGTTGGAGGGGTAGCATACTCGGATGCAAACACTGTCTAACTATGGAAATGACAGCATGAAATCACCATGGCCCGAGACATCCCAGACAGAATAAGCATTAACAGTGAAAGAACCAGTTTAAAAGTGTGTGTATGAGCCAGTATGAAGCACTCAATCTCCACGAGGCTGCCCTATGGAAAGCTAGCCAAGGTCTAATGTCAGAGAGATGACTACCAAATCCTCTGGGTCAAGACAACTCTTTTTTGGAAGCATCTGGCAGAATGTATCACCACCGTGTTGACTCACGGATGTGTCAAGGCATAAAGTCAAGGTAGGTGTGTAATTCTGGAGAGTTTCTCTGGAAATCAGACTGTCTGTATCCTCCTGAGGAACAGCCTGGTCTAGCCAGCATCTCCAGACAGTGACAAGGAAAGGAAACCTGGTGAAGGTCTGTCTGTACTGTACAGTAGGTGAAAAGGTCAACAAGGAGGAAGAGAAAACACCAGGGTGGCAAACAAAAAATATGTGGTGTGAGGGTGCTGGAGGCACCCTACTGCTAGAGTTAGCCCGTTTCCAGCACAAGGCCTTTTTGGTTTAGGTGTGTAAGCTTTACTGGAACATTATGTTGACTGCATGGCTGTCTGATCAGGCAAATCTCCCATGCAGCCAGGACTCCAGAGCATCAAGAGTTTGGAAAGGCCACAGCGCTGGGGCTCCCAGCCCACCCTCATCACTGTGTCTGGCTGAGCCGCAGCCAGAGCTGGGATGGCTCAGCCCAAACCGTGTCAACCCAGCGCTGCCAGTGCACGGTGCCCATCCCTGCTGCTGGGGAATGTGATCCAGCTCAAGACCTTCTCCTTCCTCCCAGAAGGGTCAGCTGGAAAGCGAGTCAGAGCAAAGTCCTTGACTGGAACCGTAGCATGGGGTCCAGAAAGTGATATCCTTTCATCTTCACGCCTTGGTTTGGAAATGGCAGCCTAGCTTACCAGAGGAGTCCTTTGGCTCCTCACTCAAAAGCAATTTGAGTGGCATGTTCCACTTCATATTTCATGAGCTAAAGATCTGAAATTATGAGACAATTACAGAAAGAACCGCACTGAGGATGTGATTTGCAGGCATGGGGAGCAAGCGGCAGAGCTGAGAGAAGAGCAGAGATCTGTAACTCATACTCAACGCTATACCTTCCTCCTCAGACCTCAGAAATGTTCAAGCTCGTGTAGCAAGCTCATGGCAAGCACTAACTGCTGTGCCTAAAGTTTAGCTTTGAAAGTACATTAGAACAGTCTTTGGGCTGCTCTGGCTAGCTTGTACTAGTCAAGTTTGCCATCTGCAAGCCAAGGAAAGCTAGAGTGCAACATATTTCCACCACATGTCTTTCCACCCCTTTCCTTGCCTCTGGCACAGGCTTTACAACCAGGGCTGTGGCGAGCATTCAGTGTGCAGCTCTGGGAGGATGCTGAGCAGGGGGTGCAACCTTCCACTCAGCACCAGAGAAACCCAGCAAGGCAGAGATCCTGCTCCCGAAGCGAAAGAAAGGCACTGTGGTCTCAGTATTTGATCTTCAACCAGCTGCATTCAAATTATTGGATAGAACAGGCCTTTTGAAGCTGCTCTCCAAGCAATAGTGGATTATTGGCTTCGGTGATGAAGTGCACTAGTCAGGACTAGTTGACTAAAGGAATATTTTTTTTTTCTTGGCATTGCTCTGTGCCATCTTGTTTGATTACAATATTTCTTCCCCTCAAACACGTATCTTCTCCTAATCTTTTAACAACTTTGGTTTGAAACTCAAAGGTCTACACGTCACGCTGCAGCATATTGCACCATGTGCAGGATTCAGATCCTGGGCATTTGCCCACGTGCCACATTGTACCGCAACAAACCCAAGATGCCGCCCTGCCTACAGACCTGACAACTGGCCAGAACAAGGGCTACTGCTTGGATGCCCCCAAAACAAAGCAACACACACACATCCCCCGTGGGAGATGGTGCTCAAGCAAAACACTCGAAGTTACACGTGTAATTCATTTTTATCACAATTCATTTTTAAAACAAAAAATGCACACTTTCCACGCTGATATTCATGTGATGTATATAAATCCTAATTCTCAAGGAGGGTCAAAAAACAGATTGGAAGAATCGAGGAGATTTTATGTGGAATCTATAATCAGAGTGAAGAGGATGAAAGCAGAGAAAAGTGTTGTGCATTCAACTGCTTAAGTCCTGCTCAACTCCATGATGACAAACAAACAAACAAAACCCGTGTCTCTTTTTCTCAGCTCAGTGATTACAGCAAACCCACAGTGCCAGCTTCAGACTGGCAAGGCAACTAGCACTGCTCACAAAAACAAATGCAATGGATTTTTTTTTCTTTTATTTTTATATTGGTTGATTTAATTATAAGTGTCTTCCACTCTCTCACCTATTTCCTTACCATCAGTCAAAGGATATTTCTATGTCCACTGCTATTGTTTCAGGCTTATGAAATAGCAAAAACTGAAAAATGGTGGGGGGAAAAAAATCATGAAGGTATACCACATACACAGAAGAACTCTGAAATAAACTTTTTTTCTTTTCAAGTCACCAGTTTAAATGCATACGCAAAAAGGAAACTCAGGAAATCCATGTTGCTACAACAATTCTAATCTACCTCAGAGCTCCCACCCAGGAAAGGTGTCTCTGTTGCTACCTAGGTGTCATCCAAACAAAATATTTTCAAAAGAGGTACTTGCCACCCCTTTTTTCTTCTAATTCAGCACATTGGCTGGCAGTAAGAAATAAATAAGAATCAAAACTTCTAATGAACAACACAAAAAAAAAAAAAAAGTTGTTAGGAGACATATTAACTACTAGGATGCCTTAATGCCTGAGACCCTAACCTGGCTGCCCTACTATTCTGGGCTCATCAGGCCATCGAGAATACTAATTTAGACTTAGGGCATTAGGGAAAAGTTCTCCTGTTTTAAACACGGAAAACTGTTATTCAGTTATTTCTTGAACAAATACACTTCAAACAATGTGAAGGAAATGGCACTTCCCATTTATATGAGTTTACCAACAACAATCACGATGAAAAGGACAAAGACTATTTCAGGTTTGTAAGGGCTGTCCGTTATCACACGCTGTCCCATGCAACAGGGTGTGTAGGTAGACCTTGTAGGATCTAAGAAACTTAAGTTCTCAGAAATCTTCAGCAAGGACCACTGCCCGTTGACATTATAAATGCAGTAGGAGATTATTGTGTCCCAAAGTATCATTCACAAGGGTGGCTCTTCCTTTGAGGAATGAATTAGCCACTATTTCATGCCGGCCTCCCATGAGACTCTGTCCTCACACAGATCCCCTCCTGCAAAACCACAACTCACTTCTCCCCTTGGACCTGCAAAAGGTGGGTTCTGAGCTAATTTATGCCACTGCAATTAAAAAAAAATAAAATAAAATAAATTATCACTCCCTCAAAGCAACAGGTTGCTCTATTTGGGGGCAGATTTTTAAGAGGACCAGAGCCTGCTCCAGAAAGTATAAGACAATTGCTGCTCTATGCTTAACCTGTGAAAATCAGGAGCAAATGTACTGATGTTAGCTGCCCATAGGCAGAGTTTGGCAGGGGTAACAACAACCATAGGGAGATAAGATAAGGCTGTGGGCTTTAAAGGTTGGGAAATAGAAGTATCAGGATTACCAGAGGGTTTATAACCAACTGAGGCTGTTCTCCTACCCTCTTCTAGGAAACAAAACCTGATCCCTTACACTTCACCCCAAAGGAGGAACATAATGATTAGCTTTACATTATAAAGATACATAAAATAATTGTCTCTCTAAGACACAGACATGCTTAAGCCATGTGTGTGTGTGTACAGCTGTAGTTTTTAACCACTGTGACACAACCTGTGCTTACTATTACCCTCTCTCATTAGGTCATTTCTAAAATGTATCACTCTGTGAACTGGGACCATGTTCTGTTGGTTTGCCTCACTCTTATTTTTGCCGCTATAAACAGAAGAAACAAGTTGGATTGCCTGGCGTGTTCTCTTTCGAATTACTCTGTAGGTTAAACAAAACTCTAACTGTTTCAGATAAAGGCAGGCAGAAGGTGTTTTTTCCAAACATCCCAAGCGAAGGAGTGCATTTCCTGCTTCCCTAATTCAACCTACGGCATCAGACATCTGTAACTCTGTTTACATTCCAGCCCTTCACAACTTAATACCGCTTGAAGCATCAATAATATAGGGAACATTTCTGACTGTTCTTTAGATATTTTTTTATCTCCATGGGATTTCCTGGTTTGGGATTTTGTAGTTTACAGTTTCTCACTAACAGTAACTAGCTGCAGCATTTGGCCTTAAGAGTTTACATATTATTTAACTAGATATAGACAGCCTATTTTAATTACAGTAAAGAGCCCTGTAGAGGGCTCGTCTGTTTTTCCCCCTCCAACTATATCAGTTGGCTTAATAAAGATATTAGCACTCCCTATAAACCAGGCTGTGATCAATTTCTTAGATACACTAGTATTTATTAAAGTATTTTTGCCACTTTAAAAAAAAAAAAAAAAAAAAAAGTCCTATCATAGATCTTCAAGTACTTAGATGTCCATCGCCTTAACAAAAGCGATGTGAGCTTTCTGTAGCACGCACAGATTTTATTTTGTGTGTGTGCACATTCCAGCATTTCTAAGCAAATTGCTTGCCCTCCCCAAACCGAGGGTCATCTGCTCTTGTCACTGTATTAGAGCATGATATTTAACTGTACAGGCTGTGCTCTTAGGACGAGCTCCCCTTTCCTGGGAAATGTAGAGCACAGGCTTTCCTCTCCCCGACCTGCAGGGCCAGCAAGAGTGCATTCCTACAGGGAAATTCAACATTCAACACAACGCTACCACGTGGCACCTATGTCTCTGGTGCCTCTCCGTTCTCATTTTCAGGTCCTGTCTTCAGATTTCTCAAATGCTCTTGCTACACACTCTCTCTGACCCCCATTTAGATACCTTTCCACAGCTTATTTCATTCCTTAGGATGGCAACATTCTTGCCCATGCACCAAAACCTGGTTCAGATCAGCCAGGGTCTTGTTGCTGTCAGTGTTTCATCGAATTTACATTTGAAGACAATGTGAGATACTGAGACTTCGGTTATTTTACAGGGCTGCCTTCTTCCATAAGGTATCAAATTAGTACCTGAACATCACCTACCAAATCGACCATGCATATTCACGACTCTTCCAAGATTTGCAAGTAACATTACTACAAAGGAAAGCTCAAGACAGCTTGATTAAGCAACTTGCCCAAGGTCATACAGGAAGTTGTAGAAGAGTTGAAAACAAAAGCCAGATCTTCTTAGCTCCTGTCCAACCCTTTCTGGAATGAAAAGGCCAAACTGCTCTGTGGAAATATTAGCAGAGTCATAGATCTCATCGTATAAATTTCACAATGAATTCACAACTTAGCAAAGAAAATGCAGAGCTCCCAGCGTTGCTTTCCAAGGAAAAACCTGCAACCACGCCACGGCAGATGGGAAGCGTTCCCCAAGCTCCGAGCAGCACCAGCCACCACCACAGCCCTCTGCTCAGACAGGAAGATGAAAACGGGGAATAGCAACACCCAGCCAGCATCAGGCCATTGAATGCAAATGGGTCCTGCCATCCTATTTCCATCCACTTTCCTCCTCTTCAAGAAAGTGAAAACAGGCATCTATCAGAAAAGCTGCTGTAGTCACTCAAGAGCGAGCATGAAATAGTTCAGGATAGCAAAAGGAGCATCCAAAGTGTAACAAAGGCGGTATTTATGTCTGTCCTTCTCCCTGTCTGCATGGCTCTCGGTGATAGCCACAGGAATAAACAATAGCCTTGGCCCCTTGGCTGCAAACCCTTCGCTGCAGAGGCCCAATTAAGTCATTGAAAGTCTAAACACAGGCACAGGAATCCGCTAATGCGGACAGGCCTGCACAATAGGGTCTCATCCTGGCTCTGCTCTGCTCGTGCTGAGCACCACTTTGCTGGGAGAAGAACCCCCCATCACCAACGAGGCTCTTCCCACAGAAAGGTCCCGCTCTGCCTCGAAGACCTACCCAAACATGCACGTTTCCACCCACGTTGAGGAGGATTTCTGGCTCCGTGTGGCATCAAGTTCGCTCTCAGTGACATGAGTTGGGCAATCTCAAGCTTGTAATTTGTGTGTGTACGTAGAGGCAAAGGGTTGTTAAAGAGTGATCCCTCTCCCCAGGTCTCTGTCAGGTTCAAGCCTCCCTAACATAAACACTTCAAACAACCAAGGCAGCCTCAATAGCAATGCCAAGAGCAGATAGAGGCTTCGACATTGTCTCGGTACACAGGATGCCGGTTTGACATCATTTAGCGGAGACAATGCTCGCCCTCTTTCTTTTGGAACCACGTAAAAAACTTGGCCGAATATAAAACGACATCAAAGACACATTTCTGTGCCAGCCAGGATGCATCAAAGTTGGGAAAGGAACGACCCGATTCACCTGATCCAGGGAGCTGATAGAGGAGCGCAGGGAAGCGGCTTTTATCGATGTACCTTCCCAGCACTTCCTTCCTGCCCCTGATGCTATTTAAACCTCTTGCGCCTACCTCCAGCCAGACCTGCCATCCTCCGCTCTAAGGAGGAGAAAGGAAAAAGCAAAGGGAAGCCCTAAAAAAAGGCGTCCCTGCAAATTTCTGTGCAGTTACCGGGCAGTCATATCCTTCTGCTTTCCCCTGAAAAAATCAAGTATCACCTTATCATTTCCTCACCAAGATTAACTCCTGCTTCCTGAAGAGTATTTCTGAGGTAGAAAGCAGAGGTGGTGAAAAAAAAAAAAAAAAAAAAAAAAAAAAAGGGAGGCTGAAAAGCCCAATCTGTCAAGCTGCGTTTTAGAAGAAAGGAAAACTGAAAAGTGAACGTATTTAACATGAGCTATTTCCTGCACTCAGGAGGGAAGAAAGCATGCTACTAACTGTGTGCATGAGGAGATCTGCACTAGTGTTATCTCTGACCTGCAGCTTAGCCCTTGTGTCTCAGCTGCCAAAAAGCTCCTATTCAACGTTATGCTGAGTTCATCAATGCTCCACGTGTCAGGATCCTAACAGGAAAAAGCAGGACAGACAGTCACTCTATTCAACTGCCTGGGGACCCCATGACAACTAAAATCCCCTTGCAGACTGTCCATATCAACCTACGGCAGGTCAGAGCGCGTAACCCCTCCAGAACCGCAAGCCCAGGCCCACACCCTTTCCCCTTGTCAACATTGTCACTTTAAAACAGCCCATCTAGCCTTATCGCCAAACCTGGAGTAAGTATGACAATTAAGATGGATTGCAAAGCCTGCTTGCGCTTTACAATTAACAATAACTTGGCAGCGTGTCCCACGCAACTGTTGGGTGGTATGGCAAGAACTTTATCCCTGCTTAGTATTGCATTAGCATATTTAGTAGGCTGCAAGACATAATTCCTCAGATATGAACATATTTTGTCTTTTCAAAAAATCTGCAATTAAGCCATAACGTACAGGCACTGTGCAGCCGGCAGTAAACTTTGTTATTAGGGGGACTGTGCTAAAATGGCCCTTTTTGACCTTATGTCAATTATCTATTTAATAAGGAATCTATTCAATTAAAAAAAAAAATGTCTTAGCACAGTCTTTGCTAGGAAGCAACAATATTCCAGAAATTACAGCTGATATTCATTCAGCCCTGCATTCGCTCTGTTAACAGCACACTGCTTAAGTGGGTTTGGGGGGGGAGGATATTTAAAAGCAGAGGTTGGGGCAGTTTGGTGGGGGTTTTTTCTTTTAATTTTTGACTAGAACAGACAAATGCTTCCCTTCTGCTACTCACTTTAAAACTTTATGCCTAAATACACGTCAGTGTAGAATAATAATAATAATAATAATTAAAAAAAAAAACAAACAGGAGCATCTTCCTCTGTAGGTTGTGTATCTCTCCTTTTCTCTCCAAGACTCTCATGTTTTCAGGTAAATTAACAGTCTTCTAAGTTAAGACATATTTGAGGAGCAGTTACTTAGCATGGCCTAACTTTATCAATTTCCTACATGCTGCACAAGACCCTCTCAACACCCCTCAGCTTTTTAAAGTCTGTTTACGGTATACATTTATCTAGAAAATCTAGTCAGGTAGGGGGGAGGCAAAGATCTTCCCTTGATAACCCGGACATTGTCCCCCTTGACATCCGTGTCGCTGGTGGACAGGATATCCTGCCAAATGCAAGAAGACAACTGCGTGACCCACCTTGGGCGAGAGGCACCGCTCGCTGATGCGAGCACAGCGGGAGCGGGTGCTGCCTCTCCTCGCCCAGAGCCGCATCCTCGGCACACAAAGAGCAGTCGAAGAGTCCTTGTAAAAGGAGGGGGAGGCAAAAAAAAAAAAAAAAAAGAAAAAAAAGGCGGTTTAGGTGAGTAGCACATATTCGATAAGGGAAAGCAGATGAGAGTAACAAATGCAATTTAGCAGACAAAGTCTTTCTTCATAAAACCGGCAGAGGAACGGATTAAACCACCTGGCAATCTTGGCAAGAAAAAAAGAAAATCTCAGGCAGTGACAAAACCAAACAGGTGTAACAGGTATAAAACTTTTGCTTCCCAATAATACCCCTCTCTTCCCTGGAATGCTTTGACAGGTGCAGAAGTTCAAGTTACAGCGTGGAAGTGGCAAATAAATACACAGCATTAGTGTCTGACGTGCTCGCCGAGCAACCGGGGATGTTAATAACTGGCAAGGTACACTAATCTCTGATTGCAACATTTGGTTTACCTTAATCTGGAGGGACAGCTGTATTAAAGAGGGAATTATACTAATCAGTTCAAGGCCCTTGCATATAAAACTTCCCATTAGGCTTAAAGTACAACAGCTTACGCTCATTCTCTAGGAGCCTTACATCTGGTTCTGAATAAGGCTGTCTCTCATTTGCAAGGTACAAACCGAAAACAAGGGAGGGGGGAGCTGACAGTTGCTGGAGGATGGTTGATAGAAGAACAAGCTACTAATTCTTTGAAATTTTTTACAGCGCAAAACTGGCTGTAAGGCATCTTAATACTAAAAAAACAGGCATGTGTTATCAACCCTAGGCCATTTTTTCCTGTTACCGGAGGTGACCAACATAAAATAAAATTGATGATGTCAGTCAAAAACAGCTAAGCACAAAGCTTGGCTTTGTTATCTTAAGTCAGAAGGTATGATAGGCCATGCCATATGGCTCTAATCCTCCTATATCTTCCATCACCTAACAGGCAACCTTCATGTAGCATGACCTTATTTGGCTGGTCTCAGGTTAGGGCTGCCCAAAGGGGATTTTTCTGTTTCTGCTATATCCAAAGGTTTATGTTGATTTTTTTTTTCCTTTTTTTTTTTTTTTTTTTGAGCCCTGCAAACTATAAATCCGACTGATTACTCTGCACTCTTTTGCTTGACTGAGCCTTTACAATCAGACATCCCCGTTAACAATAAGCTCCTAATGAATCAAACATCTATGGCATTAGTTTCACCTAGCTGCCTCTTTCCCATGCACTGCAGCTCTTTGTCAGACCTGGCTTGATGAGAAAAGCTAGTGACACTTGGTGCACCTATTGATAAACAATTCAGTAATGAGGGGCATAACAAAAATTACCTAAAACAACCTGATTAAAAATGACAGGCAATGGTACTAGAGAGCTTTGCAGTTAAGGTAACTCTCGTACGTCGAGAGGAATGGAAAAAATAATTAGGTGCAACACAATTTGCTTTAAAATTTCAAGTTTGCACTCACTCGCATTTTGGCTTTTTTTTTTTTCCCCCCCTCTTATTTTGGACTAGGAGTTTGATGGGTGTTAAAAGGAAAACGTTCCATCATACTTTATAAGAGATTAAGCTTTTTTTGAATATTTGCAACTCTAAGATTCTTCTGTCTCCTTTTTGAAGTACTACATTAATAGCAAAATGCACTGCTATTTGTAATCCAACTTTCTATCTATAGCAAATTCCTATATTATAACTCAGCATTTTACTTCCTTTGTTTAAATATTGGTTTTGTTGCTTAAAAGCACATGTGGGCTGTAAACAAAGGATAAATAAACTGTGAAAATAAAAGCAGGCTCCAAGGAATAAATAAGAACAAAATGGAAAAGACTGCACCGGGCTCCTGCGATGAACACAGGGATCTCTTTGTGAGAGGGGAAAAAAATGTGTTAAAAGGGCACATACTGCAACTCTGAGGCAAACTTTGAAATGGAAGTGTGGAAGCATAAGAGCATTTGATTCAAAATCAGCAATGTGTGGGTTTGCATTTGTGTAGCAGCATGTTGGGAGGGTTTCAATCAGTGCACAGATGCACTTGAAAATCAAATATGGACATGGGGAATGTTTTTGGATATAGCAAATGAGGACTGATGACATGTTTACACTTTGCACATGGATCCAGTACAAAACCATACCCTGCAAAGAAACAATAACCACCATTTGCTGCTTTTCAGGGCTGTAACAAAATGGTGGCAAAGGAAGAGAATACAAGTGAGTGTCTATTCCCACCTGGGAGGGGGCTGCACCGTTTCCCTGCCGGTGGGCTTATTTTGCTCATCACTTACTTGAGAAAGGGACTTTTTAACAAATATTGGGAAAAAAAAAAAAAAAAAAAAAAAAAGAAAAACAACAGTGCAAGAGGAAAAGGAGAGAAAAAGCACGTTTCAATCATCATTAATGTCTTTCTTTGTTGTCAAAATATTTTCTTTACAGAAGAATTAAAATTATAGTTGGAATGTCACTGGAATGGAATAGGGAATAAATGTAAGCAAAAGCACTTTCATCATCTCCAATGGAAAAAAAAGCTGCAGTTTTGACATTATTTCAGTATCTGGCTCTATATATCCTTAAAGGAGAAATCCCTGCCTTATAAAGAACATATCCCAAGCTATGATGAGTTGTTAATGAAAGTTTATCGAGATGGCAAAACTTTTTTGAAAAGACAATAGTAGTTGCAGGCAATTGCATCTGACCAGACTATAATGTATCCCTCTGGAAGGCAACTCCAATTCACAGTATGAAGTAATCTTTTGTGAATGTTTTCCAAACTGTGATGCGTATTTTACATTTTAAAGGAAGAGGCAAAAGTTAGCTATCTATGAAGAAAAGGGAAAAAAACATCTGTTCTACCCTTTCTGCTAATCAGACGTTAAAGGAATGCAAAGGAACTAATATCTCAAGTTTTAAACTTTTATGAGGAGTTCATTTCAAACTTTTAAGAGGGTATCTCCATAGTTCAAATAGTCATTCAGACATTTGACTTCTGCTACTGATTATTAATAGTAATCATCCCATTTTCCCCTACACTTTTCAGCATGAATTCAGAACATCAAAGCTAATTTTCTCATCAGCCTCAGACTTATTTAAAGTGCCGCAAACTTGAGACCTCAGTTCTCTTCTCACACACTTGAGTTTTACAACAGCGTGGGGTCAGCATCCAGCTTCCACGACTGTACGTGGGGTCAGCATCTGTCCAAGCTAAGGCCACACAGACGCTCAGCAGCTGGATTTTTACTGATGGTACCTGAATGTGGGTGTCTCTTGGCCCCATTTCCAGCACGTGTCCAGACAGAAACCCAGAGTTTTTTCTTGATGATTCCAGAGCCTGGTTGACATTGCGGGTCGAATGAAAGTGGAATTATCTAAACGAAGTCAAGCTACAGACTCCATGAGATATTTGTGTGTGTATTTAGTAAGATAAGATGCTCAAACCGTTAACTTTTAACAAGTCTCTCTTTGCATGTTGCTAGAGAAAGATTCAATTCGCATCTACATTGCAGCCACTTTGCACCACTGTCCCATCGATGCCCTGAAACGATACCAAAGAACTCAGAGCTCGGGTGTGGGTCCCTGCTCCATGCAGAACGATGCCACTTGCCTAAACAGAGCCACAACCACATACGTAACTAAGAACTATGGCTCAGTAAGTACATTTTTTAAAAGTTTTTCTTCTGCTTTATTTCCAAGAGCACACTCCCATCTGCAACAAAGCCAAAGTGCTGGTCAAGGGAAATTATTTCTCTGTAGTCATGATTAAAGCCATGTTTACTGTAGGAACTGTGAGTGCATTGCAGGACCATCTCTGCTGGCAGACCTCCTGCACCAGCACAAGGAAACAGATCCTCAGAAATCATTTGCTTTACTGGCAGCCCTACACCTTTAGCAGTTACACCTGTGCTTATCTTGAACAATATTTAATCATAGGTACAATATGGCTATCACATTTCTTCAGCCCTGTTCTTCAAAACTCTCTCTTCTGAAAATATCCTCCTTTAACTAAGGATTTAGCATAAAGGCAAAGTAAATGCATTGCAGGGCATTGACAGTTTAAGCTCAGTGAGAGGGATGATGGGTTGTGGCATCCTCCAGCTTCAAAACTCTCTGCCATGTGATTTTGTCCAGTGTTTGCACATCCAACAGCAAAAAGAAGAAGGTGTTAAGCATCCAGGTACGTATGCTCCTAAATAAAGGTTATAAGAAATACAACCAGGCTCATAAAATCATAGTAAGCATTCTTAGGAAAGCAAACTGAAATTCTGAATTGTTTCTGTGATTTTTCCTTTCTAGTACAGCGTAAGATATTTCCACTTAGTTCTCGGATGAGTATGCAAAGTGTCATTTCCTCTCGATGGCCAACAATAAAAACAGTTGTGCTTTCATTTATTATTTTTTCTGTTACTCAGGAAAGGAACAGACTGTCCAGTTGCTATAAAATTATCATGATTTCCAACGGACAGACATCAGTGTAGTGCTGCAGATGTCACCTGAATGAGGCTCTGAGTGGAAGGTAACACAGGTTACTCTTTCAGTCACACACAGAGACAGCATCAACGCCACAGAGTGAGGCCTGGGGTGGTGGACACCAATGGTACCTCATCACGGGCACTTTCAGGGCTTTCACAGAATCACAGAATGGTTGGGTTGGAAAGGACCTTAAAGCCCATACAGTCCCAACCCCCTGCCACGGGCAGGGTCACCTTCCACTAGCCCAGGTTGCCCAAAGCCCCGTCCAACCTGGCCTTGGTCCCTTCCAGGGAGGGGGCAGCCACAGCTTCTCTGGGCAGCCTGTGCCAGGGCCTCACCCCCCTCACAATAAAAATTTCTTCCTTAGATCTAATTTGCAACCCTCAGTTATGATAGGACAGCACAAAGCCTGTGCTAACACAGAATAACATGTAGAACAACACTACCACCTTCATCCGTGCAGCTTCTGAAGCAGATACCTCCCTACTCAGTATCTGCCAGCTCATCTTTGGTCCACCTCCTGCTCTGTACTTTGTACACTAAAGAAAACAGACCATATGGATGAGAGACAGACAGACCCTCATGCTCTGGGCTGGGGAGTTATTAAACTTTCTTGGTTGCACATCTTGGTGGTCCTGAGCACAACTCAGATACCTTAACCACTTCCCCAGAATTAAATGTTTTGTCTCTCCATTGTCCTTCACCTGAGAGCCACTTTAACACTGTGGTTTAATATTCATGTCATCAACATTGCTGTTAAAACCCGAATGATATAAATAATGAATTAATATGTATATGCAGATCTCTGTTTTGCCAAATATTTCTTACACTTTTTTTTTTTTTTTTTTTTTATTAATTGGAACCTCAGCATTCTAAAGGCACATACAAGTGATTCTCCCCCTTTCAGCTTGACTTTGGCATTGTCATCACTGCAGCAAATTAGCAGCTCCACTCCAGTCACCATGGTTATCACAGAGGAAAGGGGACTTTGCTCAAGTACATCCAAACAGACCACTCGTGCCAGTGCTGACACCAGTTGACGTACACTAACACGCCAGGCAGGGGAATGATCTAGTTTCACCAGCATCACTTACTGAATCATCCTGAAGTTAGTGGTCGGGTCTGTCCTTACATCTGCAGAACCTCCAAGGACTCTACTGGGCTAGGACATGCATGACCATGGCAAGGGCCTTCAGGGTTAGGAGTCTATTTGATGTTAGAGCAACTTAATGCGTTTCCTATAAAGGCACTCTCATACAAGAAAGCAAAACACATACAAGGTTCACAATTCCCCCTCAGCTGGGATTTGCCTTCAAACAGCAAAACTTGGGTCTACACGTTCAGTGGGCAGAAACAAGCTCAGCTCTGCCTCAACAGAACAAACTCCATTTACGCTGGCAGTAAATTTGGCCCTAGCTCTGCATTTGAATGCAGAATCTTGAAAAACAACCGGCACCAGTACATTCTTTTTATTTTTTTTTTCCCCTGTTACCAAAACCATAATTGGAATAGCCTCTTCTGCGACTATGCCTTTAATCCAAACTCTGCAGTAAGGTCCAGCTTGAAATAAAAAGGAGACGAGATTGGCAAAGGTTCAATTTTCAGTTTTAGTTTTAAAATCATTTGGGGTACAGTGAAACCTGAAATATTACGCCTACTGCAAGATTTTTCAAGACTATATGTGAGCTAGGAGATGTAGAGGAACATCCGATAATTTTTAAAATTCTCTTGAGATGAGACACACAGAGTAGCATGGTCCTCTAGAGCCATCTTACTATCAGAAATGCATTCGAAGGGTATTCTTACACTCTGATATTTATCAGATAAAAATATATTTTGTGGAGCTTCAGCTGTCCCATAGTTAACAGTGGAGCTATATTTATTTTTTATCACTTGAAAATCTGCTCTGATTAAGTAAAAAGACCAATTAGTAAAGACTACAAATTTATGTAACGGTAAGCCATATATTCAGTATGTTCTCTATCACCACAGAGACCAGATGACTTTTTCACATCACAGATCTCTAGCTCAGCACTTGCTCAAACATCCAGTTTTGAAAGATTTCACTGAAAGCCAGACATTAAGAAGTTAGGTGCCTTTCCTCAAAGCAACATCTTATTTAGATCAGATCATTTTCCCTTCCTGCTCTTGAAAAACATTTTGCTATTCACTCGGTGTGTCCTATTAGCAGAAAATAGAGAAAGTTCTGATGCATCATAGCACGCATCTGAAATTATAATTCTAATTAACAAGAAGTCATCTGTAGTTGTCCAACATCATATTATTAATTCACATAGCAATAAAGGGATGTATTTCAGACTGAATGAGAAGATAGGTACTGAATGGGGTCATAGTATTTCACCACACATAATTTGTCATGATCTTTAACTATTTCAAACCTATAGAAGTCAAGTTGCACAGTTCTTAACCGGGAATATTTCTCCCTTATAAAAAGCAGTTACACCGGTATGATTTATTCGCATGAACTTAAAACCTAAATTAGATCTAAATCTGTATAACCCAGGGTTGCATAAGGAAGTATATTTTTACTATGAATATGTACACTTTTGCTCTTTATGTATTTTTGAGCAAGAAAGGCAATTCTAGGGACACTGTGATATGCCTGCTGGCATTACGATCAATAAATACTCTCATTTTAAAATTATATTTCGTAACAAGAACAGTAGATTTGACAATACATTCAAAAAAGAACATCTCAGTTAAATTCTGATCAACTTTACATTCCAAGAGTGTTAGGGAATACTATTTTCTTAATCTACACCCCAAAAAGGAAGACTTTTCAAAATGCATTGCCACTGAGTAAAACTTTCTTTTTTCCTACTCATTTAAAAAAAAAAAAAAAAAAAAAAAAAGTTAATTCTAAAATATAGGGAAACCCAAAATCAATCATTCATTCATCCAAGCATCCATCCATTACCTTTCCAGCAAGAGAATGTGCAGTTACTAGAATTTGATACAATTAGTGCTCTGAGAGTCCTTTAAATGCAAACCTGTAAGAGGAAAGTAAAAACAAATCAAAGTTAATCGTGACTGGCTGGAACAAAATGCTTAAATCAATATGACGATGGCTCATCTGCTCATCATTTAACCATTACCTGGGAGACGAGGACCTCCTGCTATGCCTGATACTTTTTTTTTTTTTTTTTTTTTTTGTCAGGAGCAAATATACAGATTTACCACTGCCTCAGTTCTGCAGACACATGTGAAGCCAAAGTCATTCCAGATTTGCCCTGTCATGCTGTTTACTCTTCATATTTTATTTATTCCCATTTTGATCTTTACATTAGATACAGAGATAAACATGTATGAACATTGGGATGTTCAAAAAGCTTAGTACAACAGCAAGAGAGGGCAAAAGCCACCATCTCACATTTATAGCATCCTAGAGAAAATGACAACATAATGATTGTCTTAAAGAAGAAAACCTATGGATTGAAAGATTTTCTTTTAATTAAACCTTACAGTGAAGAGGAATGATGCACAGTTTAGAAATATTTTGAAGTATTTCTTCACCCCATACAGAAGCCAGGTTAAAACATGTTTCTAATAGTACAAGTTTAGCAATAGAAACCTCATTGCCTGGTGTTCAACATACAAAAAGCCGAAGGACATAAGGCATATAACTAAGGAAAGGGTATCTTGGTGATCCCACGGACACACAGGGCCTGATACTTATCCTACTGGCAGCGACAGAAATCCCAATTCTGTTCAAGTCAGTGGTGTCTGAGCAGAGTCTGCCACTGCGATCAGAATCAGAGCCGTTGTGTTTTACTAAAAGACACAAAACTTCCCCAGAAACATATAGCCCCTGGATTTTTTTAGGCAATGCATGTCTGGGCAGCAAAGGCTACTCGGTCATAATCGTGACAAAGTCAAGTCTTTAATTCTGGGTCCTAAACTGGAACACATGACCATTTCTTCTTGTGGGGAGATGAGACAAAAACGGGAGCCAATGCCATCTCTGGAAGAAAAACCTATGATGCAACCTCAAAATAAATACACTTATTTGCATATACAAACACTGGAGCCTCATATGTATCCACTAATATCCCTTCCTTAAACTGTTAAGAATATCACATATGCTACAGCTCACACCAACCAGAATAATGAGGGAGGTGTTGTTTTTTTGATATTTTTATAAGTTCATATAACTCCACAGTCAAAGCAACTCTAGGTTCATCAGAGCTATCACATAAAAAAAAAAAAAAAAAAAAAAAAACTTCAGTCCTCTCTCAGACCTGTACATATACAGTCTTTATTGCAGCCTAATCACACCATAGCCACAGAAAGGGAAACTCTGAACTGAACAGCTACCGTCACCTCCCTCTCTCTTTTCTTTTCCCAGCAGGTTAAACATGGAAAATGCTAAAAATCTACTGGGAGTGTGTCTAAAATGAAGTGTAAATAGGTATGAAAAACCTATGAGAAAACTGTTATGGAAGGTGCCTGAATGGCAAAGTGCAAAGGGTGACAAGAAGAAAATTGTGATGGCATACAAAAGGCAAGAGAATAAGGAAGATGTGGTACAATAGATAGCTGGCGTGAGCCTATCAACTGGCTGGTAGCTCCTGTTCCACCCACCTCCCCTTCAATACCTTTTTTTTTTTTTTTTTTTTTTTTTTTTTTTTTTACAATGTTATAATGATAGTAAATGCAGGATTTAAGGTATATAAAACCTTCAGCCAACATTAGAAAGCCACCAAGGGGGAGTTACCTTGCACGAGGTTCTATTTAGTGATGGCTCCACTCTTTCACTCCCTGACTGCAAATCAGCATTTTTAGTGGACAATAGGCTCAGCAGTGGCCTTATGATTGCCTCTTTTCAAATGGAAATGGCTATCCTAACTCCTCTGCCAGGTTTTTCTTACTAGAGCACAAATTGCAGTTTACAAGGCTCTAAGGGGAAAAAAAAAAAATCTTAGCTGAATATCTTTTTTTTATTCGACAAACTGACATGTAAATTACCCTTTAAGTGCTCCACTCTAGGGCTCTGATCATCTCCTAATTGTCACAGTCAATTGTAGCCAACAGTCTCTTCAATCCCAAGCGCTTTGACAACAAGCATAAGGATCAAAGCAGAATCAGCTCCCTTCAATATCCTTCTGTTTAGGATGCTACAAAAAGCCTGAAAAAGAAAGGTGTAAGGGCATTAGTGGAGAAGGAACTGAGAGTAGAAAGTACCATAGCAGTCATTTTCTTCTTCACTAATATTATATATTCTTATATACTCTGTTATCCCATGTTCAGCATGAATACATAAACATCCCCGAGAATAAATATGGTTTAAAACGACTCGGATTATGCATTAAAAATAAATGCATAATGCATTTCTGCTGCCTCCTGCATGCCTCCCCCCATCCTTCCCCCTCCAACTTTCCCCTCCACTCTGGGAGGGAATATAAGAGCAATTATTTTTTAAGCAAATTTGGGTTTTCCCAAAGCAGTCCCACACTGTCTTCCAGGATGAGCTGGGCTGCAAACCAGCCTACCCCGATGGAAACCCATCCCAGGTTGCATTCGTGGGGCTGCTACAACTTAGACAAGAAGCGAGTTATTTGTGCAGCTCTGCTTTTGCTTTCTGAAGTGCCTATAACCCAAGGTCAGGCAGAGGCTGGAGTAAAACCCTCTCATTCAGTTGGAGTCCAGCTCTAAGAACAGCCAGTTTCAGTCACATCCAAAATGACTGGGAAGAAATACAAGAATAAATACAGCAGTCCTCAAAGTCTGCCCAGGGAGGGGAAAAAAAATAAAAAATAAATAAAAAAAAAAATTGCTCTAATTCTGAAAGAAGATTCACCTTTTATTGTATTCCAGACCACTTTAGATCAGCACCACACTACATCGCTTAAATTTTTGTACTAGCTGGCTGTGTTTGATGCTATGAGCTTGCTCGCTCTGCAATACGCTTTCAGACCCTCAGTGCCTCGCAGACGCCTCAAAGTAAGCCTTGTTGAAGTCGTGTTTCTAGGGAATAGGAGTAAGGCGGAGCTATTCTGAGTCATATTTTTACTTCAAAACTTGTACGTATCCACGAACGTAGCAGTAACTCCCACAGAGGCTCGCAAACAGCTTCTGCCACACAGGCTGCAGGGGAGGAATAGCGCGGCTCCTGCAGAAGATGTGCTGCTCAAGTGGGAGAAAGCCTGCAGGATACCAGGGAGGCAAACTGGGGATGTGCCAAGCTCTAGAGTAACTGGAAAGGATCTCCAAACAGATAACCAGGCTCTGCAGGGTTAGGCAATTGGATCCTTTCGGCCTCTCTTGATGATCTTGCTGCCATGCAGAAAGGATGTGAGAGACTTCATCCATTTTCCTGGAGCTCTGTCTCTCCTACTCCTGCAAAAGATACTTTCCACAAGAGATAGCTTGAATGCCCGAAGTCGAGAAATAATGGGAATTTGGAGGTGAAAACCTATTTGCTCCTTCATAAGAAATTAATTCACTTCTTACAGCTATTTTTTAAAAATTGCCACTCGACATACCTTTAAAATGATGCACTTTATCCGTTGGCTGACACAACACTGGAGGAATGGTTAGATGAGACAGGTGGATGTGTTTAACAACTCGCTGCCCCTCTCCTACACATCTCACTTTCCTCACCCTAACTCTGTGCCTCTGTGTACAAGATGAGCCAAGTCAGATCCACGGGTCGGCAGAAAACCGGTCTTTTGTGTAACGGGACCCCAAGGCAAGGCTTTGAGGACGATGTTCCTAAACCATCACCTACATCACAGTCCCCTAAGATTTAAGACACAAACAAAACCCCTATTTTTACACAGAGAAGACTCAGAGCTTGTAGGCAAGAGAGCACAGATACAAGGGCTTCCTACAGAGCTGCCTCTGCACCCACCCACTGCTGCCTGCTCCTGCCTGCACCCACCACCTTGCACCCGGCCATGCTCAGAGTCCCCAGCACCACCTTGCACACACAGATGAGCATTACTGAGTCAGAGATGCTAAATGTAGATAATACATTAGATACAAAGACTGGTGAGAAAAGAGTGGTTTCGATAATTAATGGGAACAAAAAGTCAAAATTTTCCATGGGAAAGACATTCCAAAATATGTTGGTTGGGAAACATCAAAAAAGCTCATTTGAATGATGTTGAAATAATACAGAAGGTTAATCTAATACAGAATTTTAAATAAATACAAAACCAAAGTTATAAAATTGAAGTGAACCGTTTGTCTTGTCAAGCTGTTTTATTTCCATATTATCAAAGGGCAATGCTTTAACTCTTTCCAATGAATATTTGCATTGAAAAAGGCATATTCTAAAGAAAATTTTCCAGCTTAGTGAAACATGTTTTCCCCGCCAGCAAATTTACAAATTTTTGCAGCTCTATATAAAGATCAATATCTTCTCCAGACAGCTAAATTCTGAGGTGGTTCCAGTTAAAATGTATAAAATATTTTCCTTGATATTCCACTATACAAGGCAAATCACATTATTTTCTAGGAAGATTATTCCAAGGCACTCGGACACCTTCCAAATGAAACCTTCCCAACATTAGCAAATTACTCTGTGGCTATGCAGGTCGCTAGACTGAACTTGGTATATAAGATATTTTCACCTCCTCATTTACCAACAAGAGTGCCACATGCCAAGAAATAACTGCAAGGTTACCTGGAATGTAGTGGGGTTTTTTTTTGGTTTTTTTTTTGGTTTTTTTTTTTTTAACTTTGCTTATTTAAACAACAGAAGTGTTTCCAAATAGCAGGGCATCAGCTAACATAGACTGCACTATTTTCTCACCTTACTTGAAAATGCATCCAAACACTTATTACATAAAACTGTTGGTTCCCAGCTTTGTCTGTGGAGCTGTTGCTGATAGTCTGCAGAGAAACGAGTAGCACAGTAGTCCTGGACAGTTTCCTTGTTTCCAGCTGCTAAATCATAATAAAAAAAAAAAAAAAAAAAAAAAAATTCTTTTCCTATCAGAACTTTTCCATGGAGATAATTGCTATAGGGTTTGCAAAGTACAGATTTCATTACCAGAAAGTAGTAGAGGGTCCAACTGACCATGAATGGGAGGAGATAAACAAAATGAGACAATTTTCCCTTAAAATAAGACACACGTTATGGAAAAAAAAAAAAAAAAAAAGTTTGGAAAAAAACCCTGTCCTATCAGAGAATATGTTCTTCCTTTCAGCTCAAGGAACCCACAGCACTTAGATGGACTAAACCATTTTGTTGCACATGACCATTTCATGATCCTTCAAAGTTGCAATTTATTCCGGGCAACAGAACGACTGCCTTGCACAACAGTTACAAGGGGAAAGGTGCCATAATATCGCTTGTGAACTGGAGCAGCCGGCAAGAAAATGGCTCTTCCAGCTGCCTCCCACACAGAGCAGCAAGTCATGGGGCTGCCCTGGATCACAGGAGCTCCTCTGGAAGTGTTACCCCCAAAAAAAAAAAAAAAAAAAATGATAGGGTGCTGGTGCCCTTTCCTACAGATTTTAACATAAAACCCCCAATCTGGTTGTAAAGGAGTGGAATAATAGTGCTCATTGTGTCGCTGACATTTCTCTCGGAGGGGGTGGCTTTTCAGTAAGCACTTATGTTTCCTTATTTAGTTCTCCGCCATAATCGTGGATTTTTGCAGCCCTTATTTTTATGCTTCTGAAAAGTAAAAGGATGAAGGGTTACATCTGGGAAGCCTAGAAGTAACAGTCAAATCGGGTGCCCTGACGGGATGTGAAAGTCCGTGGCCACATAACCACTTCAGGATTGTTGCAAAATTACTGATAAGGCTCCTAAATTACCGATGATTAACTGATGTGCTCTGGTCATGAAATCCTTGTTCGGTTCAGTCTTTCGAGGCAACAAGGACTTACTATTTCTCCCTGGGATGCCTTGCAGGTATCAGTGCTGAGTTTGCTAAGAATATACATCCAGTCATTACCTCTGCAATGGCCAAAGCCACGTGAAGTGTCTTCAGAAGCCCTTAAGAAGCCATCTGCTTAAGCCTCATCTGGGATGTGTTTTAGGGAAGTCACATGCTGCTTTTTAAGTTATTATTTCTAGATGGTGCTCAGGGCAGGGAGGGAGGACTGGTGACCACAGCTCCTTCTGTGCAGAGGCAGAGATTCAAGCCATTGAATACTGAGAGCAGAGATCACAGGACTGATACTGAAAGAGCCAAATTGTACACAACTGCTTGCTCTTGGGGAGAAGAGGCTTTCTTGGGTGTCTCCATAGCTCATTAGCACAGTTTCTACCGCAGTTAACTCAACCGCACAGCTTCCACTCTAGCCACATCCTCCTAAGCCCAGGAAAACATCGCAGTCCCGTTTTACAGAGGAGGACATAGGGGCTGTTTTAACAGTGGGATCCAAGTCTATTAAAAACTAATGAGAAGATATGCTGTCCGGCGAATTCACCAAAGTCATAAAAAATTGTTTTCAGAGCCTGGGCCACAGCACAGCAGTTCCCAGGTCCTAATCTGTGCTCAGGCTGTTTGGTATCACAAAGACCTTTTAACTCCTGCTAGGTCAACGCCAGGCAGCTAAACGTACATTGAGGGCATTGCTCCCTTCCAGGCTCATGCATGACAAAATACAGAACAAGGACATCGTTCACAGACACCGACATTAGAACTTGATTGTGAAGAAAGCTGTTTCAAATAATAACCAGTGAGTTCGAAAAAGCATGTCTAACCACATGTCTGTTAAGAAGAATATTATGCAGCATTTATCAGCTCAGACAGGAGCTTGCTTCATAAAACTGGTTTCAATATAGGATTTTAAGTATATGGCAACGGAGTGAATATAGACATTATTTTACACTAGGACAATTTCTTCTATCTATTACTAAGCTGTAATTTTAATTGACATTAAGCAAGAAGAACCACACGAGTAGAGTGAGTGCCCATTTCTCACAGCCCATCTATCTTGCGTATAGTTACTTAGGGCTCGTATACCACCAGTTTAGAAACATGCATAATTGCTTATGGTCAACATCGTATCACTGCCAGATCACACATTAAACAGATAACCACTATTATTATAAGAGCAACTTCCTTGACCTCATATTTTGGTCTGGCTCTGAATTCCTGTACTTTACTAGTTTGGGTTGTTGCATTATGCCAGCCTTCTGCCTGTACATGTCATTTTCTACTCCTGTAAGTGACCGGTGCAATAGAGAGCTTACTATAAAAATGCATATTTGAGCACACGAATAGAATAAATTCAAGAAATATGATCACAGTTGCTCCTGTAATGTTTTTATAAACACAGAGTCTCTGCTTTTTTATTATAGTTAAGGTACAGTGTGTTATTTGGCAGAGGAATCTGACTTGAAAATGTAAAAGGTTCAGGCAACCACACATTTGGAAGTAGAAATCTTTCCTTAAAACATGGCTCTGGTTTTTAAACATAGCAAAATTTCTGGAAACTTCAGTTTCTCAAAGTCTGCCAAAGCTCCAGTCACATGTAACATATTCTTGGGGCTTACATATAATGTTTCAAGTAATAAACAACATCTTGTTTAGAGCAGGATGAAAAAAAAAAAAAAAAAAAGGAAAACACTCATTAGGAGTCAAAGCTCTACATCAGTACTAAAACCAAAACATTGTTCTTGCAACTAAACCTCAGAATAAGTTTTATAATGTATTAATAAGAGCTATTTAATAAGATAATAATTCCTGTGCTCTTCACACCTCTAATAATTGTAGTTAAAATTGTAGGTTAAATTCTTAGATAAATTATTTTACAAAAGAAATAAAATTTCATTCTCAGTGAAGTGCACTCAGGTTTGCAGTAACAGAAAGAAAGAAAAAAAAAAAAGTTCTGTTCATTTTCATTCTATAACAGAATGAGTTACATACTGTACATAACTACACATCGACAGTAGTCCTTCAGTGTTGTCCAGATAATTCATTTATCGTGCACTTTTTATTCAGGAACAAGGCTGTATTTAAAAAAAAAAAAAAAAAAGAAAAAAGTTGTTTCCATATGAAGGCTCATCATGCAGAATATTCACAGCTTAAATAGATGCACAGTCATCTCTACCAGTCAGACACCATTTCAGTCCGCTCATCAAAATACACATTAACAAAATGATATTGAGATACAGAAATAGCACACGGCAGCCAGGATTGAAGTATGGGCCATAATACCTACCTCACTGGGATCTAGTAAGGTTTAATTAATTAATGCTTATGAAGCACTATGAGCTCCTCAGATCATCACTTCAATTCATTATCACCCCCATTTGTTTTGTGTCCCACTTTCCCCCTTAATTCGACGGTGAATTTCTTTTGGAAAGTGTTGCATTTATAGAGTAATGAACAGATGAAAGCAGTTGGAGTTATTTGGCCTCGCTGCATTTGCAGGAGCATAAAAGGGAGCAGGAATCCTTTCCCTTCCTTTCTGCTCAAGTTATTTGGCATCAGGGCTAAGGAGAGCACGAAGCTTCATGATGGGTAATGCCTTTCTCAAAAAGCCACCCCTGACCAGAACTGTGTCAAAATGCAGCAGGGGAAAAAACAAAAAAACAAAACAAAAAAAAGCAACAGAAAAAGTTGAAAGAATGTAACATTCAAGAATTTGGTATTAGTCTGGGAAACTTCCTTGCTCACATTTATGTTAATTAAAGATGAGCGCGAGCCACAAAGCTCAGAGGGGGAATGGATGCAGGCATTCGGTTCTTGCCTCATCTCTAATAATTATTAGATACATTGGATGGAAAAAGTTGGAAAGAAAATCAATAAGAGAATGAATCAAGAAAATTAATGGCAATTTCAAATACTTACATGTATAGGATTTCACTCAAGGGCGAGACAAGATAAAATTAGTAGTCTGTATTAAAACGAAACAAAATACAGTTTGATCAAACTTCCATTCAGTGGAATCATCTTTAAAGACTTCAGGTTTTGGCATTAAATAATTTGGGTTAGAGAACTTAACAGAGAAAAAGGGAAAGATTATCTGGTGAAACTCCAAGGTTGCTATAGACTTTCAGAGAAAAAACAGATTAAGACAACAAAATTACTGGTGGAAGAAAAGCTGATAAAGAAGACTAGAATTTGATAATGGAGGAATTTAATTATTCAGGTATTGATTGGTATGATAACTATGTGGAAGCTAACAAAGTTTGTTTGTAGTGGCAATGCTTTTAGTCCACCAAGAGGCCAGTAGCTATGCTGGGCCCCGTTCTTGGAATTAGGCATGTATACGGTTATATAACTAATTCTAATTATAAAATTTAGCTTTAATTACATTTAATTTCAATATAACTTTTAAAGTTAATGATGGGGAGTTCAAACCTTGCTATCGTAAAGATCTTCATAGATTGAAGAGATAAATCAATAAAAAAACATTCTTACGGAGAAAACCTTGGGTGATTCACAAAATAAATAGACTCGGGTCAAAAGAACAATTAAGAAAACCCCAATATATGCTCTTATTATTCATTCAAAGAGAAAAATCTTACTAACAATAAAAGAATTGACAGAGCCAATGGTGGGGGAAAGCGTGCCTGTAACACACAGTGGTGGCAATCTGATAGTAGTGAACGAGAGGAAAACAAATATGCTTTACTAGGGGGCATTTTGTAGTTATTCTGATGAAAAAGTTCTTCTGACTGGGCTTCAAAGGTGGGACCTCATCTTTCAGGACTTACAAATATAGTTTCTCATTTAGATATTTTTGTTCCTGGCATGCCAAACCAAGGGCTTAGCAGTTTATAAATGGAATTGACCTTGCGCAGTCCCATGACCAGAAGACTGGTCTCCAGTTCCATATATTATATATTTAATCACTGTAATATAATCAACATACCTGGGAGCAGGTACTTAAAAACCAGTTGTTCCCCAAGACAGAAGAGCTCCAGTAAGAGGAGTGGGCAGCTACCACCAAAGCTTGTTGAACCTGTGGTCCTTCATCTTTTAGGTCTTTTTCAGACCAACGTTAAAACTGACTGGGCTTTCCCTTGGGCTGGACACACAATTTTGTCACCAACTTATGTGAAAGCAAGCACCAGTAGCTGACGCTGTGCTCTGTACAACACTGCAGACTTCTCCTCTGCCATGAAAGAAAGGTGTCCAGCCCCGGGGTGGGGTGAAGGGTAGGGATCCCCATAAGATTTGGCATGTTCCCAGGCTGCTCAGTAATGCGTGTAGAGTTTGTGGTGTCCCCCTGAAGCTTCGTGGCTTAAACGAATGTTGCTTTTCCTAGCTCTTCCCCTGGATCAACACTCTTCGATCTTATTGCCACCTCATGTTTCTGCTGCAGGTGAGAAAAGGGTGATCCCAGGTTGTTTAAAAGCTTTGCTGTCAGGCTTGCTTTCTCCTTGACTGAAAAAAGATTAATTCATCTCATGAAAACTGATCTTTCAGGGCAAAACCCAGGGGTTTTTGGGTTGTTTTGGGTTTGTTTTTTTGTTTTTTGTTTTTTGTTTTTTAAAAATGCAACTCAGGAATCATTAAGACTTTGCTTTTCCATGAAAAAATATTTCTATTTGGAACCACAACCACAATGCTCCACTGCTTGTTCCTCACCGTGGTTTATAAGCCAGACTATAGTTCATGCAAAGTGACTGTGACATCCAAACTACAGCACCTGTTAAACAGTAAGAACTAGACTATATAAATTCCATTTGGTTTAGTCTTAAATTTTTCATTTGGTTTCTACTCAAGGGGAGGGACTGTTTCCTGTGTAAAATGTTAGCTTTCCAATATTGCAATCATGAGCATGAACCTAATATCAGAAATTGCCACGTTCATCATTGTAATAGAAATAGCTACATATGTAAACAGAAAGATGGGAAGGACAGTAAACATCCTAAAACTATCAAATAATGGAAAAATAAAGCATGAGAAAATACTAATCTGAAAAAAAAAAAAATATGGAATACATATAGTTGAATAAAACATTCAGAATTATTTTTGCAGCAGCAAATAAAAACATGCTT
Organism: Athene cunicularia; assembly: GCF_003259725.1. Taxonomy (NCBI): domain Eukaryota; kingdom Metazoa; phylum Chordata; class Aves; order Strigiformes; family Strigidae; genus Athene; species Athene cunicularia. The sequence goes on along the minus strand of NW_020799107.1, from coordinate 34,126,709 downwards.
CTGGAGCCAAAGAAATCCATAAGAAATATGGACAGAGATCTGTAATAAATCAGAAGTGTTAAGAAGCATCCCAACAGTCATTCTGATCTCTTGGCACTGGAGTAAAGCAAGTGCAGTGCACAAGGGTTAACTCCTCAGCTCACATAAATCAAGTTAACACCATTTAAGTTAGCAAAATGTATTCAAAGTCAAATTCATTTACTCCAGCCAAAGATCTGTCCCTAACTCTATCCTTTGCATTTTATACCGCATTAACTATTTTAACGTATTCAGCTTTAAAGCCCAATATACTTCAATATAATCTCCATTACATATAGGCACTTTTGTGTACACATGCATATGCAGAGGAATACATACATATAAAATATTTTTTTTAATCGTAATATAAACAAATTAACATAACACAATTCACAGCTATGAAAAAATAGACTAAGAACTGTTCTGCAGGATTTAGTGAGAAAATGCACTGAAAATCCTAATTTGAGTCAACCAATGTGGATTTACGAGCAGGAAATCTTGCTCAAATAATTTGTTGGGATTCTTCAAAGATATCCCTGCCAAGGTAGACGAGAAAAATACTATAGATGGTATACAATATGCCTAGACTTTCAAAAGAGTGTTTGATAAGATCCTACGCTGGAGATTACCAGCAAGGTACAGAGCCACCGCATAAATGATAACAAACTTTAATGAACTGATAAGGGTCTGACAACAGCATTCACCGAATGACTTAGAGATTGGCAGTCAATACAGGGTAGTGCTTGGGTCAGGTTAGGAGCTTGTCTTGTCTCTAATCTATGTAAAAGAATTAAATCAGAATATCAAAGGTAACGTCTCAGAATGTGCCGGGGACATAAAAGTTAGAGGGGCTCTAGCAAGGAATGTCTAACACCCGTTATAAATGCAAGATCCAGATCCCCAGCAAATGCAGCATCAGCACCGCCAGGAACGCGCTGCTGAGCCGGATGGAGCACAGCGCTCCGAGAGCAAAGCGAACAGGTTTTTCTGAGGCAGTGGAAAACGTGAAAACATGCTCCCCGTGGGCAGAGGGATGGAAGGTGGAGGGTGCTACGCAAGGGGAAGAGGGAGACTTAGGTGCTGCTTGGGGAGAAGGGAAGAGCTCGGGGAGGAACTGGAATTTCAGGAAAAGGGAAGGAACAGACAAGAGGGTGGTTGGAGCTCTTTAATCTTTAGGAGATGGGAAGTTCAGAAGAGATAAAAAAAAATCTTTTGAAAATATAAAACAAACTCTTTTTCTGTCCCAGTTTAATGGATAAGTGTTTGGGTAAGACCTTATGCTTTTACTTGTTACTGGTTAGATAACAAACCTAATCCTGTTTCCCTTGACCCCAAGCCCCGTGTAGTTTTGAAGCACTGCCAGTCTCTTTCTGCCCCAGGGGTGACAGACCTGCCCAGAATAGCTCAGCGTAACCAGCAGACCTGGGGGGAACAGGACAAAATCCTCGGGGCTCTTTTCTGTGCTGCTACATCTCAGGGCTGTGTTGGAGGAGCCTGACAGCCCTCCTGATGCTTTTTTAGAAGCACCGAAGAGATTATGGCTCCTCAATCCCATTTACAAGAATGTCTCCTCACTGAGAAATACGATTTGAACTCATTTTCAGTGTGCTCCTCGAAGAAAAAAAAAAAAAAAAAAAAAAAAAAGGGGTGGGGGGCTGTGTTTCATAAAATTTTAAGGGGTTTAGAAACCTGGAAAAAAGTGAAGATGCTGGCGGGGACCCTTGACCTCACTTCCTCTAGGATTTTTGAGCCTCTTCAGGGACCAGATCCATGAAAAGAAGATGGTAAAAAAAGCAAGAACAGCACCCTGAAGTCCAATAGTTAGGCCCTTCACCTGGCAGAGAGATGTGTCCTCCAATAAATTTGAATTAAAAGATAAAATGAAATGAAAAAATTGCTAAACAGGGCTGAATGGATCCACTCCACCATCTGAGGTTACTTAACTAAAGACTTTTTAGTAGTCGTTTAGCCCCTGATGGTAACTACACAGAATTTTCACCGGGTATTTAAATAAAACAGCATTAGTTAAGAATGAGCTCTGGTTACTGTGGCTCTGCTAATTTTCTCAATTTTTACATCCATTTCACTTTAAACAATTCACCCGACACTAAGGCCAGACTCTGTTGGTTTTACTGCCATATCTACTTCACTCATTTCAGTGGATTATCTTCCAACAGCAAGACCCCAAAGTCTTGGACTCAAGAGCATTTATCAGAACTGTAGAAAGATTAAAATTTCAGCTTATTGTTAGGCTTTTTTACCAATTATTCTCTTCATTATCCTTATGCAAGGACCCTCACAAAAGATCAATCTGACATCGTGGCAGTCACTGCACTAACTTTTTTACAAAACAGTACCTTTAGACAAGGAATGAAAAAAACCCAAGCCGTGTGTATTTACAACCCAAGAGATGCCATGGGAAGTGTCTTTTACGTCCCTTATTGCCCAGAGCAATCCTGTCCAGGCCCAAAGCAGCATTTTCAATTCCTCTTTGGATCACCAGCCCCCTGGTAAGGTTGGATTCAATCCTCCAAATTCAAAAAAGTATAAATTTTTTTGAGACTTTTACAGGGTTTTCTTAATCACTGCGGATTCTGGATATAAACCTGAAGTTTTCTGTGTCTCTTAGATACTGTGTACGGATTGTTTTTTTCACCGGCTACACGCCTATATTTTCCTCTCTGTCATAGCTGTTTCTTCACCTGCCTGAAACCAAGAGATTTCTTATTTTTCTTCTGTTTCCAAGTTTCTCAAAGTCCCCTGTCCACGCAGCACTGCCATCTTAGTTCCTGAATAAAACCTCAGCGTTTCTCAACAGGGCGCAGAATTTCTTCCTCTAAACAATCTCTGCTAGCTAAGCCTCTTTTTTTTTTTTTTTTTTTTTCTTTTTTTTTTTTTTTTTTTTTTTTTTTCCAGGGGAAAATCTTTAAAAAAATATATATATAAAAAAAACGAAAAGAGAACAAAACAACCAACTTTCTATTCATCGTAAAAGCAAGTTGCCTCCCCAAACAAGAGAGAGTAGCTAGATATATCAGAAATAATTGTAAATGTGTTGGTCTTCTGGGATTTCAATGCACTTAAACAACAAATTTAAGAGTCTTTTCTTGATCTTGCATCACAGCAATCTGCTTTTGCCTGCTTCCCACTTTATACTTCACCCAGAGTATTTTCGCTTCACCAGCCTATCAGTCTTTGAAATTTCAAAATCATGTAGGTTTATTTGTGACTTGTGTTTCTTTCCCCATGTTTGTGTTCAGATCTCTAATGACATTCTCCTTTGAGTTGCCTCAGAGGAAGGGAAAAACCCAGGTTTTTTAAAATGTCGGCATTCTGAGGAAGCATCTGTATGCTAATTCACTTCAACTTTGCTAGCAGAAAATTTAAAGAAAGATAGTTTTTAATAAATGAAGACCAGTTAGCAGATAGAAATCTTTGTAATGTTACTGATATCTTGGGAGCATTTTTCCTCCTGCCAGCCTTCAAAGCTCTTTCTTGGCTTTAGGAGATCATTATAAGTTGATACTTGACTACCAAATGTCCTGCTCCACCTTAAAAATTGTACTGAATCTGTCAAACATCAGTTTTGAATCAATGCCAATTCAGTATAAATAAAGTGTGATATGGACACTCCAGCAAAGGATAGCCTGCAAATCAAAAGAACTGTTATCGCACAAGGAACGCGATAGATTTTCTCCAATAATTCCAGTTTTGATCACCTTTTCCAGAGAAGAACTTTAGTGACTCAAATAGGAATAAGATATGAAGCAATCGCTGTTTCTGGCTGTTAAAGATGCTTGATATAAATGAAGGCTGAGCCTAATCCTTTCTAAAAAAGACCTAAATATTACCAGTTTCATAATTAGGGTGAAAACTGAAGTAACGGTTGTGTCTGGTGAGTTTAAAAGAAAAAAAAAATATATATATATATATTATGCCAATTAAAAATGAAAGCTCTAAGAATAAACAGTAAATTCCTGTAGAGCTATCCGATTCACAGCATAGTAGGCATTAAGTCAAATAAAACCACCGAGTGAACCGAAGTATTAATGAACAGAAGAGATAGTCAGACATGTTTATACAGGCAGACAAGGCTGGAGGATATATCGACAACACGGGGAGGTGTGTTGTAATAAACTTGAAGGGGGACAGACTTGTTGGGCCAAGTGTCCCTTTCCCGTCCAGGAATTCCTCATGTCCTCATTACCCTTTCACCTCTGGACAGCTGCAATATTAAAATCTGGCTCACGTCTTAAGGAAATCGAGTTTAATGTCCTTCATTTAGCCCCGAGTCCACGTTATATCCATATCACAAAACAATCACACAACTTGGCTCGACGGACGGTGTCTGCTCAGGAAAGAGGCCCAGCCTGGAATCGCAGGGCTGTAGTAAGACCTCTGTAAAACATGAGTAGCCTGTGTAACGCATGCATGGTACGTTTACACTTGAGAAAAACCATCTTATTTTCATTCCTTTGTTTTTTCTGGTGTCCTTTGCATGTAGCATTTTAATTACCAAAGCAGTCGGCGTGCTCTTGTATCATGACAACAGCCAAACCAGACAAGAACGAATGCGGCCTCTTGGTTTTCTCATTTTTTTTTCTTCATCTCTAAGTGGAGGCTAGCCTCAACAAGGAACAAGTTATGGGCCTGATTCGGTATGACTCGCTCCTCTCTGAAGCACAGATGAGGGCTGCAGGGTTAGGTGCTGCATCGATAGATTACGTAGCAGAGGAAAGATTAGTGGCATGTTTTGGTCCTGGGGATTGATATGCAACGCTCCGAATGCAAAAGTCAACTGCTAAATAATCTGGAGTCAGAAAGGGGCAGAGCAGTTGTGGCGGTGAAAAAAAAATGTGAAGGGGATAAAAATTAATCATGAAAAAGGTTTTCTATTTTATGTTAGTAAATCATTTTAACTAATTGATTACATCATATCTCCAGCCAGGCTTCCGATTTGAAATCTTCAGGAATTGGTGGGCAGGGATGTAAAAGGCACTTGTTCTCTTCATGTGGAAAACATCTATGTTGCCTGTTTTCCAGCACTGTGGGTTTTTCCTCTGTATCTCTCTTTAAGAATATTTTTTTATGCCTTTGTGATTATTTTCTCCTGATCCATTTGCTTCCCGACTTAAGGAGCATAAAATAATATGTAGACACTTGAAGAGTATTGGTAGAAATGTCAGTGTACTGGGTGCATTTTGGGGTGGGAAGAAGGGTGTAAGATGGAGGATAAGTCTGTCAGTTCGAGGCAGAAGCAGCTGATTTGTAAATAACAAAATTGCAGGATTTATTCTTTGTGATGCACTGCACTTTTATTAAAAGAAAATCCCCTGGAAACCTCTGTAAATGGCATGAAACATATAATTAGACTTAGCTTTTCTCACTCTCTGCTTATTTAAATGCTCAGTAACTTCAGCAGTGATTCAGTAACAACTGATTTTATGGAAACATCTGACAATGAGAACAAATATTTGCACTGTTTTCAGCCTCTGCTCTATATTTCTCCCCGATCGCCACCAGGCACAAGGGAGAGTTTGCCTTCCTTGTGTGTAGCTGAGCTCCGCTTTCTCCACTGCTCCCACCTCTAACCGCGTCCAAAATATCAGGTGTGGCTCTTCACACCTTGATTCTTACCCCCAAAAGGCTACCCCTGAAATTCTGAACACAGACCTCACCGGTAGCTTCTATCCACCGATAGCCACCACCAGGCAGGCTTTGGCACAGGCAAAGACATCGCTGCCAGGCACAGCTGGTGGGTGGGTGGTGGCACAGGAGCCAACCCAAGCACTCACCTGCCCCAGCAGCAGATATCCAAGGCTCTGCTGTGGTTCGGTTTGCTTTCTTTTGCCTGGGCTCCACCACTTCTGCTCTTCCCCTAGAAAAAGGGGTTTTGCACATAAGGAGCCACCCCAGCAAAGCCCTTGATATAGGTGAGCTGTGAAGTCATCCAGGATCAACTTCACTGCCCTGAACCCTGTAGGACGATGCCATCAGGATGACTGCTATCAATTCCAAACTCTCTGCCCAGGACCAGCCACCCCAGCACCGAGTACAGCGGTTGTAACATCCCATTTTCTTCCCCTCTTATCTTCATATCTTCTGGGGAGCATGGTAGGCCTGTTCGCATCTCTGCTGGCTTCAGTGGCATCTGTTGCCCGTGCCACATGTAAAATTAAAGGGCAAATAATAAATATCACTCTCCTAATATGTGCAGTGGGCTGAATCCATCCAACTGTCTTTACTCGTGGGGACATGGCTCAGTCAAATTATAGCACAGGAGACGGGGACCCAACTTTTGACTCCTGGGAGCCAAGGGCATCCGTGCTCACAGCAACCCTGCCCAGGCTGCCAAGATTATTCCAGAGACCATTTTGCCTCCTCCCTAGCCCAGAATTTAGGAAATCACACCCATCCGTAACCGCGCTGTGGTAGGCCCACTGGCAGGTGGACCCACTGACAGGTGGACCCACAGAGTGAAGACCAAACAGCATTGACATATTCTGCTTCATGCATTTTTTTCACCCATTTCCAACCTGTCAGATCAAGGGAAAGGAATACAGTCAATATAGTCACTTCTGAATTTTTTTTTTTTAAAAAGAAAAAGATAAAAATAGCCATTTTTATAGAGGATTTCAGGTTGAAGGTTGCTTGTCAGAATCCAAGAAGAGAGCAGCAGTTGTTCTGACACTGCGGTTTTCACATCCTTGTCAGAGATTTGAAGCAGGATAGCTGATGTGTGTTAAAAAAGGATGGTAAGGTTTTAAAATAGTTTAGATGCTGCCTGGAGCAAGTTTTAAGCGATACAGTAAGAAGCATTGGTAAGAGTGTACATAGATCTAACACCATCCATACAGGGAAATGACTCCTTCAAATGTGGGTACTTTTAATGTGACGCTGACCTGAAATGCCACAGAGCAAATGACCCGGAGAGGTGTCAGGAAGTTTCCCAAGAAACATTTTTAAAACATAAATCGGGGAGGGAGTGAGAACCTGGAGAAAACTTTCATGGCAAAGAAAAAAAAAAAAAATTGCTCTCCTGTTTTTGACAGCTCTAATAACCCAGAGTCAAAGATTTGGGCTTGGAAAAGGGCCAGTTGGCCAAGGCTCCATCCACAGATGAGCTGGAGATGACGCCGATAGTCAGAGGGAAGCAAACAGAAGGACTGGCAAGTGTGATGCCACCCCTGACAAAGGGGATGTCTGCCAGTCCGTGGGTAAATCAGGAATTTAGGTGTGCAACGGTCGGCGGGACGTGTGCCTCTGCTTCTCTTGGTATCTAACACAGTCAACAGCCACTCGTGGAACAGCAGCAATTTTCCAGATATTGGGCAATTCTGTACACATGGAATCCCTTTGAAAACTATGCTGCAGTATCTAATTGTTTCAAATCATTTGGGCTTTTCTAAATGTCTTTGTAACCCTTGTGTTTCCGTAGATTTTAAAATATAATCTCCTAAAGTCACAGGGAGAGAAAATGTTTTCCCCGGGGCGGTGATAAGAAATAATTGGGGCAATCGATCGACTCTGAAACTTTTAGATGGTCATCAAAATGTCAGCTTTGTACCCAGATTCTCTGCTGGTAATTTCACCTCTATTAGCTTAATCAGTAGTCAGTGGGGAAAATAGTGAAACGTTAAGAAAGCCGGGAAAAAGTAGAGTTGATCTAGTCCTAGGTAAATAGAACGGGGGCTACTCTGCAATTATATAATTTATATTCACTATTCAGTCCTGTTAAAGCAAAGTCAAAAAAAAAAAAAATCTCAATTTTCCATGTTCATAAATCTACCGCAAAATGGTCCATCGGCCTCATGAAGACACAACAACATTCGGGGGCTTTGGCTGATGTTCTTTCAGCCCAGCACTGCTGCTGCTCCAGCCGCTGACAGCAAGGGGGGGACCCCCGCCCCAAAAGGGATCTCTGCAAAGAAGCACGGGTTGCATCTCAGGGATGACTGCTTTCTCTTTTGCTTTTAGAACCAAAAAGCAGAGGTTTAATCCCAATTCCCGCCTCGTCTTTTTTGCAGAGAGCTTGCCACCACCCTGATGGCCAAAGTGATGGCAGGTCTGGGCACCGGGCTCGGAGCTGGGCCTTCTGTGCCACAAGTGTTGCTCAAGTTTACCGCTCTCGTTATTACAAATTCAACCCCCCCTCTAGGAAAAAAAAAAAAAAAAAAAAAAAAAAAAAAAAAAAAAAAAAAAAA